>NC_139653.1:7785115-7980115 GCF_951799395.1 Argentina silus | reverse complement strand
TATATTAGAACATATGTGCCTTCAGATGACAACATACACTAAACATTTTAAATAGCAAAACAACTGAAGATACAGATACATTACAGGAGGGCTTGTAAAGAGCCTGTACTCTCTATACATATAAACTGTGTATAAAAGTGTTGATTGAGTTGTTATGTCCTCAGCTTCTCAATGGAAGAGAGTATACAACTCAAACTTGCACGCACACACAAACACACAGACACAGACACACACCCACACACACCACATGCGCACATACACTACATCCCAGGGCAGTGCGACAGTATTTAAAGGGTAAGGGTGTGTGAGGTTAGGCTATGCAGAGCAGACGCCCGGTTCTGCACGTCTAAATAAGGCATTGTGTGTGTGTGTGTGTGTATGTGTGTGTGTGTGTGTGTGTGTGTGTGTGTGTGTGTGTGTGTGTGTGTGTGTGTGTGTGTGTGTGTCTGTGTGTTTATGTGTTTGTGTGACCCTGTGCTTTGGAGCGGAGACACCCTATCCCCACAGAGAGGTCTGTGGCTTGGGCTGGGCCTCAGACTGACACACTCTGGAGCTAGTCTTACACATTCATGCACACACACACACACACACACACACGCACGTGTCAGTGCATGCACACATATACACACACACACACTCAGGGAGAGAGGGTGACACAGGAGAGCACACACATCCTACTGACACAGCTGGAGCACGTGAGAAAGCATCACAGGAGGTTGTCAGAGGACTACACCAGTGATGCTGTCTGCTACACATCAAGATATCAACAGTTCCATCGATAAAGGTTAGCTAGCTACTATACATTTTAAAACCACTATGACTGAGTCAATATAAATCATGAGATATGACAATAATGAACTAGACATGCTTCTACTGTAGCAGAGGGGGGCGTCATACTTGAAGTTGTCGGGGTGTTGGCTGAGGGCCAGTCTGAGGGTGTCCAAAGCGTGTTGTTGGTGTTTCTGGGCGCTGAGCAGCAGAGCCAGCAGGTGTAAGGAGTGCAGGTCGTCCCCACGTAGAGACAGCGCCACCTGCAGGGGTTCCATGGCAGCTGCCACCTACACAGTAACCCCCAGAATGAGTAGGTGTGTGTCTATGTGTGTGTGTGTGTCTATGTGTGTGTCTATGTGTCTATGTGTCTATGTGTGTGTGTGTGTGTGTGTGTGTGTGTGTGTGTGTGTGTGTGTGTGTGTGTGTGTGTGTGTGTGTGTGAGTGTGTGTGTGAGTGTGTGTGTCGGTGCTGACTGACCTGGCGAACGAGAGCCAGCTGAAGGGACAGATAGAGAGCGATCTGAGCGTCATGGGGGTCCAGTGCATGTGCTCTGTGAAGGAGGAGGAGAGGACACACACTCGTTGACAAAGCTGAATAACACAAGTCAGGACAAACACGCACAAACAGAAGTGAGAGAAGGAGAGCAGCACGTACTTATGTAGAGTCTGCAATGCTCGTCTGTTACACTCATCCCGCTCAGCTTTCAGAGTGGCTGGAGAAAACCCATGGGTTGAAAAAGAGAACTGCATTTTTCTAAGGAACAATTTATTTTCTTAATATCTACAGGAGACGACAGATACTAGTGAGGTGATGGTGCGGGATGACAGAACAAGTGGATTCAATGGCTATAATATCCTTTTGTATGTTGATATGGGTGTTTTGTATGACTGTCTACTTTTAAAACGGTGTGTGTGTGTGTGTGTGTGTGTGTCTGTGATCCTGTGCTATTGGCATCTCTTACCATCAGAGGCCTGTAGGCTACAGCACAGTCCCACAGCCAGGAACGCCCGGGGGAGAAACTCTGCTGCCTCCTCTCCCATGGCAACCACACTCTGGGACAGGGTCTCAGCCTCCTCCAGCTGACACACATACACACATACACACACACACACACACACACACACACACACACACACACACACACACACACACGCATTGTTTGTGTGTAGAAACACAGTGTGTGGTTAATGCCACTGTGAGGACAGTCAAAGTAAACTCAGTTGAAGGACAGTGCAGAGTTTGCTGAAGGACAGTCTCTCTCTCGCTCACTCTTTCTCTCTCTCTCACACACACACACACACACACACACACACACACACACACACACACACACACACACACACACACACACACACACACACACACACACACAGTGGTAGAGTGTGGCTGAACAGAGCTGAGGTAAAAGTGTGTCACTCTGTGTGAGGTATGGGGAGGAGGGGGTGGCATGCTTTTGACATAGTGCCAGCAGAACAGCAGGACAGCTGCTCACACAGACACACACATTCCTCCTCCCATACAATAAGCCCTTCACTCTATCTCTCCCCTCCCTTTCTCTGTCTCTCTATCCCTCATTCTCGGAATAACGCACCCTTGCAATAAAGTTCAAGCCTGGGCGAGCCACACAATATGAGGTATAATGGTAGGATTACCATTCTTCCCCAAATCATATGGAGGGAACCTATTAACACGGCATCAGATACAGTGCCAGCTGTACATTCAAGCCTAACCAGGGGTCTTAGGTCACAGAATCACTCTGTTCAGTGGATGACAATCCCAGTGCCCCAGACTTCCCAGTGCAGCATTGTGTCCCATGGTGAATAGTGCTTGCAGATTTATGTAATTCTGTGTACTATGGCAACAGTGTCCCATTGTGATTAAGGCTGTAAGCTCCTTAGTGTCTCTAGCCACTCATGATCTCCAGCCCCTCTGCACAACTGACAGATGTGCTTGGCTAGCCATCACGACTGTCCTAATCTGTCACTCTACTCACCCCTCCACCCCCCTACTACTGGATCAAAAGAAGGATTGGCTGTAAGAGTGGTGTGTGTGAGCGCTTCCGCACGTGCATGTATGTGTGTCTGTGTGTGTGTGTGTGTGTGTGTGTGTGTGTGTGTGTGTGTGTGTGTGTGTGTCCAATTCACCCAGTGCAGTTGGCTGATGCAGACTTTGGCTGCCAAAAGGGGCAGTGAGGGGTCCTGAGGTCTCATCCTGGCACACTCTTTGAGCACAGACACTGCTCCCACACCCTGTAAAACACACAAACACATACACACACACACACACACACACACACACACACACACACACACACGTTTGGCCCTAAATAGAAACGGATCTGACGACACCGAATCGGCCCCTTTCCATTTAGGGAGCAGCCTATTTCTAGAGCTCTTCATTGATCTGCAGTGTACACCTTAACAGGGGCATCTCATCTGCCTATGCGTTTGTCTACGATTACAGCTCTCTCTGAGGATTCCAGCTCTTTCTGAGGATTCCAGCTCTTTCTGTGTCAGGCAAGCTACAAATATCTCAACAGCCAATGGACACTCAATTATTCTTGTTCACAAAGCAGAGAGTGTAACACACTTTCCAATGACTGACCTTGAGACAACCTCACAGCAGTGAATTGAGGAGTCTGCTGGTCAAGAGCAGTAGTGGTGTCAGTAGTGGTGTCAGTAGTGGTGTCAGTAGTGGTGCAGACCTGGGTATTTAAGTCTAAAATAGTATTTTAATTTATTGTAATACTTTGGGTGTCTGCTTGGGCCAGATGGACAGGGTTTGCCATTTTGAAACTATTCCATTGGCTTCATTGTGCCAGGCAAACTCAATCAAGTACAGCAATGTGCTGTATTTCAAATGATTTAAAATACTATTTCAACCCAGGTCTGTAGTGGTGACAGAGTAGTAGTTGTAGGTGGGGTGAGGGAGAGGGAGGTAGAGATATGAAGATGAGCTCACCTTCCCACTCGCCATGAGTGACAGGCCCAACTGGTGCCAGAGGTGGAACTCATTAAAGGAAAACTTCATGGCCCGTTCCAAACACTGGAGGACACGCACACGCACACACACACGCATACGCATACGCGCACACACACACACACACACACACACACACACACACACACACACACACACACACACACACACACACACACACACACACACAGGTGAATTGTAGCATGTCGTCAAGCAAACATAACAAACACACACACACACACACACACACACACACACACACACACACACACACACACACACACACACACACACACAGGTGAATTGTAGCATGTAGTCAAGCAAACATAACAAACTCAAAAGTGGGTGGGTTTGAAGGTTGAGGTTCAGAGGTTAATTTGAACTAACTACCGGCCCCATGGCACCTATGAGAGGAATGATGTTAGTGGGTGAGGCACATCAATCACACTGACATTGTGAGACATCAAACATAACTACAGACTATCATTAGCCTAGCTGTTAGAGTCACCCTGTCCCCACGCACGAGGGTTCACCTGTTTGTCTGATACACCTGGAGAAAAATGCAGCCAACCTGAATGTGAAGGGCAAAAGAGAGAGAGAGAGAGAGAGAGAGAGAGAGTCACATGCTGCGTCCCATTCCTACACCCTTCTCCTGAAGTATGTTTCAAGTAAGTCAGTAAATACCACTTATACCAATCCATTCCCACTCAAATCAATGTTGGAAAGTGCACAAGCGCATACTTCAGGAGAAGGATGGAAAAATGGGACGCAGCAACAGATAGAGAGAGAACAAGAGAACCCCTGCTCAGAAGAGTACGAAGCAACAAGGGTATTCATGAAAAAGTTGTCACAGAGGTAATGCTTTCTCTTCATACACCGACTGACTGTGGAGTGAATACAAGCCCGTCCTCCCATTGCCTTCCAGTCCAGACAGTGTTCTGTTCTCTCACCTCAGACAGCATGGCATACTGCCCCCTCCTGGCCATGCCAATGCTCAGCAGGTCATAGACAGAGGTGGCCTCCTGCAGGCTGGCCTCCCGCGCCTCCTTGTGGTCAGGCACTCGGCTGATAACTGCATCCCCGCTGGCCTACAGGGGGGGACAGAGATGGAGCACTGAGAAGGAGCTCACTCAGAGGATCACACACTTGGTGCGTCCCATTTCTCCACGCTTCTCCTGAAGGATGTGTTTGTGCACTTCCCAACATAGAACATGAAAGTGTAAATGTTGTTGGAAAGTGCACAAGTGCATTCTTCAGGAGAATGGTGGATAAATTAGTTTTGCTTCCTCTGCATTGATCTGTAAGAAGTGACCTGGGGAAAGCCAACCCAGTTGTGGTCTTCTACCACATTGGTTACACATATCAAGCCTTTTACAGATCAGTGCAGATGAAGGATGCATAAGAGAGGATGTCGCTTTCCAGAATACTTCAATAAAACAGGATTAACTAAAGAATCACAGGATTAAATAAATAAATCTTAAAGTGAGCTAGTAATTCAGGATATCAGCACTGACCAGTAGAAGTAGGGCTGGGAGTGTACAAGAAGAAGGATCAAGAGAGAGAGAGAGGGGGGAGGGGAGGGAGAGAGAGAGGAGGGGAGGAATGAGAGAGAGAGAGAGAGAGAGAGAGAGAGAGAAAGACATATATATATATATATATATATATATATATATATATATATATATATATAGAGAGAGAGAGAGAGAGAGAAAGATATATATATATATATATATATATATATATATATATATATATATATATATATATATATATATATAGAGAGAGAGAGAGAGAGAGAGAGAGAGAGGGGAGGGGGAGAGAGAGACAGGGAGAGAGAGGGGAGGGGGAGAGGGCTCTCTCACCATGGACTCTGTGATAAGCAGCAGGAGCACGGCCTCCTCAACCACGTCCTGTGGACAGAAGACGCTGTATGGAGGCACAGGAAACAGGAGCAGGAAGTGACACATCACATCACAAGGTACATACAGTGGGTAGATCATGGCGAGTGTCCTGTTACTGTCTCACCTCAGCAGTGGGTGTGTAACACGACCCTGATCACCCCTGCAGTATCCAAGCACACTGCTCAGATGTCCACACTCTTTCTCTCAATTCAATTCAATAAGCTTTATTGGCATGATAAGACATCTTACATTGCCAAAGCAAAAATGAACTTATTATACAGTATAAACAATAATGACGGGAAGGTCTTCCTTCCATTTTCTTATCTTGACTGCCCTGCTCTCTGGCTGGGCTTGTGTTGCCCTGACTAAACGATACAATTACAAGATTCTATCAGAGCACTTCCAAGAACTAGCGCATAACAACCTAATGGGCATGCAATTACATTTCTTCTCCTGAACGCATTCTCAATCTCTGTTGTTGTGTTTATCAGTTACCAATGGAGTGTTTGATCTCCACTGAAGACAGTAGTGTGTGTATGGTGAGTATTGGCATGAGTCCACCATTAATCTGACATTTAGACAGCAATGAGAGGCTCAGTCAGAGCGAGAGAGAGAGATTATTGTTTTGACTGAAATCGTGATGCTAGTCTTGTTGAGCAACTTCTTCCATCACTACTTTTAGAGAGAGAGAGGGAGAGAGAGAGAGAGAGAGAGAGAGAGAGAAAGAGAGGCAGACCTGTCAGTGCTGTAGCGTTGTGGTGGTTTGGAGGAGGGGTATATGGCATCCTTCGGGGCAGCAGCCCCCTCTCTGTTTAGCCAGGCGGAGGGTGGTGGAGACAGGGGGGCCCAGTAACTGTCCTCACTCACTGAGCTGAGCAACACCTCGGCTAGCTTCGTCGCAGCAGCCTAGAAGAATAACAACATATACCATACAATACAACACATACTGTAGTGGGCCGACACAGACAGTGATACAGCCGTGGTTGGTCTTGGTCAATACTAACTGGGATGCTGGGGTTTGATATGTGTTTGACACCATTTCTAATTCCATTCCATGCATTACAATTAGCCTGTCTTCCGACTTCTACGTCCACTAACCTCCTTTGCTGGGATCCTTGGGACAGTCTGACATTTAAAACAGTTATGGTAAGGTTAAGGTTAGGGTCAGGGTTGAGTAACCGGGTTATGGCTAGGGTTTGGGTTAAAGGTAGGGTCGTTCATTGTGGCTCACTCCGTAACCATGTAACAATGTTCCCCCCCACCTCACCTTCCTGAAGTTCTGAGACCCCCGAGACTCCACCACTCTCAGGACCCTACGCAGCTGGTGGGCACCTTGGGCCAGGTGACTGAGACACACACACGCACACACACATGCACATGCACACACACAGGACAGACAGGATAGACATGTGACAATGAAACAGGTCAGACAGCTCAGGGTGATATTGGCTTTTCATGGAGAGAATGATGCGAACTGAACAGGTAAACAAGTGACACAA
The DNA here is from genome assembly GCF_951799395.1 of Argentina silus. Classification (NCBI taxonomy): domain Eukaryota; kingdom Metazoa; phylum Chordata; class Actinopteri; order Argentiniformes; family Argentinidae; genus Argentina; species Argentina silus. Next base: position 7,972,964 of record NC_139653.1, on the reverse strand, counting down.
GATGAACAGATATGATATGATATGGTATGATCTGGTAGATGGAAGATAGCCTAGCATCAAAGCTGTTGTACTGTAGTTCAACATTGTTCACCCATAGTATGGCACGGACAAATGGTGAACAAAGGTGTTATTCTCCAAAGATGTCCATGTGTTCTGAAGCCTTGGGGGGGGGGGGGGGGGGGCAGTAGGGACTTTGAATTCAGTCCCACTGCGGTATGTGCTGTACCATCAATGCAGCAATGAGTTGCGTTAATCGATACCACTACAAGTTCTGACTGTTCAATACAAACAGCAATACTGACACATGCTGGCATCACAGAGAACTACCATGACTAGTGGTCAGACCTCTGAGTCAGATGGATGGTGTGTCCCAAATAATAGTCTCTCCTCTATTCTTTGCATCATCCTTCCTCATTGTTACATGTGAGACTGAGTCAGGCTCGACATGAATACCCTTCAAATGCATCCTTCCCTCCTCCCTTCCCTTGAAGAAATCACTGATCTGACATGACATTGATGAAAGCAGTATAAAGCTTGCTGTGACCAATCCAATTATGTTAGATCAGTGATTACATCAAGGAAGGGAGGGAGGGAGGATGTATTTTGAAGGTATTCGAACAGGGCCTCAGTCCGCACCAGAGACTCCCAGTCCTATTTCTAACTGAGACAGAGAGATTTAGCTCCATACCACTGACTCACCCTCTGTGCAGCAAACACAGATACGCGCTCTGCAGCGCTGCCTGCTGGAAGAAACTCAGGTCGATGTCCAATGGCGGGGCTGGCACACTCGTTTTAGCTGCCTTGGAACTTGGGGTGACCACCACCTGCAAACACACAACCAAGAACCAGCATCATATAGCACTGTGTTGAACATGACATTCCATGTGATACTGTATCTGCATTTGGTGTCAAAGAATAAAACAAATACACACACACACACATACACCCCCGCCCACACACACACATACACACACAGACCTTATCCAACTCCTGCAGGTAAAGGAGAGCAGTATCACAGGCCCTCAGATAACAGAACAGACATTCCTCCTCTCTCTCAGACAGTCGGACACGGGAGGCAGCTGACACAGACTGGTGGTCCAGAGACAAGCCTGTGTGTGTGTGTGTGTGTGTGTGTGTGTGTGTGTGTGTGTGTGTGTATGGGTGTGTGGAGAAAGAGAGAGAGAGATTATTTTTTAAACTGACACTCCCTAACCCTAACCCTGTACATACAACGACTTTGGAGAGAACAAGTTTGGACAAATGTGGAAAACTTTTGGGGCTTTAGTCAGATGTCTGAACAGGAGGGGGAGTAAACTTGGTTATTGGTATAAAAACAGTGCCTTGCGTAAGTAATGGGACAGTGAAGCATTTATTCTTCGTTGGGCTTTACATTCCAAAAGTTTGGATTTAAAATCAAACAATTACTGTAGAGATTGTCAGTTTGTGTTTGATGGTATTTGTGTACATATTGGTTTCATCATTCAGAAATTACAACACTTTTTATGCATAGTCCCCCTATTTCAGGGTACCCAAAAGTGATGGGACAATTGGCATGACAGATGTTTCTGGTTCGTCAGGTGTGTTCCGTCACATCATTTATGCAGTCATAGCTTTTAATGTCTAGTATTGATTCTAGTCTTTGCATTTGCCTTTGGAGTCTGCTATTGGTGTCTGTCAACATGAGGTCCGAAGAGATGTCAATGAAAGTCAGGGAAGCGATTATAAGGCTGAATTTTCAGAAAAAAATCATCAACCTTAAACCTACCAAAATCAACAGTTTGGAATGCCATTTAAAGGAAATTGATTACTGGTGAGCTCAGCGATCGCACACAGGCTGGTAGGCCAAGGAAGACTTCTACAGTGGATGACCAAAGAATGCTCACCATAATTAAGAAAACCCCCAAAACAACTGTCCCACAGATCAGGAACAGGAACTCTCCAGGAGGGAGGTGTGAATGTGTCAGAGACTACCATCTACACTGCAAGGTGCAAACCACTAGTAGCCACAAAAACAGGATGGCCAGGTTACTGTTTGCTAAAAAAGTACCTAAAAGAGCCTGCAGAGTTCTGGAAAAAGGATGAGACAAAGATTAACATGTGCAGTAGCGGATCTGGAGCACCAGGACTTTCAGCCCCCCCCCCCCCCCCCCGGCTGAAAGTCCAGGGCCGTTTTGTTGTCCCAGTCTGTCCCTGAACATGAGTGATGGCAAATAAAGTGTGGAGAGAAAAAAGGACCTGCCCAATATCCACTGCATACCACCTTATCTGTACAATATGGTGGCTTGGCATGTATGGCTTCCACTGGAACTGGCTCACTTGTCTTCATTGATGATGTACAGTGCATTCGGAAAGTATTCAGACCCCTTAACTTTTTCTATATTTTGTTGTTACAGCCTTATTCTAAAATGGATTCCATTTTTTTCATCATTTACATACCTCATTTATTTTCAGAATGCACTGTAAATGTGATATTTCAGTTTTTTATTTTTAATAAATTAGCTTAAATTTCTGAAAACCTGTTTTGGCTTTGTCATTATGGGGTATTGTGTGTAGATTGATGAGGGGGAAAAAAAAAAGTGAATCCATTTTAGAATAATGCTGTAACATAACAACATGTGTAAAAAGTGAAGGGGTCTTTTGAAGGGGTCTGTACACTTCAGAATGAATTCTGAAGTGTACAGAAACATCTAGTCAGCCCAAGTACAAGCAAACGCCTCCAAACTCATTGGACGGCGCTTTATATAGCAGACAATGACCCAACACATACTGCCATAGCATCTAGGGAGTTTTTCAGGGTCAAAAAGTGGAAAGTTGTTGACTGGCCATGTCAATCTCCAGATTTAAATCCTATTTCATTTGCTGAAGAGGAGACTTAAAGCAAAACCTCCTCAAAACAAACAACAACTTCCACGCAAAGGATTGTCAACCAAATATGAAACATGAGTGTTTAATTTGATAAATCTGTCCCATCACTTTTGGATACCCTGAAACAGGGGGACTATGCATAAAAAGTGTTGTAATTTCTGAATGGTGAAGCCAATATGTACACACATACCATCAAATAAAAACTGATAATCTCTACTTTAACCTAATAGTAATTATGGTTAGGGTAAACTCAAACTTTTGGAGTGTAGGGCAAAAAGAAGAAAGAAATGCTTCACTGTCCCATTACTTACGCAGGGCACTGTAAATAGAGAGAGCTGAGACCTCCTAATCTGCAGGAAGGGAGGACAGGGCCAGACGCCAGCTTTAATCAAATCAGGGGCAGCTGCCAATAGACAAGACATCATCAACCAACTATTCATATCTTATAACATTTCCAAAACAAAACACACAGGAAACCTGGGAAGGACTATGCAAGATCAAACTTTGACATTATTATGTTTGAAATTACAGCATGTTTGAGTGTTTCACAGAAGATATTCTATGCTGAATGACAGGGCTGTTTTCATGTCTTTCCTTAGGTCCATCAGCAGACACTGATGATGAGGTCAATGTGTCATTGGCCAGGAAGTATGTGTGTGTGTGTGTCCTCTAGTGTTGATGATGAGTGATGCTCATCAAACACACTTACTCAGACATGAACCAGTGTGCTTGTCCTCTGAAATAGTTTTTCCTCACGGCTGCGTCCGACAAAGGTTTGACTCCGGAATCGATTCTGTTTAATAAAAGCCTCAATATTTGACAAGTGATCCTTTGTTTCTTTTGAGGGGAAATTTATTTTGTGTGATGCCATCCCTAACTCATGCCTGGTTAGTGTGTGATAGGAAACTCTAACTAGCTAGACCTTCCACGCCATATAGACTGATGACAGATCAGCCTAAAGAAAAAGAAAAAACAAGCTGTATGGAAAACTAGCAGAGGAAGAGAATCTGAAATAGTTCCAGTACAACTATATATAGAGGATTCCCTGCAGACTGCTTTATCACATTACTTTAACTAGATTCTGAACTGACTCTCATTTAAGGAGTAGTTTCACATCTGCATGCTCATGCATGCATACGCACATTGCACGCACACGCGCACGCGCACACGCACGCACACACACACACACACACACACACACACACACACACACACACACAGAGGTACGCATGCATACATGGATCATGTCATTGTAAAGCAAAGTTTTGGCAAGTGAAGCAATGTGAGGCTAAAGCCATGTTTCCCTCTCATGTGAATGACACTGGATAGAGAGTAGATATACTGAGAATGACATTGAGACATTTACTGGGCACTGCTCTGTTCACAGCCTATAAGAGTATAGAGAAACCTAGCCGATTAGAGTACTCAGAAACAAACCTGAGATATTGAGAGTCTAATCTCACCAAGTGACACAGAGGTTTTTCATGCACATTTCATTCCATTTAGACAGCTTAGACCGGGCGACACCCATACAAGGTAATTAATTTTGTGCTTAGTCATTTACAGTATAACTCCTACCAGGGGCATTAGGAACAAGATCATTCAGGAAAGGAATGCACTGTACAGTTCAACTTTGCTGTGATGTTTTTCAGAGAAACATGCCAGCCTGCTGGCTCTGCCTTTGTTCATCTAGGCCCTCCTTCATCATAATACAATACAGATGAGGATGTGGAGACAGGAAATACAGCATTTAGGGGAAGCATAATACTGTAGATGACTAGTTCAAATATACCTAATAGAAATAATGGTTTGTAGCTTCCCTTTATAGTTCCTTGTCTTATTTTATAACGGCCTAAATAACCATCCATATATAGGACATCATTGAAGTGAAATAATGGGTTTCTGTTTAACTCACTAACTGCCAAAGAATTCCAGAACACTGACCACCTAGAGTGCCAAGCGTTTTATTATGTGGTGTTTAACCTAGCAACAATACGTTGATTGGCTACAAAATGAAGCATCATAATTTATGCATTTTTGGTGAATAAAGTCACCCGTAGGACTAGAATGTTGACAATTTGGGCAACTTTATTCACCCTTGGCACTAAATGAGTTAAATATTTCTATACACACACCTTACCAAGTTAACTGTGGTTTGCTTTCAAAATAACTGTCTCTGTGTTTTTGGCAGGTTGATATAAAGTGTCATCAACGTTGTTCGAAGGGCAGAAAGAATCTAATTGATTTAGGACAGATCAAATGTGACTGGTTTCTACAAGGTCAGTGGGCGGCGTTTAACAGATAAACAACTTTTGAAAACATGGCGGATGTTTGAGCTGAGAATCTTGTAAATAAAACGTTTGAGTTACAAGTTGTATCATTTTTTAATCATTAGTCCTTTACAGTAGTCAGACACGTAATCTCTAAGACACAACTGCTCCCCTGACTTAAAACAAAGTGAAATGTTGCAAGATAGCAGTGACATGCTAAACTAATCATAGCAATCTAGCTAAGCATTTAGCTTAGTCAAATATACAAGTAAGTCAGCTAACATTTGCTTTATTGAAATGTTAAGTTGAATAAGCTATATGCACTGTCCACTGGGTATGGACAGTTATGCTGCCTTGGGGGCAGCAACGTAAAACACTAATCTAAACAGAGCTAGCTGGCTAGCAGATAGCTATCTCTTACTAATGTTGAGTCATAGAATAGAGCTAGCTAGCAATGTCTCAAATATACTAGTAAGTCAGCTCCCACTGACTTTATCAAAACATTTAGTTGAATAAACGTAGAAACTTGCTACAGCTAGCTAGCTCTATTCTGTGGCTCAACATTAGTAAGAGATCTGCTAGCCAGCTAGCTCTGTTTAGCTTAGCATTTTACATATCTGCCCTAGGGGCAGCATAACTGTTTCTTTTTCATTGAGCTTATTCAACTTAACATTTCAATAAAATAAATGTTAGCTCACTTACTTATTATTTATTTGACATCTAACTAGCTCACTAGCTAGCTCTATTTCTTAATTCAACATGAGTAGCTAAGAGGTTAGCTTTGCATGTCGCTGCTATCTTGCTGAATGTTACTCTTAGGTAGGAGACCAGTTGCATCTTAGAGATATTGTCACTTTTTCTGAGTTCTGTAACACAATAATAATTTAAAAATATATAGATCTTGTAACTCAACATTTACAGCATTCTCATTTCAAACCTCCACCCATTGACTTTTTAGAAACCAATCAGATTTGTTCTGCCCTAAACCAATCAGATTCTTTCTGTCCATAGAACAAAGTTGACTTTATGTCAGCCTGTTTATTTTTGAGGGATTGGTACCTTTAATGACGTAAGCCTCTGCCAGCAGACGCAGGTGGTAGACGGGCTGCTCGTCCCGTGTCAGGTCATCTATGCCCACCCTGGCACACATGCCCTGGGCGTCACGGTAACGGCCCTGGACGTAGTGTACTTTGGCCATGAGGAGAAGAGCCTCATTCAGGTACCTGGGCTGTGTGGAAACAGAGGCACATTGGGGGGTGTTGGGGTTAGGGTTGGGGTTAGTTCAATAAACCAACAAGAAGAGGGGGAGTAAGGTAAACAGGTGAATCAAGAGTAGAGAATAATACAACATATTATATATATATATGCCATTTAGCAGAAGCTTTTATCCAAACTGTCTTACAGTACAGTAAGTGCCTCTGTTGGACCCCCTGCAGTTTGCCTACCAGGCAGACATTAGTGTGGATGATGCCATCATCTACCTGCTACACAGAGCTCACTCCCATTTAGATAAGGCTGGCAGCACTGTGAGGGTCATGTTCTTTGACTTCTCCAGTGCATTTAACACCATACAGCCCTTACTACTTGCAGATAAGCTGCTGAGGATGCAGGTGGACTCCCCCATTGTTTCCTGGATTACGGACTAACTGACCAACAGGCCACAGTTTATATGGCTGCAGGGATGTGTGTCGGACTGGGTGGTGAGCAGCACTGGCGCCACCTAGAGGACAGTTTTGGCTCCCTTCCTTTTCACCCTCTGTACCTCGGACTTCAGGCACAACACAGTTACTTGCCATCTGCAGAAGTTCTCGGACGATTCTGCTATTGTAGGATGTGTCCGTAGAGGCCAGGAGACGAGTACAGAGGACTGGTGGACAGTTTTGTTGAGTGGTGTGAGCAGAACCACCTGCTACTCAACATCAGCAAGACAAAGGAGTAGGTGGTGGACTTTAGGAGGACAAGGGTCCCCCTGTCTCCTGTTTCCATCCAGGGAGAGGACGTGGAGGTGGTCCAGAGCTACAAGTACCTGAGGGTGCACCTGGACAATAAACTGGACTGGACTGGCAACACAGATGTCCTGTCCAAGAGGGGCCAGAGCCGGCTTTATTTCCTGAGTAGGCTCAGGTCCTTTGGTGTGTGTAGGGCTCTGCTGAACATGTTCTACCAGTCAGTGGTGACCAGCACAGTGCTGTACGTGGTGGTATGCTGGGGGGGCAGCATCAAGGAAGTTGACACCAAGAGGCTGAACAAGCTTATTAGGAAAGCTGGTTCAGTCCTCGGTGTCACCCTGGACACGTTGGAGGAGGTGGCCAATAGGAGGATGAGGACCAAACCCCTGGCCATCATGGACAATCCCTCCCATCACCTACATGACTCTGTGGCAGAGCAGAGAAGCTCCTTTAGCAACAGATTATTACAACCACGTTGCACTAAGGAGCGCTACAGATCTTTTCTGCCTGACGCAATAAGACTGTACAACTCCTCATCCGGCTGGCTCGATCATGGTGATCAGAGTCAGGCTGGGGGATGTTAAATCATACTGGACTGTTGTTACTGTATATAATGTTTCAGATGTCTATTTTATTTTTATTCTATTATTCTATTGTCACTTTATTTTGTTGTTGTTGTTTGTGATGTGAGCTGCTGGAACGCCTTAATTTCACCTCGGGTATCAATAAAGTATCTATCTATCTATTTTTTGTATATATGGTCCTAGCAGGAATCAAACACACAACCTTAGCGTTGCTAGTGCCCTTCGTTCTACTAACTAAGCCACACAGAGAAGAATGATTACAAAGAAAATGTGGCTAAATGGGAATAGTGAGGAAGGCAGACAGGAGAGAGAGAGAGAGGGGGGGGGGGGGGGGGTGAACAAGGGAGGTCACACAGTGGAGAGATTATTAAGACTGACCCCCAGCCGACCCTTGCTCAGGACGGAATTGAGAAGTCCCTTGGCCCGGGAGAGTTTGGGCTGGGTGTTGTCCATCAGAGGTGTGGAGCTGCGTAACAGGCTCATGTTGTCCAGTAGACACTCTTCCAGCAGGGCCTCAGCTGATAACAATGTCACGTAGTCATCTGGAAGAAGGCATGTGGGGTTATGATGGATGGGAAATGGAAGAGCAGTAGGTGGGCTTTGGGTGGGTGGTAGTGGTGGGGGGGAATTTATACTCTGAGTCATCTACTTCTGGAGCCAAAGCAAATACAACCAAGTCTATCATTAGCATTGTTTCCCATAAGCCCATCAAGAAGAGAAAACATATGAGAACAGCCACCGTGAAAGGAGTGAGAGCTGGACCATACAGGAAGAGTCTAATCGAGAATGTGTACACAACTGTCACTGCCGTCCACTGACTTGAGTCTTTCACGGTGCTCTTGGCGTGCTTAGACGTGTTTAATGTGATGTTTATGTTCTGGAATCTCTCACATATCCGCTTCTTCTTTTTTATATAAACGACTCTCTCAGTTCAGGACTTTCAGGGCTGGAGAATAAATATATGCGTGCCTTTAAAACACATAAAAATTAATCAGAGAGACTGCTTTTAAGTGTCTTGCATTTGCAACCAGTCTAGTCCAGTCAACACAGGCTATCTACAAAATAAGGAATGACTAAACTGTTGGCATACTTTGTCCCTCAACCCTGACAGACTGAGACTCAATAACAGATAAGCTAGGAATTATATGAACTAAACACACACTGAAATAACATAGGCCTACATCTGTGCAATTGCAGTTGTTAAGAATGAATTTTAACCCCATGATTGCCTGGGTCTCCATATATCTACATATGTATATCTATCTCTCCAAACATTTCTCTGGGTCATGAGTCTGTCCCCAAATGGCCTCCAAAACATGGTCTTGTTTCATCTAAACATACCCCTACCCCGTGATAAATTCATTGCTTATCACCTAAAACAACAGATTGTCTGCACCAAGGACAAAGTCGATACAACTGCGTTCTGCTGTTTAAAAGCTAGTTATGCCTTCCGATTGCGTTCGATAAAGGCTTGACTGAATCGATTCTGTTTAATAAAAGCCTCAATATTTGACTGCCTAAAACTCTTGAATGTCTCTTCTCCCTTTTCTGGACCCCAACACAGTCAGAGAAAAGTAAACAGTCACAGGCTGGTCATATGACACACAAGATTAAAGTTATTGACACAATAACAGTGACACGCATCTAGGTCGTGATCCATGTCACCTTGCCCGTGTTTACTTTACCAAGGTGAGGGGAGGAGAGTGACTAGCCAAAGACTAGGTATGCAGGCACTGCTGATGTTTGTGTGAAGTGTTTGAACACATGTTCCATGCCAAAGAATACAAATAACAATAATGACCAGTAAATAGGTGATGTTCTTTTATCAACATGTATTTGTTTTTTATTTCGAGCATTGCCCCATCAGAACAGTAAGGTGTGTATAGGCAACTGTATATATATATATATATATATATATATATATATATATACACACACACACACACCTTACTGTATACACACCTTACTTGCCTATACACACCATACTCGTGTGTATATATATATATATATATATATATATACACACACACAGTAAAAGCTTTTATATAGAACTAAGAAAAAGTAAAACATCTCTCACTTTGCTATAGTTTTCTACACACTTCATAATTTGTCATTATAAAGGTTCTGCTGCAGTGAGGCATGACATGGAGAGTACAAAGTTCACCTAATGCGGAACTAATGCCATCCCACGCTGGATTGTGACAAAAACATTCAAGAAATGGACGTCTTGGCTAAAATCCAACTGGTGGTCCACTCACCGTCTTCGTGAAACCGCGCGGCCACGAGTTGTTCTACGATAGAGGGTATCTTGTCCCACTGGCATTCCGCTCTGTAGCGCTCAACCTCCGCCTCCAGTCGGTACTGAGAGAAGGAGACCCTGGATGCCATGCCCGTTCTGTCTCGGTGACTGTACTCCCCTGACACGATGGGAGTAAGAACTGCAGACTAGACGATGAAAAGAGTATAATTGAGCATGTGCGGCTGCCGCCCTACCTACCGTATCTCTCCTCATGAAGTTAAAAGAAAGATAGCAGAGTTTTTCAGTACAAGATCAAACATGAACAATATTGTTATAAAAATGATATGACTAAGACTAATGTATTGTACATATTTATGTTCGGCTTATGTCCATACTACTCATGGCATTTTTGAATCAACTATAAAATAGATTATTATGATTTCAGCCTACTTAACATTTTCTGTCAATGATAGTTGTATAATATACGGCTAGAACACGTGGCTGCAATAAATGTATCGATTTAAAATGTATAGTTTACATTTTGATGAATTACTTTAAAGCAGTAATCAGTGATTTAAGTGATTTCAAAAAATGAAATATACTCCTTGATTATTAATAATATGACGTCTCAGTACCTGTATGAGAGTAGAGTAAGTGTTGTATATCTTTATAACCAAATAAATAAGGACTACCGTATTGTTTATGTTTTGTTGACAAAGGATATTTGTAAACAAATGACGTATAGCTTGGTATCATGTTTTGAAAATGTAATGCTGCTCCCTGGTATGTAATTTTCCCCATTGTTTACATTTTGCTGGCGACCCTGCATGCAGAAATCACTGGTAACTGCGTTAAGGGTTTTATATGATATAAATTGCAAGGCTATCACACTGTAACAGCAACACATGCATCATAGCTTTGTATCATTTTGTATGTTTAGTAGCACTTAGTGATACATTTTGTTGACTGCAGTAACAACTTCCATTGGACCTTTGGCTTTGTCCTAGATAACAGTGTCCTAAATCTTTGTATTTAACCCACTTGCCTTAACTAGATCAATTGGATTAGCGCTAATACCAGAGTGCAAAAAATGAATGTAGGACCACAGATAAAACAGCAAAGCTCAAGCTTGAATCTTGAAATATATTATTAATGTTTACAGCAAAATATGTCCAATCCTATTATCATCATTCAAGTATTTTAAAAGACCAATAGGCCAATTGAATAGATACGTGTTCTAAATTTGGCTTGGCTGAGGTTAATTCACCTGCTCGGCCAATCGGGGTCACGCACTAAGCTATTTGGCTCAGGTAACAAAGTAACAAAGCTCGGGCGAGAATGTCACCTCTCTCTTTGATGTAGGGCCTAACAGTTTATTTAGAAATGGATACAACGTTTGACAACAAAAACAAGAGCGGTGATGCGCGTGCCTCTATCTAACAGCATTAACAGCATGATTTCGCCCGACACCATTCTTTTGATTGAACCGACAGTTTTTCAGCAATACTGTAGGTCTGCTATCACTAGCGTTATACCTTGGTAGGATGGTAAGGCAGAATAGGCAGCAATGACTTTCCAACTATGGCATGGTTGGCTATCAAAAAGTCAACTAACGGGCTACAAACTACAAGCTAAGGTTTCTACAGGCTAAAATAATTATAAAATAAACCTCAAGTCTTCGGAAAAGAGATTTAGCGGCTTCATTTTCTCTATGGAAACTTGACATTTGTTTGTTAGAGGTGTGTTCTTCGCAAATTCAACAAATTACAGTTGCACAAATAATATGTTTTGTATCGCCTTGGCTCTTCATCTGAACCACCAGCGTCGTTTCCTCCCGGCTTTGATCCGCGACGTGCAAGCTCCACACGCCACACAGATTGGCTGCACGCTGGTTGGTGCTTCAGAGACTGACGTCAAATACCAACATCAAATCAGAATTTAGCTGTCGTGTCCGTGAGTTGAAAGGTGATTATGGCAAGCAGACATGTCCAAAAAAGCTGTGAAAACGATACATTGCTAATTTGAATCGAGCAGTTTAACTGGTGTTTGTGAGCAGGTAAGAATGCATTTTATTCATGTCGCTGAAGATCCATTTAATTAGGATGGTCGTGTAATCGCCATCTTTGTCTTGAAAACCAACTAGATTAGAACAATCCATCTATCATTATTAACATGCCATGTGTCTATCATGTTTAGTACACTCAGCACTAGTGCTCTCAGCTGACAGTGACAGGAATTGTTTTGCCATTCACATGGTGCAATTTAGATGTGTTTATCAATCAGATTGCTTTCCAACTTTCAGACATCGTTTATGTAGCCTAATTCAAACAACCCCAGTCATACTTTCTTGTGTGTGTGTGTGTGTGTGTGTGTGTGTGTGTGTGTGTGTGTGTGTGTGTGTGTGTGTGTGTGTGTGTGTGTGTGTCTGTCTGTCTGTCTGTCTGTCTGTCTGTCTGTCTGTCTGTCTGTCTGTCTGTCTGTCTGTCTGTCTGTCTGTCTGTCTGTCTGTCTGTCTGTCTGTCTGTCTGTCTGTGTGTGTGTGTGTGTGTGTGTGTGTCTGGTTCAGTTACTGTACAGTACAGAATGGTGGTAAGAGCAGGTGCCAAGTTTAGTGTGGTCCAGGGTTGGCTGCTCCTGGTTTCCTGCTGCCTTCTGTCCGTCCATTCCCAGGAACAGCAAGAAAATCGACATCCTGAGACCACAGAGGGTCACCGACCAAACCACCACCTGGACAAGAACATGGTCCAGGACAGGGAGTGAGTATGGTCACATGAATGTGCTCCCTGGTAGTGTGCAGGATATTGACATGGAGCAACTGAACTCTGACCACTTGCCTGCAAAACTATTATTACTGCCAAAAGCAAATACAAGCCAAAATCTGTTTGTCTAACCCTGATTCAGTTTACAATGTGTCCGTACAGAATGCTCTGACTGTTGCCAAGCTTTGACTGACATTGTAGTATGCATGGTTAACACTTATACTGGACCCTCTCTCTCTCCTGTTTCCTCTCTGTCCAAGTCACATTATGGAACATCTAGAGGGTGTGATTGACCAGCCAGAGTCAGACATGACACCCCAGGAGTTGCAGCTGCATTACTTTAAAATGCACGACTATGACGGCAACAACCTGCTAGATGGGCTGGAGTTGGCCACAGCCATCACACACGTCCACAAAGAGGTGCGCGTGTGAGAGAGAATGTTGTTGATAATGATATCAACAGCAAGTGGTGCCACATATCTGCATTAGCACACACCCACCCACACACACACACTCACACACACACTCACACACACACACACACTCACACACACACACTCACACACACACACACACACATACACACTCACACACACACACACACACACACACACACTCATATTTGTTCTTTAACCTTCTCTTTAGGAGAGAGGAGAGAACAGTCAGCCCATGAGAGAGGAGGACCTCATAAGCCTTATTGACGACGTTCTGCGGGACGATGATAAAAACAACGATGGGTACATAGACTACGCAGAGTTTGCAAAGTCACTGGAGTAGAGGAGAATGCTGCCTAACTGCTGAGGTCAGGTCTCAGTGCACACAACCACACCCCTTTCTCAAAACAAATCCAATGTTTAATTTACCTGAGCTGGTGTTTGTGACTTACTGTTTGATAGCATTGTTACAGATACAGTCGATGATTAGATTGTTATTGCAGAAACTGCCAAATTTGTCTACTGTTCTTACAGCTCTTGGTGAAATTAACTGCACAATCATTTAACTAGTAACTGTTGTCCTTTGCTATATGAAACCCAATATTATGGACCAAAAGATTCATAATGTGAATTCATCATGCTTGACCATTGATCATAACAACATATGGAGATAATGAATATGAGGTTAAAAAGTGGTGAAGTGGCCTTTTAGGTGATGCAGTAGTGTGACAGAGTGTGGGAGTGGCAAGGCAGGTCTGAAAGCTTCTCTGAACACAACGACAAGTGAACTGGTCAATTTCTGGGCATCACAAATGTGATTTTTCTGCTGATACACACATCCCGATCCTAGTCTATTACTCGCCTACCCGAACGCACAACTATACTCACTCATACCTGAGATGTCACTACAGAATCTGAATGTAAAACAGGAGTCATGTTGTGCATTGTAATTTCTTTCATCCTTGACTGGATTAACTTGACTTGCAGCACAGTTACCACTTGGTAATAGTAGCATGCTCAATGGTTCACTTAATTTCACAGATGAATACTTCACAGTGGAATATGCAGGGAGCTGTTGCTATAAATCCCTACATGGATTTCTGTTCTACCATACAAAAAAAAAACATGATCGTCTTTTGCCTTTTGCATATACTGTACATTTCAGATAATCCATTTTTAGCATTGAGCATTTCCTGCAAACATGAATATGCAGGGAGCTGTTGCTATACATTTTTGCTGCCTACTAAAGTAATGATGTAATGTGTATGCTTTACTTTTTTTCATTGAGATGCATCGCTGTCAAACAGCTACAGACAGGTATCTCATGATATGGTCCTTTTGTGATGAGGCCTCCTGGTAAATTCAATCCATTTCTACAACATTTAAAATGTATAGGCCTACTTAAATGTTATTTGTTACAAAAGATTTATATTTTCATTGTTCTCTGTAGGTTGTTCAGTGAATCCAGGTTATTTGTATCATGCAAAGGTATAAACAACAGATAATGAACAGATGCAACTGTGGTGTCTCTGTGATATGATGTAATAAACAAATATATGACAGTCTTCTCTGTTTTGTTTCTTCATGTCTCAAAGTGGCACTGGAATTGTACTTATGCTGATGTATTTTTATGATCTCCTCTTTTTTAATAGCACTTTGTAACCTTGTTTAGAAAACTGCTATACAAATAAATGTATTATTATTTATATACTGAAGCCTTCTGGGTGCATTAAGAAGTTCAGTTCCTATTGTTGGTGTGTAGATATACAGACAAGCAAAGTAAACTGAAGTGTGCACAACTTGTGCTCTTCCCTACATGGATTTAAAAGCATATGATTGGTCTATGCATATGCACTTACATCAGTTCTTGTTTATGTTGATTGATCCCAACTGTCTGTACTCACATCTTCAACCCTCTTTGAACAAATCACTCCCCAAAAAACTGTTCTACCATACTTTATTTACTGTTGAAATGCAAAAAAAAACATGAGTGTTTTTTGCCTTTTGCATACACTGTACATTTCAGATAATCCAATTTGAGCATTGAGCATTTCCTGCAAACATGACATTCTCAGTTACCCCTGGAAAGTCTTACTGCCGCTCTTTGAACTTTCAAAATTGCATGAGGTAACATGTCAGGTAATAGGGGGTAAAAAGGAACCAAATGTCCTTGCTATTCACACTCACTCTGCATTTTTCATGATCCTATCAGTCCACAGATACAAAAAGCAGTTGGGAATAATCTAACCCACAGTGCAATGAGTAACTGTTGGAAACAGGCCACACCCAGTAAGAGGTTAGTAGAAGCTCTCTAGCTCCAGGTAGAGGCAGGGTCGACAGCAGGCATAGAGGTCAGGGAGAACAAAGGTGTGGCCAGGCTGGTGGTCGGGGCTCCAAAGTTTACTAGCTGGTTGTAACACTCTTCATACTGGCAGGGGGGTGGTGGTTGTGGTGGGACTGAAGGGCAGGGACACTGGGTGGCTGCACCTGGATGGTAAGAGTAACCAGCAGAGGGCAGCATAGAGGAAAACCGAGAGATATGAGCCATGGAGTGGGGGTAGTACTGACGAGCCATCCCTGCGGACTGTGCACACATGCTGCCCAATAGTACTGGCCCGCATCCAGGCACTATACCCACCGGCAGCACCTTCTGAGAAGCACGCTCCTGCTTGCGTTGTCTGGCACGGCGGTTTTGGAACCATACCTGTTCAATGGGGCACAGACACAACACTTCTGGTATCAGTTCAAATAGACTACGGCGCTTTCTCAATTGTTAGAAAATTGTAAGAAATAGAAGCCTGTCAAACAATGCAATGTGTAGCTGCTATGCATGACGCCCTATGAACGTACCTGTATGCGTGCCTCGTTGAGTTTGGTGAGCCGCGCTAGTTCGTCGCGCCCGTAGATGTCGGGGTAGCGGTTCTGTCCAAATGCCACCTCGAGCTGCTCTTGCTGCCTGTGACTAAATGTAGTGCGATGTCGCCTGCGCGCTGGGGACGGGTATCCGCACCTTTTGGAGCTTAAGGCCATGGTTTCAAACGAAACTTTTCTGACCGGGTCTCCAACATCTGTGTTTGGGATGAGGTATACAGTGCCCTCCATAATAAGCATTGGAAAGAGGAAGCACACTTTTAGCTCTATACTCCCAACAGTTTTGAAATCGAACAATTACTATGAGGTTAAAGTAGAGATTATTTTTTAGATTGGTTTCACTATTTAGAAATTACAACCCTTTTTATACGTAAACCCTAGTTCAGGGCTACAGAAGTATTGTATATGTTTAGTATTTGGTCGACAATCCTTGGAATGCAATAACTGCCTGAAATCTGCGACCAATTGACCCCACCAGATGCTGGGTGATGCTCTGCCATGCCTGCACTGCAGCCATCTTCAGTTGTTGTTTGTTTTGTCTTTTTGCCTAAAATCATATCATCAGGAAATTAAATGCATGTTCAGTTGGATTTAAATCTGAAGATTGACTTGGCCAGTCAAGAACGTTCCACGTTTTGGCCCTGAAAAACTCTCTAGTTGCTATGGCAGTATGTTTTGGGTCATTGTCTTACAGTATGATCAAGCACCATACAATGAATTTGGAGGCATTTGCTTGTATTCGAGCAGACAAGATGTTACTGTACACTTCAGAATACAGATTAAGACAAGTTAGCCAGTTCTTGTGGCAGCTATATATGCCCAAACCATAGCACCCCCTCCACCATGTTTCACAGACTTTCCTCTTGCAATCTCTCTGGTACATGATTATATTTGTCTTGTCTGTCCACAAGATTGTTTTCCAGACCACTGCAGGCTTTTTAGGAACTTTTTTAGCAAACTGTAACCATCCTTTTTGAGGATAACTAGTGGTTTGCACCTTGCAGTGAAGCCTCTGTAGTTCGGCTGGTGACGTATTCTGTGGATGGTAGTCTTTGACACACTGATCTGTGGGACAGTTGTTTTAGATTTTTTCTTAATTATGGTGAGCATTCTTTGGTCATTCACTGTAGAAGTCTTCCTTGGCCTACCAGCCTGTTTGCGATAGCTGAGCTCACCAGTGCTTCTTTTTTAATGATGTTACAAACTGTTGATTTTGGTAAGTCTAAGTTTTTGGATATGTTTCTGATTAATTTATCTGATATTTCAGCCTCATAATGACCTCCTTGACTTTCATTGACGCCTCTTTGGTCCTCATGTTGACAGACACCAATAGCGGACTCCAAAAGCAAATGCAAAGCCTAGAATCAATAGACATTAGACGTTGATACTAGACATTGACAGCTCTCTTATGCCTGCACAAATTATGTGACGGAACACACTTGACTAACCAGAAACACCTGTCAAGCCAATGTTTCCATTACTTTTGTAGCCATGAATTAAGGGGACTGTATACAAAATGATTGTAATTTCTAAATGGTGAAACCAGTCTGAAAAAAGAAAACTCTCTAATTTAGCCTCATAGTAATTGTTCAATTTTCAAATCCAAACTGTTGGAGTATAGAGCTAAAAGAAGACAAAATGCTTCCTCTTCCCAATACTTATGGAGGGCCCTGCAATTGTGACTTTCAATAGTCGCTGCAACGCAGCAACAAAACTTGAGACAGATTTAATCTAAATTCTAAGGATAGTCCTATCAATTTATTGATCTCTAGTTCATATTTCATGCCTCAGTCTAAGACTGACTGACTGACTGTCTGTCCAAAGCCCTACAGTATAGAGAGTTTGGCCACCTTTTATATTGAACACCATGTTAGTGCCTTTGAGCATTCTATTTATCTATACAGGATGAGTATTTGTATTGTAGTTCTGATTCTAGCAGTTCTGTTTTCTAGCTTTGTTTGAAATTCAGAAAATTCGATGAACTGCTATTGGTCAATACATATGTATTGCATGTATGTCCCATGAGGAGCTTACAGTACATCGGTGCCATGGACCATTATGTTGTTTGTGTATAAATGCATCATGCTTCTTGCCAAAACCTCAAAGGCCAAACTCTCTGTACACTGTACATGGCTCTTCTAGTTCATATTTCATGCCTCAGTCTAAGACGTCATGGTTTAAAGTTGCAAGAAGTAATTTCACTGATGACTTTGGTTCCCACCAACCTTGGGCAACCTAATAGCCATGGGGCTTTGCTGACCAAATTCAATCTCTTGAGAAAAAGATACCAGAGACTAGGGGATTTGTCCAAGATTAAGGCCACAATAGCCCACAAAGTGACTAATTTGTCAAATTGGTTGCCTGAGTTGACAAAGTTGGTCATTCACATTACATGGAATGGTGGACAGACGGTGGCGCTGGCTTGGTTTGGTAGACCACCCAATTTTATTATCAATCATGTGATCATTTTCAATAGAATCTAACAATTTCAATCTATGTCTTTCAAAATATTGATCTCTTGGACAGTTTTAAATATTGTTCAAAAGTTTAGCTTACCCCTTTGGCAAGATTCAATGTTTTATAAAAACAGGGCTCATGAACAAGTGGACTACTCTAAACATGACTTGGGCTAACCTGATCGGCCTAAATATCAATAATCCATGATCATTTATTCAGGTCATTTACCATATAGGCCTACGATATGCCATAACACCATCATACAACATAGGCTAATAAAGTGTTTCTCACCTGTGCTGCAGCTGACAGTGGTTAGGTCAGAGTACATCAGCTGGCTCTTTACCATGTCCTCTGTTAACATTCCCTGGGACATCTCAATTAGGCTATTGGGGCTGTGATGCGAGTCATGCGACAATCAGGAGAACTATATGTATACATTGAGCTACCGGTTGGTTTTCTCACCGGCTAACTGTGACATCACATGTCGTTCCCCACCCACCTCTACCTTCACCTGTCAGCAGGGTTCAAATTACACATTGACTCTTGGGGATGCCCAATAACACTAGGGGGAAGGGCCACAATGATATATGTTTTTATATCAGGGGTAATTCAAACCATGCCTGTCATTGCCTTGACTAGACTTCAAGCTTTTCAGGAAAAGCCATACAGGTCACTGCTTTTGCACTAGAATTTGCACTAGATGGACTGAAAGTGCTCACCGACCCAAAATGGATCATGAATATGAGAATTGATAAATTATACTTCATTTCGATGGCATGCATGTCATTGATGTCCAGAAATAAATGACCACTCTACCATTTCTCATGTTATGATATGTATATTCTTGATATTGAATTGATTATGCAGCAAAAAGGTATGATGGAGAGAAATTGACTCGATAGTACATACCTGTATATGATAATTAACAACTTGATCAATAATGTAGGGCTACCTTGGATTTGAAAAGGGACATATTGAAAGCATGCTCTTTTATAACTTATATACAAATATAGAATGTCCACCAGGCTCCACTCTAGTACAGGCATCTCTCTGGCAGGGTTGTTGTGAATCAGGCTTGCAGAAGCAAAAACACTATTTCTATTTGAAACTTACAACCAACTTTAAAGCACGCAGAGAGGTTTAATGTGAGCTATCATAGCACACTTAGTGTGCTATGATAGCCCAAGCTAATGCAGAAGAATGGCCTTTTTCAGATGAGTGGACACTGGGCAGAGGCCCAAAAATGCCCAAGTCATGAGAGGACATGTAGACCTATTCAGCAACTCTTAGAGCCTCAATGCAATGGCAATTTATCTACAGGTGGAAGTGGTTTCACTTTTTTGGACTTTAATTGCTCCATAATAGTAGTAATAATAATAATAATAATAATATTAACAATAACAATAGTAATAATAATACATTTAATTTCTAAGACCCAAAGATGCTTTATAAAGAGAGAGAGAGAGAGAGAGAGAGAGAGAAAAAGATTGTGGAATCTCAGCAGTGTAAGGTTCCATGTATCTCCATTTAAATAGCTTGTATAACTCTGCTGTCATCAGACATTTGATCCCCTGTAGCCATTGTCATCAAAACACCTTATTAATAAGTGAGTGCACACAAACTGTAAATATAAATATGCAATGCTGTTTGTGGGAGTAGGGAGAGTGAATTTTCCCCTCTCCTCACTATGGAAAGAGAACAGAGCACAGTTCGTACAGTAAATACACAGATTACACACTGAATAAGTTATCAGGATCAGCTTTGGCATTGAAAATCTCTTATTGAATTGCCAAAATAGATTTAATTTACTTATGGTAGATGTCTTGAGAAAGTCCCTTCCCTTGTTCAAATGTCCCTTTTCGTAGAAAGCCCTAATTTGATTCCTTGTGACATGTTGACTCTGAGGGCCAAGTCCTGGCCGTCCTGACTGAGCCTCCTCTCTGCAGTGTGTCTGCCAAATCCTTGACAGATCCCACATTCATCTCACATGCTCCCATCCACTGACTCAGCCAGAAACACCAGTGCATAGGGATCGGCTGTCTGTCTGTCTATCTGTCTGTCTGACTGACTGTCTGTCCAAAGCCCTACAGTACTTGAGACAGATTTAATCTAAATTCTAAGGATAGTCCTATCAACTTATTGATCTCTAGTTCATATTTCATGCCTCAGTCTAAGACTGACTGACTGACTGTCTGTCCAAAGCCCTACAGTATAGAGAGTTTGGCCACCTTTTATATTGAACACCATGTTAGTGCCTTTGAGCATTCTATTTATCTATACAGGATGAGTATTTGTATTGTAGTTCTGATTCTAGCAGTTCTGTTTGCTAGCTTTGTTTGAAATTCAGAAAATTCGATGAACTGCTATTGGTCAATACATATGTATTGCATGTATGTCCCATGAGGAGCTTACAGTACATCGGTGCCATGGACCATTATGTTGTTTGTGTATAAATGCATCATGCTTCTTGCCAAAACCTCAAAGGCCAAACTCTCTGTACACTGTACATGGCTCTTTGTCTGTCTGTCTGTCTGTCTGTCTGTCTGTCTGTCTGTCTGTGTCTGTCTGTCAAGAGTATTTTATTCTGTCAATTTGTTGGTCTGTCTGTATCATGTGTATATCTGTCTGTCAATTACTGTATCTCTCTCTGTGTCTTTATGTCTGTCAATTTGTCATTATGTCTTATGTGTCTGCCTGCCTGCCTGCCTGCCTGCCTGCCTGCCTGCCTGCCTGCCTGTCTGTCTGTCTGTCTGTCTGTCTGTCTGTCTGTCTGCCCGGAGGGGAGAGACAACCAGACCAAAGCACCGCTGGATCTGTCTTTAGCTGGAGGAGCTGGATAAACACACATTTAGATAACAGAAAAGAGAGGGAGGGAAAGATGGGAGGAAAAATACACATATCTGTGTATATATATATATATATATTTACCATGAATGGGCATTGTTATATATATATATGTTTTATATATATACTTTTATATATATATATACTTTTTTTTACCATGAATGAAGTATTGGGCATGGTTTCAGTACTTCCTCTGGTCAGTGAGAACAGAGAAAACAATAACATGGGTGAGTACTCTGTATGGTGCCTTGACTGCACAGGTCAGCTGTCTGATTTACCTGTGCTGCTTTTAGGTATGAACTGAATTCTGTTCACCCAGGAATCCTTAGTCTGACCCAACTACCACACTATAGGGGGAGGAGATTACGGTTCTTAAGGTTCTGATCTTAAAGCCACAACATCTAAACCTTCTTGGCTCTGTCCAATCTGAGACACCTCTTTATCAGGAGAGAGGCAGTGTTAACCTCCACCATGCACGCATGCACACTGACACACACGTATGCACACACACACACACACACACACACACACACACACACACACACACACACACACACACACACACACACACGTGTGCAGTGTAACAAATACAGCCACACACAGGCACTCTTGTTCACACATAGCAGACCTATGTGCATGCACATGCATACACAGGCTGTTCTGTGGTTGCGGTCTTGTCCAGTATGGACACACAGAGGAAATTCTTCCCTCCCAGTTTCCCGGGACTGAACTGGGAGTGACCTGCCTGGCAGACACACAGCCCCGATGGAAGGAATGTAACCCAACTCCCCCCTATCCTGCCTGCTGGCCCATGTGTAAGTACGAGACGAGAGAGAGATGGGGTGAGGCTTATTCACAGGGCTCTCAACCACAGCATGATGAATATTAAGTTTACGTTTTACTTTCTTTACTCCATGATGGCATCCCTCCCTCTCTTCTCTCACACTGTGATTTACAATTGATTGCCCTGTAGTAAAAACATCTGGGTCAGGTCCCATTGCATGTAGCACTGCTCCTCCTGTTGTCCACTTTGAAAGAACGGTACACAGATATACTGGAACAAGCGGACACAGAAATCTGAGCAGTCTTTAATTTGGAGTGAATTGCAGTAGGTATTCTCCACCCACCATTTCTGTGGGCATTGATTGCAATGTTCAGTGGACGGATTCAACAGACTGTTCTCCATAATGTAGCAGGCACATGGCTGTAACAATTATATTGTTATGTGGATTTGTTGCAGTGGGGACATAATTCAGAGTGACACCATGTGTGAGTTTGTAGCTACTACAATGCACACCATGTAACTGAATGTATGCTGAGATGTGTTCTCTTATAAATAATAGTTCAGCAGCTGAAATGCCTTACCTTCTGTAATAGTAAGACCAGAATCTGTGTACCAGGGTGCTGATGCCAATGCTATTGGGGACTCAATGTTTCTAACTGTGTTATGCCGTACAGTAAGCTAAGCTGTGTTTCCCAGGTCCTTCAGAGAAATTGAAATGACACAAATCAGATATGATGATTAGGAACATTCAAGCAGCAGTTTGATGCACATGGCCCAGGAAAACTAGCAGTTGCAGATGCTATTATTGGGGCTGTCTGGAGTATTCCTCCCACATAACCTTTTTACTGGGGACCAACAGTAGAGGGAGGGAGAGAGAGAGAGAGAGAGAGAGAGAGGGAGAGAGCACTACTAAACACTATGTCTCCCTCTGTTGATCAGGATGCTCTCGGGGAGTGACTGAGAGAAGCCAATAAAGCCTGGTTGGGGGAAAGAGGAAAGAGGACACCACCAGGGGAGTCTGGACAGGGGAGGCATCCAGACAACAGCTCTGCAAATCCTCCAGCCTCGTCCTGCCAACAGCTGTGCCTCGAAAACAGAGCTGCAGGCAGGCAGGCAGGCAGGCAGGCAGGCAGGCAGGCAGGCAGGCAGGCAGGCAGGCAGGCAGGCAGGCAGGCAGGCAGGCCACCACACGCCACTCTCTTTCCCCTTATTCGTCTCTCTCCCTTTTTTCTACAATCTATTTTTTTTCTCTTTTCCTCTTTGTCTCCTTTCCTCGCTATCCCTCTTCATCTCACTTTCATTGTGTGAAAAGAAAGTCTCGCTTTTGGGAGGGAACATATAGTAAAGTGTACAGCCACAAAGTATTTCCGAACACAGCAGAGTACCAGTGCCCAAAACACACGCACACACACTCTGTGTGTGGGTCCTTCTGGTGTCAGTCTCTCCTCTTGTGACCTCATGGCAGTCAATTGATTAATGAGCAAAACTTCACTGACTGCAGATTTGTGGGCATATTATGGGTATTCAGTGGGGCTATGTTATAAAAAGCCTTGCTGTATGTGAATGGGAACAATGGCGCCATTTATAGAATGAATGCAATACTCTGTTACAGTACAAGGACCCTGGACATATTAGCCATGTGACCCACATGAGCTCAGAGAAGGGTCCCATGTCTAGCAGGCCCCTGTCATACACAGATGACAGTATAGAGAGTCTGACCACATTTCAATGCATCAAAAAATGTATAAAATAAAATAGAATAGAATCGAATAAAATGTTATTGTCCATGGAATGTGGAAATGTGCCTTTGGCTTCACATGGCATAAAAAACAGAAGACAAAGCAGAATATCACACATAGTAAACATTAAAAAAACAATTACTAATTTCAGATCACTGTACTTCTCTACAGACTGTTTGGACTGTTCTCAAAGTAAACGTCTCTTAGAGCTGGCTGGCTGGCTGGCGTGTGTGTGTGTGTGTGTGTGTGTGTGTGTGTGTGTGTGTGTGTGAGCTTGTGTGTCCTCAGTAGAGCTCTGTGTTCCCTTTCGCCCCCTGACTCCCAGGTGACCCCCGACCTGCAGGCCTGGAGCCAGGCCGCCTAGGGCTTCAGCTTCACAGAGGCCATGATGTCACCCCAAATGGAGAATAGGCAGCGCTGGAAAAGAAACCTAAAAAAAAGCAGTCCAGTGGAATAATTATATGAGAGAGGGAGTGAATCAGGAAATAGCTTTTGGTTTTGGAAACGCAACGAGAGGGACCTCTGCCATATGTTAAATGAAAACAGGATTTGAAAAAAGCAAAAAGCAGAGAAATGGGCCTTGTGGGGAACTTGTTTTTTTTTTCTTCTAAGAGTAGTGGCAGGGTAACCAATGGTCACTGGGAGAGTATCCCCCCATTTCCATCCTCTCCTTTTTATCTCTTCATTCTTCATCAACCACCCCTCAGCTCCTCCTTTCTCTCATTCTGTCAGCAGTTAGCTGGCATGCTCGCAGCTCTTTCCTCACACTTTTTAATGGGTATCTTCCCAATCAGGTTTTTATTGCAGGAAATTTCAGCACACCACATTGCGTGAGCCGGAGGAGCGCGCCATTCTTAGCTCTGCACTGTTGAGTGCCAGGGTGCGTTTGCCTGCCAGGGGGGAAGAAAGTTGGAGGAGGAGTGGGGGAGGGGGGTGCCAACATTACAGTTCTATAAGTTTTTTTTCTTCTTCTTCTTCTTAAGAAGTCAGGAAAAGTTCCATTAAGCCGTTGAGAAAAGCTTAACAAATACACCAGTCCCAATAACAACCAACACATACAGCATTGTCTTCTTCACACAATATGATAAGCCTGGATTGGATTTCTCACCATACTCCTCCCCACTCTCCAGCTCCTGTACATCCAGCTCCTGTACATGGCGGCTCCCTTCCTCACCTTCCTCTGACTTTTCCTTTCATTTACCTCCAGACTCCCTGAGTTTTCTCTGAAATAAGCCTGTGTGGTCGGCCTGTGGTTTAATTGAAATAATATTTGCTGTACTTTACAGCCTCCCCAGTCCTATTCTCCCTCAACAACAGACATTATTTTTAGCTCCTGCGCCGACTTCTGTCATTTCCTGTTGGAGGTTCAGCATTGCACACTGGGTTCAGCCCACGAGCAGACACACAGCTTCTGTGCCTTGCTTTGGCACCAACACCATTGCTAACATCATTGCCCCCCCTCCCCCTTACCCCTTACTCAAAGAATGCCATCCTATACCACTGAAAACACCATTCTTCACCAGGAGAAACAAAACTCTACATTTCCATTGCATTTGCCATTATCCATCATCAGTAGTTTGGTGTAGCTGTGTCTAACCTGCAGAAGGAAAGAAAGCAGAAGGAATGTATCTCTTCTTTCCTACTTCCTGGAATGAAAGAAAGCTGTCAGGATGCATTGTAGGTCTGGAGGGGCTAAGAGAGTCTGAGGGGGTAGGATTCCTCAACCTCTGGCTCTCCTCCATATACTTCAGCATGGTTGCATGTTACGAACAACTCCCTGTGTGAAGATTTAGAAACACTTCATGATCCCAAATAACGACAACACAACAACTTAAGCAATAGGCTCTTCACACTATGCTTAGCCTTGTGAGCTTTTAGCCTGGGGCTAAGCAACTGTTCCACCTTGCACATTCTACAGTGGGCTAGCACCAACTTTAGCTCAGGGTCAGCTGGCTCTGCTTTAGAGCAGGGTTAGCACTGACTTTTCGGGGTTAGCCCCAGAAATCATCCAAAACACGGTGTCGAAGTAACCATGTGTGAAATGAGGGTAAGCTAGCCCTGGGCCAGTCTGTATAGCCCTATGCTAAGAAACTGCAGTGTGAAAAGCCCTTATGACATCTAATTATTTGTTGTATTACATACCAACACATTTGAGAGCCTAATACTCCCATGAACTGTATTTAAAGGGTGATCAGTTCCTTGGTGTGAGTCACAGATCGAGCTCCCCTAGGATGTGATGTGTGTGTGTGTGTGTGTGTGGGGGGGGGGTAATCACATCCTGGAATTACAACAGTGAAAGCAGAGACTGCTTCCTGAAGTTTTTTGTTTTAGTTTTCAAAAAGCCATTCACCCACCAGTCAAGGCATTTCTACCACAGGCCAATATAAAGTAGTTTCACCACACAACAATATACTGTAGCTTTTACTCAGGGCCCACACTGCTCCACCACATAGCCCTTGTAGCTCCAGGTCCAGGCCCACACTGCTCCACCACAGGATGGAATTAGTCAGAACTCCATAAACACATATATAGAGTGAGTAGAGTGAGATCTGCAAAGAACTTTCTGGAGCCTCTCAAAGGTGGGGAAGCTGGGGGTGAGAGTTAGCAAAACTCCTAGGCCCAGAGTTTACAGGAATCACACAGTGTGACTGGAGAGAGACAGAGAGAAGTGTGTGGGGGGGGGGGGGGGGGGGAGAGAGTCACTAGAACCTGACATTTGTATTCATATGAGTTGATGCATGGTACAGGCCTGGTGGGAAAAAAACAGTTAAGGAAAGATATGGATGGGGACAGATTGAGGGAGGTGGGAAGACCTTCAGAATTAACGGAAGGACATGCCCATGGGTTACATTTTCCAGTCTCTCTGCCAGAGGAAAAAAAAGGGGTTAGTCCAGATGCTCACTGCTATCATATGGTCTGGCTTTTCTTGAGAGGGATATGGGGATGGGAGGAGTTGATGATGAAGATGAAGGTGGAGATGTAGGGAAGAGGTAAGGAAGGCGCTGAATTGATGATGATCCTTTTATTTAGGCAGGGTGAGCAGAGGAGAGACGATAAGACAGTTCCCAGATGTTTGACAGGTGGAAACTGTTTTTCTTCTTGAGGTCTGTGTGTGTGTGTGTGTGTGTGGGGGGGGGGACGGGGGGACGTCACAAGGCTAAGCAATTACAGTAACAGTAGCTGTCTTTACTGAAACATACTGAAAAGCAGAATGAGGAATGAGCTGCAGTTTGATATTCAACTTACTACAGATTAAAAAATATATATATTTAAAAAAACAAAACAAAAAAATAGATCCTAGACTATGCACCACAGAAAACAGAATAGAGTGTTGAATGTCTTAAACTGCTATCACCTTTTCAAATTCATTTTTGGGATATTACTCCCAATAGTCCCTGCCCCGTCTTCTCTTCTACAAATGACAGCGTAATTGGCCCATTGCTCTTGGCTCTGGCCCACTGGTTGGGCCTCTGAACCCCCCACCCCAACCTCGCCACTGGGAGGTGATCTCTAGAGCTGGTGTAAAATACTGTCTGGGGATATATTTCTGGTATGAAATATGGATGTGTGCTTGTGTGCATGTGTGTGTGTGCATCTGTGTGAGGTGAACGAGAGGTCACAGCTCACTTTGCCGCCACAGAGTTGGCGGTAGTCCAGCGCTGGAGAAGCAGCAGTTCTCTCTACCACTCTCTCTCTCCCTCTCTCTCCTTCCTAATGTAGTTGCGTGCAGATGACATGCAGAGCCATGTGGTGTGTATCTGTGTTGAGCGCTGGACTTAGCAGCACTGTGTGGGGGGAGAAATGTGGGCTATGGGCATGATAAGTGAGGGCAATGATAAGTGAGGGCAATGATAAGTGAGGGCAATGATAAATGTCAGTGGACCAGGAGAGTTCAGATGTCAGACAGCAACAAGAGAGGAAGATGAGGCTTGTGTTTGAGGATCAAGTTTATTGTTAAAAGGTACACTATAATAACGTGTACTAATGTCAATTTAGAGTTGATCTTTCAGAATCAGCCTCACTATCTCTCAACGAAGTTGATCGTAATGTTTCTTAATGTCGTTCAAGACCCTCAACACTCAGCTGAAAAAAAAATCATTGGATCATGTGTTCAAAAATAGATACAGTACTCCTACAATACTGTACATGCAATACAGTCAGACACGGAGAACAATTCAGGTGACTAAAGTAAAATACTAGCTTTCATGGACCAAAGTACAGCACTCCAAAATGGCATTTCTGGAGGTGAGTGCATGTGGTCTGCAATTACATTCTAGGATGTAGTCTGGTTGATGTGCAGTACAATATACAAAAGCCTTGCTAGTGTCCTGACTGACAGCCATTCAGATGACTCTCCTTTTGATTGGGCTTCAATAAGCAATTATGGTTGGCAGCACTATGTGCTCATGAGACAGATAAAAGTGAGTGTTTATGGAGGGTAACACTGCACTTGTCTGTTGACTGAGCCCAGCAGTTTGAGACCTTTGTGGCTTGGGTCCAGAGCTCACAGGCAGAAGCTTCATCTCCTCTTCCTCTTCCTCCCAGTGGAGGTTGGGGTCCCAGAATACTTGATAATATAATAATTGTAATTCTATGGCTGAAGCTTTGAAGTCAAGTGATCTTGATGTTTGTATTGTAGAACAGTTTTAGTGTGTCTAGGTATCATACGAGAGGTTTGTGGTCAGACATGGTTATGGACATTCTGCCTATTCAACAGGTTCCTGTTCGTTTTGACTCACAACCTGGAAGCCTACATAATGCTTCCTGTCTTGTGTGCTTGCTCACCCCGTCACCGTCTCTCTGGGTGAGTTTCAATTATTTATAAGCCTTGGGTAGCTAACTTGAAACCGATAACCTACATGCTATTTATACCTCATTTCAAAGGAACAAATACTAAACTGTCAGGTTCCAGGCAGCTTGGCCATGCCTGTGCCTCCAGCCAGCCTGGGCCCTGGTAGAGAAGTCGTTCTGGGAGGGGGTAGGCCTATACCTAACCCTGAATGGTTAACTAAATTACCCATACGTAGCACTAAATAGCTCATTTACTCGCACATCAATTTGCAGCATGTCCATATAGTGGGGACCCATGCAGAGAGGATGAACATGTCGTAAAAAATTGTCCTTCTCTCCTTTGTCTGCACGGCTCTTTTCACATCTGATAGGGGAAAATCAGCTCAACTATTAAAATGCACCCATGCAGTGATTTCAACTATTGAAATGCACCCATGCAGTGATCCAACTATTGAAATGCACCCATGCAGTGATCCAACTATTGAAATGCACCCATGCAGTGATCCAACTATTGAAATGCATCCATGCTGTGATCCAGGTTGAGGGAGAGGGCACCAAATATCCTTGCTGATTCCTGACTGTCCATCACACATTAAAGCCCAACCTTCTGACTCAAACCTCCTTGCCTCTAAGGTCACGTCACATCACTTACTAAAGTTGAAAATAAGGTAGAATGCGGTACACTGAGACAAAGGCTTGAATCAAACACGGCCCAATGTGGATTACACTTAACAGTTTTTATTTGGAATATTAAGACAATGAAGCATAAGCCAAGCACCAAGAGTGACAGCTACAAGTGTCGCATCATACGGCTCTCAAAATGAACAGGTTATACTGGAAAGAAAACTGTTTGAATGGTGAAGCAGATACACAGAACAACAAAGACACTGAAATGTGAACATGATTACGTCGTTTACACTCCAAATCGTTCCTGATAGCAGTAAAAAAAAAAAAAAAAAAAAAAGAAAGAAAGAAAGGGGAGAAAATAAAAGAATGGAACAGCAATATTCGTCTGACAAGAGTTTGGTTTTAGCCCGCGGCAGTGGCTGCAGCCCTGGATTTGAAGTGTTCTTGTGATTGGTCAGAACGAATAAGGCAGTCTGGGAACACAACAGTGCTGTAGAATGACAACCATTAGTCCCCATCATTGTCAAGTCCTGTTGCCACGGCACCCACATCCACACAGCAACCAATGTGCACATACAGCATTAAAGTGACAAGAGGATTGCAACCATTGTTACAGTACACTCCATTGCATATTAGGGAGAAGAATAATGAAAAATTATAATTCTTTAGTCATACATCTTTTTTTTTTGTCTGTTGCATATAGCATTACCCAGCTTTCCCCAAAAATATAGGAAAGATAAGAATAAAATGTTTTATTTCCTCTTGGAGCTGAAACCTTGATCAGTACTAGGGACATCCAGACCTAGTGTAGATCTCGGGGGGCCATACTATGGTCAAAAGGGACGGCTGGTGATATGACCTGCCAATCAACACCCAGTGGTTTTTCTCCACAAATGAGGTTTATAGTGCAGCTATAAGTGTATTTTTTCTACCACTGATACATTTCAAAAATAGTTTGTTTCACGGTATCTTTTTTGGAACGTAGAATACACATGTAAACACCTTTCTTTTGTTTCCCTTTACAGGGCCCCAGAGAGGTGGTGCTGGCAAACATGATCCTTGTTTAGACATCCCTGGTATTGGGCAGGTGTGTGTTTAAATATGGATTTGTGTGGTTGAATAAGAGTGAGTGAGTGAGTGAGTGAGTATGTGTGTGTGTGTGTGTGTTCCAGACAGTTTATGCACCACAGATAAAAAAGTATTTTTCAAGACTATAAATTCATCCTTAATCATACAATGGGGTTCATTCTACAGGTCATATGGCAAACATGCACTACGTCAATGGTCACAAATATTTCCCATGGGGAAAACTGGGTAAAGAGCATCCTGTAACTAGCCGTACGGTGGGCCTGCCTGAGAATAGGGGACAGGAGGCATTGTTCATAGGGGTCACCAGTAGGCATCCCTCACAGCAAACTCCACATCCCCTCCACCAGACCCCTCTATGTGGCTCTGTCCACGCACACACACATACACACACACACACACACACACACACACCTGCAGCTCAACAGTAAATACATCTGCAACACCTCCAACATTTGTTATAATGCCTGAAAGTAAGTGAAATTCCTCCAGGACCACAACCACTGCCAAACACACATATCCCCACCCTAAACAAATAATCACAAACTTGCGCGCGCACGCACACACACACACACTTAAAGTGCCATTACTTCAACAAGTTCCTATACCTCCTGTCTGCACCCTGTTCCCACAGCAGGAAGCCGGAGCACTCAATAGGATATTGTGGGACTGAGGCGCTCTCTCTAATGCTAACTTTAGCCTAGCTCCCAAACCTAGGCTGGGCAGCATGTGGAGGAGAAGCAGACTTCACAAACAACAGGCCTTAAGTCCACCCCACTCCACATATCCCAGCATCAGCAGGGTGATGTTGAGGATGTGGTCAGAAAAGAGAGAGAGAGGGGGGGGGAGAGAAAAAAAACCCTCCCTCACCAAGTCACACAGCACCCATTAGGAAACACACAGTGGCCCTTTTAGCGCCCAGTAAATTTAGATCCCAGTGAGGTAAATTTAGCCCATGATTAGCACCCGCGGGTGGGGTGGGGCAGTGCCAGGAGTCGTTTACTCGCCGTAGGCAGCAGCGTTACAGACAGGTGGCACAGAGGAAGTGCGTGTGCGTGTGTGTACGTTCCAACAGTCATCCCATACAAGACGTCAGGGTGAGAGACATGAATGTGGATGTAGGTCATAAGACATACAAGTGCCCATATTGAAGTGACTTGTATGTCTTTTTAAAAGTGAATTTAAACAGTCCTCCAACCCTGGGCATTTCACATGCAATATTCAAGCTTTCTGAAACCAAAGTACAGGAGAAATGTTTCTGACTCGCTGTACTAGGATCTGTCTGGGGGCATATGATAAAAAGAGCATTTTGTTGATTTAGCCTAACTATTAGAACATCGACCCTTATTTTTAAAAACAGATTCATGAAAATGAAGATCTTCCCTGCCGGCCCCGCCTCCAAAAAACAAAACAAGCCTTGCTCATCTTTTATTAGTACTGTACACGTATGGTAGAACAAGGGTCTTGGCTGAGAGGGGATCTAAATTCTAATTCTGTGAAGAGATTGTGGGAAGGGGGGGAGGGGCTGTCTCTCTGTCTACTTGGTAACACGGTCTGTCCATTCTGGAGTCTCTTTTTAGACAATTGGCATTAATAGGTTATTGTTCTGAAGCTACTATTGAAATGCTTGTACAATTTTTAAATATTTCATGGTATTTGAAGTATGATACTAGAAAGAGCCCAAGAGATATGTAGTGCAAGCTTTACTACTAAACACAGCTTACAGGTAAGGGATGGCTTCGATGAATCAACCACTGGCATTTTTTGGGAGGGGTGATTTTAAAATAGGTAATCGATTAATCAGAAAACACCACTTTTCCTTCACATTCTGTGGCACAACTGAAGCAAGCCACTTGTTTGTGAGATTGTGGGTGGGATTTGTCTAATGTTATCCAACAGCAGCAGACCCTGCGCTTTCATTCACTCACTGTCACTATCAAATCACTCTTGGCGAGCTGGTCATGCAAGAGCTCTGCGTTCATAATTAAAAAAACAAGTAAAATTGATGTTGAAATGATGTGAGGTGGATTAATCGACCCTGGCAACCATCAATTAAATTATTTCCCAAAACTTAATAAAAGAGCTTTTAATCACTGCCACTTAGAGACGGGCATGAATAAGCTAATAATATGCATTGCACATGTTAATTCACATGTTAATTCATGAATCTTTCTCTCCGATAGGTCTGAAGATGGCCAACCCTTGACTGACTGACTGCACGCACACCCAACCCACCTTGGTGCAGGGTAGTAAAACATCTTCTCTGCAAATCAGACAGGATTTGACGTATACCTTTCCAACCAGGATAAAATCATAACAGATATCACACCTATTAGTTAGAGCTATATTAACATACCTCTCATATAGTATTTTCATATACAGGTTAGTTGTACCTTCCTCCTTTCATATCTTTTGAAAAAAGTGTTACTTAAGAGTTCAAAGACGTGTGCCTGTGTGTTTATGCTGTAGGTGTACACTGTGAAGCTAAAAGGTCTCCAGTGGGGTCGGATCCTGCCCGCCCGTTGCTCATTCCTGGCTTAAGCTCATAAGGACCTTACAGTGCCATCCTCACCATTTCCCAAGCCATACCTAAAGTCACCTGAGAAGCCAATTCATTTTTAAAACAGCAGACTCACTAACATCAACAAGGTGTTGACATGAAACTGAAATGACCTGAGTGGCGAAGTTAAGCTAATGGGACTATGCAAAGTGTGAACTTAGGCCTAAATTCACATCAGAATAGGCCGATGGAATTCAACGTCGCTCCCACATGCACTTTTTGCCCTTAAACCCTCCCCTCATCTTGTTCAATTGACGAGTAATGTGAAGATCAAATGAACATTTTTAAATGAGGGCTGGAACAAACAGTCATCCAGAATTGGCTCAAACTGTCACTCCAGCATCTGTTCATTTGTAGGGAAAAGAGATGGATGCAAGTGAGCAAAGATTATCTGACCTTGCCAAATCCCTTAACCAAATAGCACCACTACAAAAATCAGACAGATTATTTTTCTTTTAATCAAAATGTGCACCATGAACATGAGAGAGCTAGCTTAGAGCTCACACAACCAACCCCCCTCTTCAGCATCCATCCTCAGTGTCATTATTAAAGGGCTACAGAATACAAAGAGCCGGATGGAGCATTTCATGCACCAGGGTCAGAGTAAAACGTAGATCAAGGACCAATGTAATGAAAAGCAATGTATTTTTCCTTGAGTCAAACGGGAGGGCTCTATAAAAGGCACATAGGTTTAGCTTTGTTGTATTTCTCTTACTGCAAGCTCTCGCAATATGCTTCTTTATGGCTGTGGCTAGCAGTGACGATGTGTAGAGTAGCTCAGTGAGACACAAGGGACTAGGGACAGTGGAGGGTGCTAATTCCACATACACACACACACCGCCATGCAACAGGAAGAGCAGTGTTTTCCTTCAGATATCATGAGCTCACTGGTTGACTCTGATGACGGTCATGAATCATTAATCCTGACTAGCATGGAAGATCAGCAGTCGAGGAGATATGACAGACAGCATAGCCACAGCCATAACAGGGCTCCATCAAGAAACCACCAGGCAGTTAGACCATTACCAGGATTTTCAGACACCGAGTGTCAACTGTATGTGTGTGTGTGTGTGTGTGGCATGGTTCCAAACTGCATGCAGTGTTAAAGTGCCCTTTGTCAGTTTCAGCCACTGACAAGACTGGTGTGAGAACAACAACAACAATGACAAATATCTTGAACAATATTCATTTCAGAACCGTACTCCCATGCCATCCCAGCGGTGGTGGGAAACAGTGATGATGCTCAGAGAAATAACAGTTGCACTCTCACCATACGATACACAGTTAACGTGTGTGTGCCTCGCTGAAGTAAGAGTTCCTGTTAGCAACACCTTCAGACATGACTGTGTTTCACACTGCCCTTGTGAGCAGCCGGCTACTTCAACCTACTCTCCCCCTGCACAGCACCTTCAGTCACGCCAGGTGGGTTATTTCAAACACACTCAGTGTAGAGTGACGGCTGGGGTCTATGTCTGCATGTACTGTCCACCAAACAGGGTCTGTGTGATTGCAGTGCAGTTGAGTTCTACTGAGTCTCAGCAAGGATCCCCCCCTCCAGCAGACCCATCAACCACACACCTCAAACCTTAGCAAGCAAGGTAGGCGCTCGTCTGGTGTCTTGACCAAGCATAGGAAAACAAAATGACAAAGCACAAGTGAACTGTACAACATAGCTAATACTAACCATGTGGGCCTAAGTGGAGACTGGGGATAAGGGACGAGGGGGGGCATGCAGGCAGGTCTACAGGCAGGGTGATGCTGTGGGGATCAGGCAGACATTTAGCACAAAGAATGAAAGAAAGAGGAGAGACGAAGCATGGAGGCTTGTACTCTCCCTTTTGAAAACCTGTTCAACACTAAAACATGTGCTTGCCAGACAGCATTATACTGAATATAATCATACATATGTATTCCATGTGATGTAAGTAATAACTAAAACAATAAGATATTAGAATGAATCTTGTATAGCTCATTTCACCTAAACTCCACCCGCCTGACAGAGGGTCATGTCAGTATGGCCTCCTCCCTATTGGCTAATGGGAGTTCCGCTAGTTTTGACTCCTACTTGCAGGACCCTGCTCCCTATTTGACTTTGAGTGGCGGCTCCCTCTCCAGCCAGCGCACGCGCACTTTCTGTTTGTAGTGATACTCCTTGAGGAAGTCCTGCAGGGCCGGGGGCAGAGGCAGGGCGCCGATGCCGTCGTACGTGGTCCGGCGACAGATGGCAGCACGTGCCAGGTGCTGCAGACCGAAGGGAAAGGTCCGGTGGAGCGGCGCCGTGAGCAGAGGCTCAAAGAACATGCAGGCGCTGGGGTCCTTGTAGTGCTCCAGCAGGCCCGTGACGGTGGACGAGTGGAACACACAGGGGTCGTGGGCGTCAAAGCTGAAGTTGTGGTTCCACTGCTCGATGCGTGCGTGGAGGGAGCGGTTATAGCGTCTAAAGCTGACGGAGAAGAGATAGTCCTCCTGCGCCGAGTCGCGAAGCAGGAAGGTGCCCTCGGGCCTGCCGTCCAACAGCGCCTCCGCCTCGTAGCGGTCCATCACGCCCCAGTAGCAGGGCAGCGCCGTGATCTGCAGCAGGTCCGGCACCAGGCAGTGGATGTAGTCGATCTGGGTGTGCACCTTCCAGGGCCCTGGCTGGCCCCGGCTGAGGTGGCCGTCCCCAGAGGCGTGGCGCTGCTTTGGCCTCCGGGCCTGCAGGCAGAGGGTGGTGGAGTCCTCCTCCGAATCACAGTCAGCCAGTTGAGAGGAGGACGCTGCTCCGAGCACCTGCGCTGACGCCCCCAACATCGCCACTCCTCCGGAGCAGCCTGCCCCAGCGGCACCTCGGCCCTCCCCGGAGGTCTCTCCCAGGCCGGGGGCCACTTTTGGTCCCAGTTTGTACAGAGAGGAGCCCTGCGCTGAGGCCTCCAGGGTGTGGATCTGGGCGTTCGGTGGGGGGTCCACACCCTCTTCTATGCTGAGCCTGCGGCGCTCTCGCAGGCGTTCCTCTTCATCCTCTGGGGAGGGGTGGGCCGGGTCGAAGGCATCTAGCAGGGCTGTGGAGGAATGCGGGCTGACGGGCGCCGTGTGCTGCTTGATCAGGTGCCACTTGTGGGCTAGGTCGGAGCCGGGTGGGAAGGGGCATGTCTCCAGCATCAACTCCGTCAAGTGGATCTTGCGTTTGGAGGTGATGGGCGTTTTGGAGGAGCGCGATCGGCGGCGGGGAGGCAGGGGGAGACAAAGGCCCACAGTGTCACTCAGCCGCTGGCGCAGGGAGCGGGCGCTCAGGCTACGCCCTCCCCCTCCGGAGTCTCCCATCTCCTGGATGGAGCTGACCCCATAACGCCTCTCCCTCCTGCCAGTCGCCCCACGAGACCGCCCAGACCGCCTGTCTGTCTCCAAGGAGCTCTGGGTCTTAGTGGAACACGAATGTTTTTTCTTACCCCCCCAAGGTGCATGCCGTGAGTACGAGTCTCTTCGGGCCAAGGGAACCCCCCCAGATCCTCCCCGAATGTCCTCACTGTCTTTGTCCAGGGTGATCTCCACTATCTGGGGGATGTCTGACACACAATTGTGACGTCGGCCTCCAGTAACCAGGGGTGTTGGTAGAGTGCCTCTCGATGGGCTTGAAACCTGAAAGGCCTGGGCCTCGTCTGTGCTGCTTCCCTGTCCAAGGTCCACCTCACAGTGGACACCATCCAGCTCCCTGGTGCCCTCACTGGGTCCCACACCATCGCTGTGGAAGAGGGTTTGGCATCTGCTCCTCAGGTTGCTCCACATCTTTCCCACTTTCTCCATCGATAGGAGGCCAAGACCTGTCAAAGAGATAAGGCAGATGTCAGCTTAGGGCTAGTCGTAGCTACAGAAATATCTCAAAATCCCTGACATTGGGCTACATTATTGAAGAACTGGAAAAAGAAATCTAAAAATCAATCACATTCTAGTTATGCACAATGTAATAATAATAATGACTGGAATTTGTCAGAAAATCCCGGAATTTGAGTCAAGATTGGGGAAAACATTGGGACACTTCCATAGCAACTTGGTCAAAGTAGCCTTAAGTCACGCATTAGCCACACACACTTTTCAGAATTGTAACAGGATTTTCATTCCCGTATGAATTTCGTGCTTGATATATTTACGTGTGATATTCACCAACTGCATCACACTTACAAGTTACTTCAACATCAACCAGCGGATTCTAGCTGACTAGTAATGCTACCAGTCTATTGTACCCATTTGCCAATGGTGTACAATGATTTTGTTCAAATATGTTCTTAGCGACACCCAAAACAACATAGCAGGAATAATTATGAAGCAACATTTGTGTCAGGTTTAGGAGAACGGTGAGAATAAATTAGGGGTATTTTGCTGGGTGTCAATGGCAAGAGCCTACAGCTGTGAGGGGAATGGTCTTATGGATTCCCATTTGTTATGTATAGACATCTCGCCCTAGTCAACAAATCAGTGGTAATTAACCTAATGATAAAGGTAGGGTGGGTTTTGAGGGGAGGATCGTGGCAAGAGAGTGTGTGTGTGTGTGAGGGGGGCAGGAGAGAGTGTGTGTGTGTGTGAGGGGGGGGGGGCAGGAGAGTGTGTGTGTGTGTGAGGGGGGGGGCAGGAGAGTGTGTGTGTGTGTGAGGGGGGCAGGAGAGTGTGTGAGAGAGAGGGGGGGCAGGAGAGTGTGTGTGTGTGGGGGGGGGGGGGCAGGAGAGTGTGTGTGTGTGTGAGGGGGGCAGGAGAGTGTGTGTGTGTGAGGGGGGCAGGAGAGTGTGTGTGTGTGTGAGGGGGGGGCAGGAGAGTGTGTGTGTGTGAGGGGGGGGGGGCAGGAGAGTGTGTGTGTGTGTGAGAGAGGGGGGGGGGCAGGAGAGTGTGTGTGTGAGAGAGGTAGGAGAGTGTGTGTGAGAGAGGGAGGTAGGATAGTGTGTGTGAGAGAGGGAGGTAGGAGAGTGTGTGTGAGAGAGGGAGGTAGGAGAGTGTGTGTGAGAGAGGGAGGTAGGAGAGTGTGTGTGAGAGAGGGAGGTAGGAGAGTGTGTGTGAGAGAGGGAGGTAGGAGAGTGTGTGTGTGTGTGTGTGAGGGGGGCAGGAGAGTGTGTGTGAGAGACGGGTAGCTGGAGCAGCAGAATGGGTGAGGAGTTGCCAGGCAGACGTGCAGGGACACAAGGCCATGGCTATAAATGAACCCAGCTGATCTGCTGGTATGTACTGTATTACAGAGCCAGTCTGGACCTGACCAAGAACTTTCCCTGTCACGACAGCAGGCAGCCCCCTCTCTCCCACATAGACCTCTTTTAATCGTACATTGCTAGGTATGTATGATTTCTGATTTAGTTTTGGGTACAGTACAGTACCTTTCGAGGGCTTAAAGCTTGCTGATTTAGTACCCGAAAATATTTGGTACTGGTCTGCTTATAATGCTGGGGGTGACGGTGCAGCTTCATCACCATGGGAATGTGGTAAGCAACGTGCAGAGACATAAATCATCAATCTGTAGATAGTCTGTAAATGCAAAATCAATAAAATAAGCGACTCATTTGAATGTTTTCTTTTGTTAAATGATATATATAGCTGCATGTTTAGTCTAGCTTTGTTATAAAGGAGAGGGGGTTAAAACAAGATGTTCCTCCTCAAACTGCAGCTGTAAATAGCCACGCTGGATTGTGACCTCACCCTCTCATTCACTTTCGTCCTGGATGAGAGTGTGTACTGTGTGTTTGGTTGGAGGTGTTCCCTCTATTCTCTCAAGGGGTGGTACCATTTCCCTTCTTCACAGGAACTGACTTTACACAAACCCTCCCTTCCTGGGACCTAAGACCTAGAGAGGCCCTTAAATATACCCCCAAATCACTGCACTAATCATTTGAACAAGAATTATCACTGCCTGTAGAACTTTCTTAAAATGTCTCTAAACGCATGATAGGAGGACAATGCCAATAATTGATGGAATTATAAGAAGATTTTTTTTTTTTTTTTTTTTAAATAGCCCATCTTTTTTGACACATTTCATAAAATCCAACTGGACATAAAAGGCAAATTCAAAATCACCTAGGCCAATGTTTGTGAAATAACAGCAACAAGTAATAACAGGAATTATTCCACAAAGAAATTGGGGGGGTCCTGTCCTATAGTTGCCATTATAACCATTCAATGCACATATCACACAGTAGAACACATGCATGAGACCATTTGTACTCTGGGCTTACTACTTCTACATTACGCTCTATGAACGTTGGCATGTGTAGTTCTACTTCAGTCACATAAGACTCTACACAGTCCATTCACATGAGCAAGGTGGTATAGAAAAATGTACTCCTGTCCATGTGCCTCATACCTCATGAGAAAAACATGGGAACATAAAAGGTTTATCCTTTTCATTTGTTCACACCCTGTCTCCTCTGTCTTTTCCTCCAGACTGACTGGGTAATGTGGAGCAATATCAGAACCATCTTAAAAGGCCATGTTTTTCCATGTGGGTTGGCATGTTTTATCCTTATGCTTGCTAATCATGTCCACAAAAACGAACAAAGAAACGCTTCAGTTTACAAGGCGAGACGCATAGGAGGGTTGGCTTCTAAACGTCTATGAACTGTACCAAAGAATACTAAAATGTTTGGTTGAAGTTTTACACAGAAATGATAAAAGTAAGAAAAAGTACTACAATTTGGTAAAACTCTACCAGTGGCCAGCCCAGATGAATACTTAAATATTGCTGTTAACTTTGAATCCAATGTAGTTGTCCCTCAAAAACATCAGATTAACAACAGCACATGTATGCATCATCTCACATGCTGTATCGTCAGACAGAGGCGTAAAACAAACAAGGGATGTTTCAGAAGGGTACTTTGAAATTGGATAAATAATGTGGCTGAATAACCACCAATGTAAGAAGAATGTTAATCTGGAAGATATCAATGTGCAAAAGATACCCTTAAAAGTCATGTCATAAGATAGGCTAACCACTAACCTTTCAAACCTACCAGGCAGGCCCAAGACTAATGGTAGCTAGGGGCCCTCATCTACTTCTCCAACCCAGGGTATGCCTATGCTATGCACTGTGGCTATCACAGAGGACATAACCTAGGAGACATGACGAGTTGCCAGTGCGTAAGGGGTCAGTTAGCTCTTATTAGGCATCAAGGAACTTTTGAGTGGTCCAAACGCAGCACCTGACATGACACATAAGATGATACCTAACATGACACATAAGATGATACCTAACATGACACATAAGATGTGAGGCTGGCGTTGGTCAAGGTGCCTAGTGTATTCAAAGCAGCAATCTCCAATTCTAGCCTCAGTACGGGACATGGCACAAGCATCATCATTTCACCACATAGGCTAAACACTACAACAAACTAAAATTAATAGCAAAAGACTCATCACAGCCTACTAGAGATTTACACTTCAAACAATTTCAAACTCAGAGGCAAGCACTCTCCTGAATTTTGTAAGTACTCGCTGGAATTGTAAAAAGGAAGGACTACAGCATCTGCAAGGATTAGGATAAATGGGCGTTTCTACTGCAGCTCTTCATGACAGAAATTCCTCAACCATAGCTTTGAGGAAATTGAGGGAAAGTTATACAGTATAGAGACCATATCAGGTAAAAGAGAAATTACATTCCTTCGTTTTTTAATCCTCCGTGTAGCATCGTTAAAACACTGCGTTGAAATAGAACTAGGCCACTTCTGCTCTTTAACAGCCTAACACGCCCATTCTCTGGGGATCCTGGTGATCTAAGAGGGTTGGAGAGCGGACAAGATTAAGGGAGGAAGCCTTCCCTCTGCCCAGACCAGAGTAAATGAGATATTTGTGGTGTCTCGCTTCTAGAAAGATGTGTGGGGATGGCA
Source organism: Argentina silus (assembly GCF_951799395.1). NCBI lineage: Eukaryota > Metazoa > Chordata > Actinopteri > Argentiniformes > Argentinidae > Argentina > Argentina silus. The sequence goes on along the minus strand of NC_139653.1, from coordinate 7,932,273 downwards.
AGGAGCCATGGAGGGTATGTTTGACAGTCAAAGAATACTTTCCCATCATATCTATCTGGCCAAACAACGAGAGATACGAGAAAGGCTTTATTTGAGGTGTATAGGCATCCATAGTGAGGTATTGTCCTAAGGTGGCAGTACAACTAGGCTCAATCAAAATCCAGTCATACATGGTCTAATAATATAAGATGAATACAATAGCCTATCATATATGCCAGAAAGGATCAGCATTGCCATTTGAGGTTTACCTATATAGACGGGGTCATTTTTTTTGCCATGTCGTCCAAGGAGACAGTGTGCCAAATTGCATCAACACTGCTTAAAGGGAAATTCCATCAATATCAAAACTAATCACCTCCAAATTATTTCATACACCTTCTAAAGCCAAATATATATAATACTGCCTGACATTAATGCGGCTGTTCCAAATTCTTGAAAACCGCACTCTCTGACATCACTGAATTGCATTCTGCAGCAAAACATTAATGCCCCAGGGGATAAGAGGGCACATGGGACATGGCTTCAGATTATGTCAGGAGAGCGCTGATACTGGACATCACCTCGGAATATTCGAAGAAGCTAGCAAGCTAGATAGATGTTAGATGCCTTGTTATTATAATAATTTGTATGAAAATCTCAGAGAATCTCAGAGAAACTCAGCGAATTTTCTCTACTCTCCCCTTACTAAATACATGTGTAAAAAGTTATATTTGTATAAATCTCTCTCTCTCCAGAATCTTGCATCATAAAGAACTACACGTACAATGAGTGAACTAGCTAGCCTATATGATTTGGCTGAGGTTGCCAAATCTGGTCTGAGGACCATCCTCAGAAGCTCCTCATTTTACAATGAAAAGTAAAAATAAAAACACAATGAATGGCGATTAACAGAGCAGCCTGGGGAGACTCAACATTCTGTTTCCTCCATGCTCCACTCAACCTGCAGTTACCATGTTCAACCACTTGTTTTTGAGCCGATTTTGTGTGTGTGTGTGTGAGAGCTGTTTAAGTGCATTTTGTGCAGCAGAACTGAGCAGTTTTAGTACAGAAGTGTTTATTTGTCTTTTATCCAAATTCAAAGAAGAACCATCGTCCTATTCCTCAATTGACCAGCCTCCATGGGGCATCATAATCAATCCATTTGTAACATTCCGTCACCTTCCTTATCACATTGTCAACCCTCTATGCATTTAGCTGTAGCTGTCTTCATTCATACAATGTGGGCTATACATAGACATGCTACAATTGAATTAAGAGGCCCAGGGTTCTCCCCAAGGAATGTAAGAGTGGTGGTGCTTGTTGACTTGGCTGCGCCACTATGTTAACCTGTCAGAGTGAAAACGGATATTTAATGATATAACTAGTAACTATCTTTGAATGTCAACGACATCGTTGTTAAAAGCGAAAGGGTTATCATGTTACTCATTTAATTCAGCGCATTTCAGCAGTAGATTATCTCAACATAGAGCAGGGTTCTCCCCAGGATTTTTGAACAAGGTGGCGTTGGACTGAATCATCAAAACCGACTTCCGTTTATTAATGTCAAAATGCGCAGAAAATCAATTGAGGAACACAATAACTCTTATGCTTTCAACAACATCACTGATAATCATATGCTTAAAAAGTTACATTTGATCCATACAGTTGCTTGGTACAGAATGTGCACAGAGTTTGGTTCATAATTCTAACTAGGCCTACTTTCACATTGTAACTAAAGCAACTAGCTAGCTAACGAAACTTACCCAATAGACACACTGAAAGTGAGTAATTTCATTAGTTTGTTAACATTACTTTCACTAGCTGAATGACTTGAGCAACATTTCAAACAGGTCACCTCTCAACACAATGAGACTACTATACTATCATGAATAATTTGGACTAAATTATGATACAGGATATTACACAATAATTCAAACAATTTTTATTCTACATTTTGTGAGTACCGATGATACTCAACCCTACTGGGAAACATGATACCTTAATTTCCTTCCCTGGGAGATACCATTCTCAACTGAAGCTTGCATTATCTGTATTACCTGGCCTGTATTCATAATCGGGGAACATGTACAACATTATGCACACCATTCCAAAGACAAAAATAACAATTTCACTAAACTGGCAATTGTGAGACCAAAATATATCTACAGGACTATAACCAACCTCAGAATGTCATTTATTGACTGGAAAGGCACATCTCTCACTGGAAAACACATTTTTATTCAATGGACCAAGAAGGAAACAAAACTCAGTAGACAATGGCCAACAATTATTGTACTGGAGCTTGTCACCCTGTTCTATAGTCAAACTGCGTGTCTACCATGGCCAATGCAAGGTAGATAATAAAGTGTTCAACTTTATGCCATCACTGGCGACAATGCTGGGTGATGACCAACCAGGTGAGAGAAGGTCTCACTGGCTGGTCCTGGAAAAGATGGACTACCAATCATGCTGTTAAACGTGCTGTTCTGAAGAAGAAGAAAAAGACACCCACAGATGAAATCAGGGGCAAGCTAAAGAGATGTCTGGCAATGTACTCAATGGTAGCAGTAGAGGATACACACATGGTCTTTCTGGGCTGACAGTGGCAAAGATGGGCCATCCACCAACCCCACCCACTGTCACGCCAAGTTACCACCTGAGCCCGCTGGTCCCACTGCCTAGCAATGCCTTAACTACCATTAGTGTATTTCAGGTGAACACTGCATGACTTTGCCTAATTCATGATGAACTAGCCTAGGCCTAAATGTTCAAAGCACAATACGAATGACAATCACTAATCATAGTAAAAACGTCAAACTTAATGTTAGCCACTATTAGAATATGGCATATTGAATGCACAGTAGCTATCCAGTAGCTAATCACAAAATTGGTCACCCAACTGTAAATGGTTGAATGCATACAAAGGACAATCAACAATACGTGTTTGAGATTATTATTGCTTGACATTCAGTCTTATTTGTGGCATAATTTAAATTACATTGACGCAAAAACAGATGGTAAGCCAGGGCCATTTAAACGGGTGCAGAACAGGCCTCAGCTCGTAACTATCCTCGGCCAGACTGCACTTACGCAGCAAGCTAGCTACCTACCACTGTACAGTCTGGACATTGTCCAGCTAACATTAGCTAGCTAGCATTACATCATGAGGACCTATCTAGAGTAATATGTATTAGACCTGATGTTGGCGTTTCAACTTAGCATAACAATATGGTTGGCGTGGCTAGTTGGATAGTATGCGAATGAACCAGTATAGCTACCCTAACGTTAGTTAATGATCACCCTCTAGCTAGCTAGCTAGCTACCTAGCGGTAGATACCTGTGGTGGGACTCTGACTAGTCCCTGAAACGAAAGCGTCCCATGAAATCTTATTACATCGTTTCAAGAATGTACATGTGTCTTTCATCAGTTTCCAAGCTGATCAGGAGCTCCCAATATAATGGAAATTTGATTTACGAACGAGATGCTTTGTTCATTTGACAACATTCCATAACTGGAACGTTCCATTCCATTCCAGCAATTAGACGGATCCCTGCGGGGGTTAGCGAGCTAACGGCAATTAGCATCATCGAGTTGGTCTGCCTAGCATGCTAAGTGGCTAGCTAACTTGAAACATCTCACTCGAAATTACGCAGACGTACTTATACATAGCAGTCAACTATCGATACACACTAGCTCAATAATGCATTCTATGACTAATCGCTGGTTTAAATATTCACAACTTACCCTTTTGTCTTTTGGAACCACTACCTACTGAACAGCTCTCTTTGTCTGCAAAAAATGGCTATCAAGAGAGGTCAGGCACATAGCTATCCCCCTTGCGCTCCACGGTGTCGAAAGAAACACAAAAATGGATAGGGGTGGTTTTGAATTTCATTCCGAATGGTTTTTCTAGCACTTAATGAAAATATAAATTTAAAAAAGTAACTGTTGAAATTGCTGTTAAAGGTCAGAAAACCCCATTATTTCTTTTAGCCGACACCTCTCTTCGCCCGTGGTCGTTCCTGATCCTGACAGCCAATATGACGGTCGCCAAGCAAAGCCGAGAGTAGAATTGAAGAGGCGTTCGGTGCTTCGGTGGACAGCAGGCGGTAGAGAATTGGCAACATGGAACTCCAATTGGGAAAGTAGGATGGCGGCGAGCTTCCGATGTTAGACGGATAGGGAAAGCCCAGAGACTAGTGGCATTAAATGATAGACACTGCCTGTCTCCAATGGCAACAGGGTAGAAAATCAAGTGGCTCGTTGGCAACTTACTGCACGCGATCTCTCATGGATCATCCATTTAATCAGTGGATGATTTCTCCCTCCATCCGACTCCCCTGCATTCAATAAAAAAAAAATACAAAATGTATACAATAGATTGTCCAATTCCATGTCTGTGGCTGCTGTTAAAGCTAAAACAGGTTAGCCTAATTTTTCCGATACTGAAAATCATGGATTTGTTCTCACCAGCTTGGGCCAGTTCCAACACCCCTTGAAGTTACATTATGGATTTTGCCACTGGGGGTGCTGCCAAAAGGGGTCCCCGGCTAAATAGTCAGAAATAACGTCCAGAAATTACCTCATTTGACAGAAAGGGGCACTCCTCCCCATATCATACATACTACACCGCGAAATGCAGTCCTGAAAAAAGCAGGTGGTGACTCCTGAAGTTGACTCCAGTTAGGAGTCATGCGTAAAGAGTGTACGACAGTCGGAGTTGACTACTGGTTGATTATTTCAAGATTGTGCAGTACTCAACCAGGAGCAAGTCCTGTTTCTCGTACATACAGCAGCGTTTCCTCCCCCCTGATATGTGTGTACTACGTAAAGCATGATAATGGGAGTGACTACTGTTAATATTATATTAATGATACTATTAATATACTATTAGTAACTTAATAACCAAGAGTTGGGAGTATGTACGTGGCCTATGAGCATCAGCTCTTGGCCAAAGTTTGTTGGCCTAACTAATGGTTTAATGAGGCAATACATTGTTTCCTATGTGTATGATAACCAGTCAACACAAATTGTATTTTTTTAAATAAAAATAACTTCCATAGTCAGTGATGTAATGGATGGTAAGTGCAGACGGTTACAACCTGCATCCAAAAAAATATCCAAACAGTACCAGGTTGGTCTGATGAAGAATAGATTTTTGAAAAAGATTTGTAATGTTTTGTTTTTTTACCTTTAAGCTTGAAGCATGGGCAATTTTTGTCTCCATTTTGCAAATGTTTGCAAGTCTTAGTATTTTCTTTAATTTCAGCTTTGCTTTGAACTTGTTGGCAAAGATGTTATGCCCTTATTAAATTAGTATCTAGATGTACATCAAGTGCTTTCAATCAAGGAGTGGTACTCCTTATTGAATTGGAAAGGGCACTAACCGAAGACTGGAATTATGTTACTGCCTGTGCTGAAACTCCCCTGCATAAACCCAGAACAAGACCGATGTGTAGGTCAGTGTGAGGGTCTGCAAAGGTTGCTGTGGATGATCTTACCTCTTTGTCAACTTCTACTTCATTAGTTTCTCTGTATGTCAACGTAGGCCATCAAATGTGTTGAGGATGTGGATCTTTGGGGATCTAAAAAAAACCTTTGGTTCAGCAGATTTAAAGGTAGACTCAGCAATATGACGAAGCCACAACACAACAGGACCACTACTGGCAGAGAAATCTAGTGTGAAGCAAGACAATTCATTCACCAGCCTTTTTGTCACATGGCTATCACCTTGAATTGTCATGCTAGTGCCATTGAGCTTGTGTACTGACACAATCATGAATGAGTGAAACATCTTCTTTGGGTGGAGTTCAAATATCTCTGAAGTCATTCCACTTCTTGTGGTTACGACATATCACTGAGTCTGCCTTTGTTAAGACTTGATTTCAACGACTTATCAAAGACAAGAGCCCTACTGTGATCGAGAAACAATATTTCCAAGACCCATGAAACAAGTAGGATAGGAAAAATTATGATACTGATCCACTCAATCATGGTATATTCTTCAGGTAACATTAGAAAATAATGGTGCGACTCTCACTCAATATTAAAGGGGCAATCTGTGATTTAAACAACAACAAAGCAATCTCCCCACCACTTTTTTGGGTAAATAGCTGAGGTATGGGGCTGGGGGAATGTAACCACTTCACAATTCATTGATGGAGCTATGGATGCAAGGACTGAGATCAAAATGTTTTACCATGTTTTGAAGCTATGCAGTGTTTGTTCGCAATTACATTGTTCACAGATGGAGTAAACAAGGTTATATTTGTAGTTCTGGTGGGGTAGGACAGTTGAGGCTTATGAGGCATTTATAATAATTATTCAAGAATCAATGGCTGTATTTAAAAGTAGATATACCAATCCCAGATTGCCCCTTTAAAGTGTTCAATTCAATTTGGTCAAAGAGGAGATGTTGCCATCTGGTGGGATTAAGAAAAAGTACAGTAAGCACAATATTTCCACCATCACTGAGATAGTGAAACATGGATCACATAAAGCAACTTTTTTTTTTTTCTTTACATATTTTGAAGCAATCTCTCAGCATGTATGTCAGGTTCTGATACTGGATGTTGGCATTTTCACTGAACCATGTGCTGAACCATGTCGCATGATATGAAGTGTCCTTGTTAAAGTCCCGTAGATCTTTTCATTACACCCTTTTTGTGTTTGCTTTCCTTTTTGGTTGCTCTGGTGCCGCTTGGGCAGTTTAAAGTTTTGATTTTGGACCTTTGTTTTTCTTGATTGTGTTTTATTATGTTGTAATTTTGTATGTGTATTATGTATTGTTGTAAATTGTGTGTATGCAGGGCTCCCTTGTAAAAGAGACCTTTGTCTCAATGGGACTCCCTGCTAAAATAAAGGTTAAATAAAAATGCATTCAAGCAATGAACCACGTTTCAGTAGTACTCATCCAAGTTAGCCTGCTCATTCCGTCAAAGATGTCTCTTTACTGCCATTGTCCCACGTAGATAAGTTATTTTCTTTAACCACTGGATGGCGCACCTACTGTACAGTACATGCTGCATCTAGAAAATAACTGGTCATGCATGGTGATGGTAGCAGTGTGACAGTCAGCCAGTTAGACTAAGTTTATCTAAAAGCTAGCAATTTGACAGCGCAGATGGGGCTATTTGAACTTGAGGAGTGAGTAGCCAGTTCTAGTGGCAGCTACACATGCCCTAACATTAACACCCCCCCCACCATGTTTCACAGATGAGGTGGAATGCTGTAAATCTTGGGCAGATCCTTTTTTCTCCAAACCTTCCACTTGCAATCCCTTTGGTACATGAACATATTTATCTTATCTGTGCACAAGATCTTTTTACAGACCTCTGCAGGCTTTTTAGGTACTATTTAGCAAACTGTAAGTGACCCTTTTTGAGAATATCTAGTGGTTTGCACCTTACAGTGAAGCCTCTGTAGTTCGGCTGGTGATGTTGTAACATCCCGCCACATTCCTTAGTTTATGTTTGTCTTTGTTTCATGTTATTTCATTTATTGTTTCCTGTTTATTTTTGTGTTACTCACCTTGTCTCTCATTTCAGACACTTCACCACCTGCCCTTGTGTGTTTCCCGCCTGTGTGATTGTCTACCCCGCCCTGATTGGCTTCACCTGTTCCTCATAATCCTTCTCTGTGTATTTAGTCTGTGTTCTCCTGTCTCTGTGCCAGTTCGCCTTTGTATCTTGTGTCAAGTGTTCCAGCGATTTTTCCTAGTGTTGAGTATTCCTGGTTATTTTGATCTCTAATAGTGTTTCTGACTTTGCTTTTTGCCTACCCCTTTTCAGATTATCTGCCTGACTTTTTGAACTGCCTACCTGTGCCTTGCTGACCCCCTTCCTGGATTATCTACCTATGCATTGACTGCCTACCTGTGTACCAAACCTTTTTTGATAGTAAAGAGTATTTAAGTTTGAATAGATTTAAGTTTGTCTCTGAGTCGTGCATTTGAGTCCTCTGCCTAAATACTCCAGTCATTACAGACGTAATCTGCAGATAGGTAGTCTGACACATTCCCACCTACCTTCTGGAGTGTTCTTGATCAGTGGGACAGTTGTTCTGGGGTTTTTCTTAATTATGGTGAGCATTCTTCGGTCATCCACTGCAGAAATCTGCCTTGGCCTACCAGCCCATTTGCAATTGCTGAGGTCACATGTGATTTGTTTTCTTTTCAATGATGTTCCAAACTGTTGATTTTTGCAAGCCTATGGTTTTGGCTATGTTTCAGATTTTTCAGCCTAATAAAGGCTTCCTTGACTTTCACTGACACTGCTTTGGTCTTCATGTTGAGACGCCAATAGCAGACTCCAAAGGCAAATGCAAGAATCAATAGAATCAATACTAGACATTGACAGCTCTCTTATGCCTGCATAAATGAACACACCTGACTTACAGAAACACCTGTCAAGCCAGTTGTCCCATTACTTTTGGGTACCATGAAATAGCGGGACTTTAAAAAAATAAATAATAATAATCTAATTTCTGAATGGTGAAACCAATGTGTACACAAATACCAGAATCCCTACTTTAACCTCATAGTAATTGTTTGATTTCAAATCCAAACTTTTGGAGTGTAGTGCCAAAAGAAGAAAGAACGCTTCACTGTCCCATTACTGACGCAGGGCACTGTATATGTTTAGATAGACTATGAATTTTACAATATACACTTCTATCATAAAGTAACCTAGAACTCCTGTTATTTTAAGTGTTAGAGCCAGAGCTGGGAAAACAGTATAAATAGGATTGACTAGTGCAGTGTTTTTCAACCTTTTTTGAGCCACGGCACATTTTTCACATTGGAAGAATCTTGCGGCACACCACCAACCAAAAATGTTACAAAATGACACTCTGTAGCCTGATACAGTATATATAATTACAATATTAGTCTCTAATGGCATCTCCATCCGCAAAACGCACATTGGCCAAGAGCTGAGAATGTCCACTAATATCCGTAGACTCATCAAGTTGCAACGCAAATTTCCTACTGATGCGTATCTTTCCCAAAACATGACTTTCGATGTCTGTAGACATGTCATCAATACGCCTGGCAATTGTGTTATGTGAGAGCTGGACTTTAGCTATGTCTTTAACCGCGTCAGGGCCGAGCATCTCGTTGACAATGGCTTTGCAGGCAGGTAGTATTAATGTCTCTGCCACAGAGTGGGACTTTTTTGATTTAGCTACGAGTTCAGCAACTAGGTAACTAGCTTTGAGGGCTTTCTAATTTACCTTTGTGGTTTTTCTCATAAAAGTTGCCTGTTTCTCTGTGATTTCACGCAGGCGAACAAAATAGTCCATCGGCTTGTTTTGAAGCGACGGGTGTTTCGTTTGGAGATGGCGTTTAAGCTTGCTTGGCACCATGGCGCTGTTGGACAGCTTCTCGCCACACACCAAGCATAATGGAGTCGGGGTCGTCTCATCCCCGGTGAAAGTAAATCCGAACGAAAGATAGCTTTCGCTGTCTTGCCTCGAGCTCACCGTCTTTGCTTACTTTTTACCACCACTCATACTAGGGCCTTCACCTGGGTCAGAATTCTTGTCCAGGGCCTAGTTCGGAGTTTGCATTTTTCCATTTTAAAAACTTCTCCATCACTGTCAACCACGACCTGTCGCATGCGTCACTAATTCTCTTGTCTCTATGCAGGAAAGAGGCAATTAGCTACCTGCTGCCACCCGGACGAATATTACATTACTCTGCCAGTCACTATATTACAGCACAGACACTCGACAATGGCATATTATTTGCAGATAATAATTAATAAATGTTAATTAAAAAAAAGTGAAATTGGATAATTTCTCACGGCACACCCAACGATCTCTCACACTAGTGTGCCGCGGCACAGCGGTTGGGAAACGCTGGCCTAGGCTACTGGTAATTTGGATATATTTTTACGCACGGAGTTCGGGGACTTCAAAGTAGGACTACGCACAGTACACGTACGGTACTTGTATGCTACAATACAACAGACTGCTATCCTAATCAAATAACTCATTATTAATCTGTTGTAATCGCAGAATCTACTCAACTCAAATAATTACGAATCTGTCCCGATATTAGGGCATGCGTTTCTTCATACGCTTCGCGTGTGAGACATCTGCGCAACTACACCTACAGTAGATGAATTCAGATTGCTAGAGTGGGAGTAGAGGCACTGTTCTAATAACCACCATTGCACTTCCCAACATTTCCTACTTGTGAGGGACCTGCACTTAATAAATACCTGCACTTGTGCACAATGATTAGCCTATTTGCAATGATTGTGATATATTGTTTCACTGACTTTAGACAACTGCACCTATTGTGCATACGTGGCTCTAGAAAAGAGCGTTGAATGGCTAAAGTGTAAATGTAAAATGTCAAAATGAGTTATAAATAAGTTATAAACTATAACAACAGCAGCTTGTGTGTAGTCCTACAGTATTAGTCATATTTAAGTGTGTTGGCATAACATAAGGGGAGCGACAGACACACACACACACACACACACACACACACACACACACACACACACACACGTCTACCTATATGCAAACACACATACACAAACAAACACACACACACGCACACACACACACACACACACACACATGCATGCACACACGCACATTACTCAGACTGGCTAAATGAGAGCTAGACATTGAGACTGTGGAAGTCTAAGCTAGAACAAAGTGAACTTGAATGAGAGTGGGTGGATGATAAACACAATGGAAAAAGAATACAAGTCAATGATGTACTTCAGTCATGGTGTTTAGGAGATAATCAGATGGTTTATTTATCTCAGTCCATTTGACAGAAAATGCTATAAGGATCAAAATAAGACTATAAGGAGAATTGGGTTAGGGTTAGGGATGGAGAGAGGGAGGAGGGGGGAGGGAGAGAGGGCTGGGGGCTAGGGGGCTGGAGGGCTGGAGGCTAGGGAGCTAGGGGGCTGGGGGCTAGGGGGCTGGGGGCTAGGGGGCTAGGGGGCTGGAGGCTAGGGAGCTAGGGAGCTAGGGGGCTGGGGGCTAGGGGCTAGGGAGCTAGGAGGCTAGGGAGCTGGAGGGCTGGGGGGCTGGAGGACGGGACTGGGGGGGGTTGATGGGAAGGTAGGAAAAGTGTGTGGGGGGTGGTGGGGAGGGTTTGCAAAAATAAAAAGAAGGACAGCAATCATCCTTAACAGGACTCCTTCTTTTTCTTCTCTCTCTCATTCCTGCCATTCACTTTCTTTCCATCCGGGATGTCGGCCCTGTTCTGTCGCTTGAAGAACTTCATGAATCCTTTCCTTGAATGGATCTGAAACGAGATATGGTATTAAAGTACAAAACCACATAATAACAACAACTTCGGGCTTTATAACATGATGATCAACTGTTTTTGACCCTGTTTTCATTAAAGTAATGTAGATAAGTCCAATGATTCATTGAAGTGCCAGTACTGTACCTTTTTCTCAGCTTTCTCCAGCTCTATGGCCTTCATGGCGAGCTGATCTCTCATCTCCTGTCTCTCCTTTTCATCCTCGCAGTCCTTCAGCTTCTGCAGCTGTCGCAGCTCCTCCCTCTCTCTTTCCAAGGTCTCCACTTCTTTCTCCTTGGTCAGACACTTCTCCACAGCCTTGTTCATCCTCCTCTCCATCTCCCTCATCTCCTTCCTCTCTCTCACAGAGAGGGCCCGAAAACAGCTAGCGGACTTTTCCATTTGAACGGAGTAGAGTTGGGAAGAGTAGAGGGCCTCGCTGAGACTATCTATCTCTCTGGTCTTCTCATTATTGTCCATTCTCCGTTCCTCCTGCTGAGCAGCTAAGAGGGTCTGGAGGTCCACGTGGGCCTTGGACATGTCATCCAGTTGGGTTTGTAGAGACTCCAGGGTTTGTTGGAGGGTGGCCATCTCATTTCTCTCCTCCATCTTCCTCTGCTCTGCCTCTCTGGCCTGCCTCTCCATCTCCTCCCTTTCTGCTCTCCAGTTCTTCTCCTGTGAGGCACAGAGGTTCTGGAGGTCTGTGTGGGCTTTGGCCATTTTGTCCTGTTTTCTTTTAGACCTCTCCATAGCCTGAAGGAGATAGTTGATTTGCTTCTCTTTCTCTTTGACCCTGAATATCTCCCTCACCTCTACGTCTCTCGCCCTGCTCTCCATTTCGCTCCTCTCCTCTACCCATTTCCTCTCTCTCTCCTTGGTAGCTTCGGCCTCCTTCTCAAGGGACTCCACTTTGAGGCCAAGAGAAAGAATGACGTCATCTTTTTGTTTGAAGGTGGAGAGTCCCCACTCGACAACATGCCTCCTCCCCGTCTCTAGACCTTCTCTCTCCTTCTTCCACCTATCCTCCAGGGCCCTGATGGTTCTCTGCTCGTTTAGCTGGTGGTTGTCTAGGAGCTGCCGGAGAGAGTAGAGCTTCTTGTCCTTCTCACTCAGAGCGACCTGGTACTGTGCAGTCATCTCTCTGCTCTTTCTCTCCATCTGGAGCCTACACATCTGCATATTGTTACCTATAAAGTCTCCCGTAGACATATTTTGGAGGGTCTGTCTTAGGTGAAAAATCGTGTTGTCCTTTGATTTAAGCAGATCAACAATCGTTCCTCTCTCCATCTTTAATTTGTTGTGAATAAAGGCATGCTAATTAATCGGTTGAAAAGTTGAGTGTGAAATCAAAGCAGTCTTGTCTGAATACTATTTTAGAATCATTATGTTTTTATTGCGCATTAAACGTCGGGGCATTGTTGCGTCTGTTGTCACGACAACAATGCCCAGCAAATCCCCACGCAGTGCTAAAAAATGTTCTCGCTTTGCCAATATTCTAAAATGACGTGGTCATTTTTTTGCAAAGTGTAAAATAATGTATATTGACAATAAAGTGGCCATTTAGATCGTTTGAATGCTTCAAATATTGTTTTGCTCCTATATCTAATAGGTTACGTATGTTGCGTACACCTGCACCAGTGAACAGTTTTTAAAATGTAGGGTTAGGGTTAGTGTTATTTATTGTTTCGTCAAAATCTACTGCCTTACAACTTCTTACTTTTAAATGTGGGACCATGAGCAATTTCCAACATGAATCCATTTTATGCGTTACACAGTCAGCATATCACGGTTGGGAATCTGTAGCCTAGGCCAGTGTTCTTTTTACCACCACTCATACTAGGGCCTTCACCTGGGTCAGAATCTTGTCCAGGGCCCAGTTCGGAGTTTGCATTTTTCCATTTTAAAAACTTCTCCATCACTGTCAACCACGACCTGTCGCATGCGTCACTAATTCTCTTGTCTCTATACAGGAAAGAGGCAATTAGCTACCTGCTGCCACCCGGACGAATATTACATTACTCTGCCAGTCACTATATTACAGCACAGACACTCGACAATGGCATATTATTTGCAGATAATAATTAATAAATGTTAATTAAAAAAAAGTGAAATTGGATAATTTCTCACGGCACACCCAACGATCTCTCACGGCACACTAGTGTGCCGCGGCACAGCGGTTGGGAAACGCTGGACTAGTGAATGTGTGTTTTGGACGATACATTAGTGACCCCTAGTGGTTGATATTACATAACTTTTAATTTCTAAGCTGTCTGTCAGTTCAACAGGAATAGTTGCACACACTATAATTGTTGTCATCTGGCTGACAAGTTGAATAACAGTTATCTAACTATTGACTAGCTATAGCTATCACAGACCTCCTGTAGCTATATGTGTAGTCTTTATTGATTGAACTGTTTAGGCTAACATGTTACAGGTGCATAATTGTATAAACAGCCATCATGAAATATATTTCGAAGTAACTTGACCAACCATCCCTTGTCTTAGCCAGCAGTAGCCCCAATGTGACTAGACATACTACTTTTTACATTTGGATGTTGTTGACGTCATTCACACCAGCTTCACTGTCATTAACATTATTTTCTCAAACTCATCTTATTTATTGTCCTTTCACAGATGATGTTGTCTCTCACAGATGATGTTGCGGCCCTCTATGAAAGGAGAGTGATCGAATGAAGCAAGACATTTATTCATAAACGTTTTACTAAGACACAAGTTGTCTCTGTTGTACAGTACTGTGCAGGCACGTGGCAAGGATGGCGGGTGGATTTTTTATTTATTTTATTTAGATCTCGTGTTCTTTTAATGGTGTGTGTGTGACAGTATGTGGAAGTCTATGTGCGTCATCTAGGCTACTGGTTAAATTGTGTGACTGCTGTTGGATTCTCGGCTTTTCACTCGCACTACCCACAATGTTATTCTCCTGTCAAAAGTCATCAGAATTGCTTGTTTAACAGGTGATAGGCAACATTTTCACTGGGTACATAAAGGGGGGGGGGCATCTTCTGTCATTTTCTGAATCAGGACAAATAGCCGAAATGCGAGGTGTTCAGGTGACTTCATCTGCAGCTCTCATGTTTCTTTCTCTTACTATATGCGATCACTTTGTGTGATGGTGCAAGTTGACACGCTAGATTGTAGCGCAGGTTTGGATGAGTTGGGATGGATATACTGACAAATATATGCAACACTCTCATGATCAGAGCTGTTTATCGAGTCGGGCGGGTGCACTCGGGTAAATCAGCTGTAGGCCTTGTGTCATTTACTTGAGACGTGATCATTTTATGCTTTTCACTCACACTAACCACTATGTTATTCTCCAATCAAAAATCACCAGAATTGCAGGTGATGTGCACATTTTTCACTCCCCTCACAACCTTTTAGGCAGCACCCCCTCGCGAAATATACTTCTTACATGTCTGGTACTGTGTCCCTGTTGCATGCAGAGAGGGCTTTTCTCTTGATGAGATCACCTTCTGTGTCCAAAGAGAAAAAAATATTTGGGTGCCAATATTGTACTAACTCTATTGATATAAAATGCCTTTAATTCAAACACAAATTTCACCAATAGGCTAAGACAACATTTGCACAGCAAACTTATTTGGTTACAAATGTGACTGGCTGTAAACCAAGGTTACACAACTCTGGTTTTCGTATTGATATAGGCCAAGTTTCTGTATTAAATGATGCTGCATAACTGACTACACATATGATTCCTAAATGTGTTAGGCTATAGGTTTGTATTGAATTGATTAAACTGTGTGTGTGTGTGTGTGTGTGTGTGTGTGTGTGTGTGTGTGTGTGTGTGGTTTGATTAAGATCAGCAATATCAGACCTGTCCTGGTTAGATGCTCACTTCCTTTAAAACACGGGACAGTCAGTCTGGTGACGCTCAGACCTTAGGCTCCATTTTCCTTGTGCAAAATAAGCCACAAACCGTGAAGACCAGATGCCTGTGGCAATTTTGGGTATTTTACGAGTCACCTTTCAGTGTGTTTGCACAGATCTAGGCCTACACACTATCTGAGGCTGCGCAGTAAATGGGACTGTCAGGAGGATGTGGGACATTGAACTCATTATTTTATAGTAAAATGCTGATTGGCCAACCCTAACCCAATGGCACATTATCTAAATATCCCATCCACCTGGATGGTGTTTTTCTTTTCGTCATCATCACTAAATTTTTTCTATTTTTCAGGGTACCCATGAAAAATAGAAAAAAAAACGCCCCGTACACGCGTCAATGAATCTCCATCCAACAAAGTCGTATTCAGTTGCGCTCAGAGCGAGCAGGATGTCAGCTGATTAGCAGCATATGCAGCAGAAAGTAGACAGAGAATTCAACGTTAGAAATCTCAGAGGGTAGTACAGGAATGATTTTGAAAGGAGGCAGGCAGCAGTGAGATTTCTAGACGTGTTCCATAGTATGGCACATTATTTCACTCACATCTAACGTTGACCTACAGGTCTGCTACACCACGGGCGTGAAATCCACGTCCGTTAGACCAGCGTGAGATTTTGTCTCGAGACTCCACCGAGGTTTTAATGGGTAGATTTCTCGTGGGAGTTTCTACTCCACTACACTTAGTTTGCAGCAAGTTAAAAAAAAACTAAAAAAAAACAGGATTCGTTTTAACGAGCCCTAGACGAGATGTGTTCATCCCAATTATTATGGGTTGCATTTATGTTGTGTCCTGATTTATTAGCTAATTTACATGCCACAATCTGTGGTAAACTTTAACAAGCTAGCATTCTGCCACCGTTCCACTGAAATAGAAGGAATCAAAGTATGCAGTGGAATCCATCGCCGAGTGTTGTGTCGCCCGAAGTCTCATCAAGTCGCCATCTTCCACTGACAGTGAATGACCACTGCTCGTTTTGTAGTGTTGCGTCGTCCCATGTGTGTACATGCTTCGTCCGTCACCCAATTTAAATTGAGGTTAGGGTAAAGGTAAAACATAACAGCTGTGTAAATAAGACAAAATCAGGGTCCAAATTGCAATACAATTATCAAGAATAATTATTTCAATGCAAATATGCAATATGGTCCAAACTGATAGCAATAAATAGGGTAGCACAAAGCAGGGCAGGGCAGAGCAGATATACTAGGCCTATGCACTGATTCGTTGGAAAAAGGTCTGTAGTCTGTACCCAGCCAATGTGGCAGGACATACAGTATGAATGAGGATACATTTGATCAATTGGCTCCACAGGATTGATTTAATCCAGCGTCTGCCAGTGTTCCTGTCACAAGGGACCTACTTCAGTAGTTTGTACAAATCTCTTATGAATGCATAGACATGGCTAAAATTACAAAAAGGCACAGCATAAAGCACAGCAAATTAATTTGTTTTGTTAAATCAGATGGGGGGGCAAAGTAACAGAGAACTGATTAAACTGACATGGGTTTGTTCATCAGTTGTACCTAAACTATGAGCCACAAAATAAATACCCACAAAATAAACTAAATAACCACATTCTGGTTGAGCTCCAACTTGTTCCTGATTGTTATCCTAAGCACATTGCTACGGCCGTCTTAGAGGCTTTAGATCCAGCAGGAGTGGCAGATGTCATTGAGGCAACGTGAGTGTCCACCCATAGTCTTCTTAACCTGTCAATATACTGTGTGTATTTCATTATGTTATTGTTAGACCTTTGTAGCTTCCTCCACTGGGACCAGTTTTCATTGAGAGAGGAGGAGCTTGAGACATATCAGGATTTTCACTCACGGGGTTTCACACTTTACAAACGGATTTTAGTTCTACCAAATAGATTATTGGTGATTAGATGGCTCAATTGGTGTGGCGTTCTCTATCAAGCTGGCCTAAAATGACCAATGAGGAGCACTAAAAAAGGCAGTCTTTCTGCTGAAAAGCCATGTGCTTACTGCATGACAAAATGACTGGAACTGAACTGTTATAGGTACAACCATAAATAGGGCCTGCGATAACCAGTCAGACCAGCAGTCAACTGCCTTGTCCTCTGTGAGTGGAACATATCTTAGTGTACAGTAACAGGTGTGTAACAGTCAGTAACAGGTGTGTAACAGTAATAGTTTGTATTAGTGTTAGTAAAATGGAGTACCAAAATACATCAGAGATGGGCATCAACAGCATCTGCAATGGAAATATAGTCACTGAAGACCTTAACGGGAACGGTGAAACATCTATTGAGTTAAAGGAAGCAGAATTGCTGCGCAAACAGGAGAAATCCCTGAAGGAGTCCGGGGAAGTGTGTAAAGTCACGGCGATTGAAGGAGCTTACACCACCATACTTCGAGAACTTGGAGAAGACACCAACCGTGAGGGTCTACTGCGCACGCCATTACGCGCGGCCAAAGCAATGCAGTACTTCACCAAGGGTTATGGTGAGACAGTACATGGTGAGAGCACATTGACTGTCCTTCAATATTTTTGATGAATTCTTTAATTTTTGTAGCATTTATCGAATTAATAGACTATAATAAGGATAATCAATCCACATATCAGTGGCTTAAACAACCCATAAGCAATTATTGAAGATGTAATGGCAAGTAATAATGGTAGTCTGTGATAGAACAATTTAAATGAATAATTGGTAAATGTGTTGCCTATTTACTTTTTTCCATTGTAACCTAAATCAATAGTGCTCCCTATGTCACGATGTCTTTGATGTGAAATGACTGACACTTTCAGTTAGACATTGCGAAGGTAGATAGAGACAAAATAAATGAATTGTGTTTTGTGATGCAAAGAATGCAAAGCCTTTATACAATTGGGCTACAATAATTCACATTGTGTAACATTCTGATCCTCATGTTCCACTTCTCTCTCTCCTCCCCCAGATATACTGAACAATGCTATCTTTGATGAGAACCACAACGAGATGGTGATTGTGAAGGACATTTCAATGTTCTCTCTCTGTGAACATCACCTGGTCCCCTTCTTTGGCAAGGTGACAACCAGTGATATATTTAGGAAGTAATGCAACTAATGAGTTGAAGTTATTTCTTCATGTCAGTTTGAATATTTGAAGCATAAAGTGTACTGAATCCTAACAGCGGTAGGCCTACTTACCTAATCATAGTGTTATTACTTGAATTACTTGATGATGTCAATGAATAATGATTGGACATTAATTCACAATGTTGTGTTTTTGTTTCATCAACACAGGTCCACATAGGTTACCTTCCAAATAATAAAGTGGTTGGTCTGAGCAAGCTGGCAAGGTAAGTGATGACAGTCAGTGATTATATACATACACAATGGGGGTTTGGGTACATAGACCCAGGACCATGCCTCCCTCTTCCTTTTTTAATCTTTCAGGATTGTCGAGATCTACAGTAGAAGACTTCAAGGTAAGAATTATTTTAGTTTGGCTATATTCTATATATAGTTTCCTTTGAGTTTGTTTTTTATTTTAGTTTATGAATATTGTATCTGCTCCCAATGTTTTTTGTTTCCTCCACAGTGCAGGAACGTCTGATCAAGCAGATTGCTACAGCCATCTTAGAGGCTTTAGAACCGGCAGGTGTGGCAGTTGTCATTGAGGCAACGTGAGTGTCCACCCATAGTCTTCTTAACCTGTCCATATACTGTGTTTATTTCATTATGTTGCACCCATAATTATGTTCTGTATGTAAAAATACAAATGGCATACCCATAAGGAAGTGTTATTATAAATAAATGGCAAGACATAACTGGTGCCACATTGTAACATTTTTAACCAGACTTCACCAGGAGTATGTTACACAAGTTAAACTCACCATGGCTTTTGCTATGATGCTTAGATCTTAAGAGCACACACAGTGTACTATTGCTTCTAAGAGGGCACCAATTTTAACATGGACTCTTCTAATATGTGTTTCAGTCACATGTGCATGGTGATGAGGGGTGTGCAGAAGATGAACAGCAAGACTGTGACGAGCGCTATGTTGGGACTGTTCAAAGAGGATCCCAAGACCCGTGAAGAGTTTCTGGCCCTGACCAAGAATTGACCATCTTTTACTTCACCATGTCTTTACAAGTGAAGACAGTAATTTCTATGTTTTTTTTTCAAGCTATGCAGATTGTTATGATTTTCTTTTCCCATTGCACTGTATATCCCAGTCTTTGTTTCTACTGATGATATGATTTGTTCTGAGACCTTACTACCATCTGTGAAACTGCAGCTAAAACCCACAAAACAGGGACCAAACACCAAATCCTAATCTAAGGATCTCCACTACTTTAAGTAATGTTTAGACTGTGGAGTTCATTGGTATTACACAGTTTTATATGATTTTTGTATAGTATTACTGTATATATTGTAGGCCTACATGGCATTCTCATAAACCTGAAGCTGAAGTAGGGCCCTCATAACAATATTTGTTCTTCATTTTCTACAGACGCTTATGCAGGTTTGACTTAGCTTTTGTGCGCATATCTTATTTATGCAATAGCTCAATGCAATAATGCATGTAACATAACAATGGAAAAGTTCAGTGTAAATTACCTTATAAAATGTGATTGCTTATCCTCCTTTGAGGTGGGAAAGAATCAGTCAGCAAGATCTAAGTAACATATTGAAGATTATAAATGCATAAGAGGAGAAATGAGTTATGATACACTGACGTACAATGTAGAGTTTCTAAAGAAAATAGGTCACTCTGCTTCAAATTCATGGTCTTGGTTAATTGTCTTTAAGATTAGATACTTCTTCTTTGTACATTAATTTTAAACGCGGAGCCTGTACACTTAACCTATACAATAAATAAACAAATTAATGCATGCATTAAAGTTGTCTTGTTGATATTAAACCTCTTATACTTTAATGGTGCTGTAGGAGCAAATTTACATACGTTTGTAACGTGAATCACTGAACAATACAAACAGGACTGAACTGTGGGATAATACAAGAGTGTGTATCACTCCACTATATGGAAATTGTGAAGCTGTTTTTGGAATGTATGATATTCAAATACCCATTGATTCTTGAAGAATATTACTTATATGAGCTTACCCAGTCAGCAAAGAAATTACAGCCCAGATCTGGCCCAAATCTGTTTTCTACCAGCATCTGGATGTGTCCCAAGTACAACTTTGTTCCCCGGGCCAGAAGTGAGCCGGCCCTGGCTGCCATTCCTAAGCCTTATCTTTGCCATGAAAAGGCCAGACCTTGGCCAGTATCTGGATTCAAAGTTGTACATGAGCCACATCAACATTTTGGCTGAGGCTTGGCCTACTTGTGGCAAAGGCCTGGCTTAGTAATGGAAATCTGACCTGGCCCCCTTCTGGACCATCATTCCAAGTGGTACTCCACATCAACATGCCGGCCAAGATGTGGCCTTTTCATGGTGAGGATTGGGCATAGGCACTGCCAACAGAGCCTTTCCACTAATGGCCCTGGGAACAAACATTCTGGCCCAGGCTTGGCCTATTGTGGCAACGGCCTGGCTTAGTTATGTCAGTCAGATCTGGCTTAGTTATAGCAACTAGATCTGGCCCTGTTCTACTCAAATTGTGGTCAAGATCTGGCATCTGTACTGCAACCAGATCGGGCCCATTTATATATGTACTGTTGAGTATGCTGAGATCCAGCCTTTTGTATGCTAACCAGATCATTGTTGCATTGTCAGAAAGTTCATATTTGTATGGTAACTATAGTTCTGTTCCTTTATTCCAAGTGGGACACATCAACATTTCAATTGGGTTCACTATGCAGTTTTTTTTTTTTTTTTTTTTACAAGATACCCAATTAAAGGACTTTTTCATGATAGTCAGATGATCCCTTACCCTGAAAGTAATCTATAGGCCATGATAAATGTTACCATTCAGATTTGTTAAAATAGTCAATTCTATCTTTAGCTAATTGTAGCCACTGCTAACAAAAAAAGTGCTATGGAAATACTGACCAAGTTTAAAATTTGTGGCCAAATCACCACAAATTCACATGTAGCCAAGTATTTAATTTGATACAATTTGAGTAGATTTGGTTGTGCTGTTTAAAACTTGGTTGAATGGCCATAGCAAATTTCTTTGTTAGCAGGGCCTAAAATTAGCTGATGTTAGCAGTAGTTTGTTTAAACAAATCCAAACCATGGATAATGCTGCATTCATGACTTCAACATCCAAACAACCTCCTTGACTCTCACCAATCCAGCTTTAAGGCTGGGCACTCTACTGAGACCGCTCTCCTTTCTGTCACAGAGACCCTCCACTCTGTTCGAGCTTCCTCCCTCTCCTCTGTTCTCGTTCTTCTGGACCTGTCCGCTGCATTCAACACAGTAAACCACCAGATCCTTCTCTCCACCCTCTCAGAGCTGGGCACCTCTGGCTCTGCACTCTCCTGGTTTGCATCCTACCTGGCTGATCGCTCTTACCAGGTGATGTGGAGAGGGTCGCTGTCCTTTTCGGGTGCCCTCACCACCGGGGTCTCCCAGGGCTCCGTCCTTGGGTCCTTACTGTTCTCCCTCTATAACGAATCTCTTGGCTCTGTAATTAACTCATGGTTTTTCCTACCACTCTTTCTCTCTTCCCCCCCCCCTCTGACACACAGGTGGAGACACGTGTCTCTGCGTGTCTTGCAGATGTCTCGGCTTGGATGTCATCCCACCACCTCAAGCTCAACCTTAACAAGACTGAGCTGCTCTTCCTCCCTGGGAAAGCATGCCATCCAAGACTCCAATACTTCTCCATCACAGTTGAGAACTCCTCCCAGACAGCCAAGAATCTTGGGGTGATCCTTGACAACCACTTGTCCTGTGCAGCGAACATCACAGCGACAGCACACTCCTGTAGATTCTTCCTCTACATCTGAAGGATAAGTCCAGTCCTCATGAGGAAAGCAGCACAACTCTTGGTCCAGGCACTTGTGATCTCCCACCTTGACTACTGCAATGCACTCTTGGACGAGTTCACCACCTCCACCATCAGACCTCTGCAGCTCATCCAGAATGCCCAGGTGCTCACCTACTGGGCGGTAAAAGGAACAGCTCCTCTCTACTTGCAAGCAATGGTTATCCCCCAAACCCCTGCCCGATCACCCCGTTCTTCCACCTTGGCTGGCCACCTGGCACGCTGTGAGGATGCAGCGGTCGCGCTGTTCAATCACAGCTTTTCACTCTCTTGGCGCCCAGGTGGTGGAACGAGCTTCCCACTGCTGTCAGGACTGCAGAGTTACTACCTATCTTCCACCGTAGACTGAAGACCCATCTCTTCAGGCTATATTTTGACTGTCCCTCCTAAAGACCTCTTCACCCCCCACTACCCCTCTGTACAGTTCCTCTACTGTTAATAATAATAATAATAATAATAAAAAATAATAATAATAAAGGCAATGGCATCTGGTCCTAGCATAGATTTTGCTTATGATCACTGATGTATAGATGATTCGCTTACTTTAAACAAATGTACTTGTTGTAAGTCGCTTTGGATAAAAGCATCTGCTAAATGTCAAAAATGTAAATGTAAATGTAAAAATGTAAATGACAAGTCGGAAAAAATTGGAACCTCAGAGTTCAAATTTATTTGTGTAGACTTCCTATTGGTTAGTTCTAATACAAGTGGGAAACTTGGTATCATCTTTCTAAAATGAGTTTCCAAGTTATAAATATCAATGTTTCCTAGTTTCTCCTGGCCCCAAAGACTACTTTCCAAATAAGGAATCTGACTAATCTGATAACCTAATAATCTGATTATAACAATAAACATCACAAACGTATAATTTAAGGGAAGGCAAACAGTTTGAGCAATTAGAGTAGGAGGGCAGTAGCGACACAAAACAGAGACTCAACACTCACCACACAAAATATAGAGATTCAGGTCAAATCCAGGCTGTGCTGGGTTATTTATTTGTTTTAAGGATTTTGTTGTATCAATCCAGTAATTTGTTAATGCCATGATCTGGGACACAGATGTTCTGTCTGAATAAATCTAGACTTACAGTATTTCAAGTTGACTGGCTCAGATTTGGTCAGTCTGCTTTTTTTACTGGTCACACTGATAGACTCATCAAAATGAGATGACTCTAGAATTCTTTAGATGGTCTGTTTCTAAACTGGTTTTGATGAGTCTGTCAGTGTTCCACAGTCAAACTCCTCTATACCAGATGAGATGAGTAGATGACAAATGGTCTGTTTATTTCTAAACACTGTTGGCTTGGGGTATAACTTGGGATTGTGTATGAGACAATTTCACAGGTGCTTTGAAAACCCAAACCACCAGTTTATACATCTCAAGATATGTCACAGAATGTATGATTCATCTTCTCATTGACTAGGACTAAATATTGCTATATTGTTCCCAGCAGTGGATCAACATTCCTCATGTTAGGGCTAGTCCAGTAAGGGGAGAGGAGGGAGGAACATAGGTTATGAGGGGAGACGTGGAATAGCTTTCACAGAATTAACATTTTCATGGCATTTTCTCTGCTAATCCAAGTGACCCAGCAACTACAGTAATTTATTTGGGCTACATACCTCAAGCAATTCAAGCCAAGTGACAAATCTCTCTCAGTACCACATTTAGACCTACAGTGGCCTATTAACAAACTGTTATTATATCCATACGCTACATACAGTACCAGAGCTTTCACCCAGAACTGGTCTTCCACATTTAAACCAAAAATGGCCCAGTAACTACAGGAACATATCAAGCCCAGATATCACATCCCAAAGCTGGCCCATGAGCAAAATGCCAACTCTCATCCAGTCAACCATACTTTGACCAAAGATGGCACAGTAATATCTGAATTACCAACCTATCAAAAACCACAAATAGTAGAAATTTAGGCTCCGTCTAAATTAAATTTTCATGAACAATGAAATGAAAGTTCATCAACATTAACATCTCAAATAATTAGGCACCACAAGCATACACGAAAAAGTGAACCTGAAGCAGGTCAGAAAAAGACTAAAAGGCGTTTACTTAACAACAGACTGGCGCCAGCGTTCGTGCCAAGGCTATGCCAGCGCCCATCGTGTCCCGCTTCACTGCGACAGTCCCGTCTCTCATTAGGAATCCATTAGGAGGTCAGTAGTTCACTACATCCAGTTATTTATATATTATCAATGGTCAGTCCTCGCATCCAGAGTTCTGTCTATGAATTTTGGAGTGCACACATTTCTCCTTCAGCTTCATGTGGTGGGGCTGACGTTTTGCGTTTTCACATATGAATTTGTTCCGCTGGTGAGGTTCCCCAATTTGTTTTGCTTAAATGTTTTCCTGAAAATAACTGTGCACACGGTCTTTAATGGGTTTAGACAAGAGTTTTAAATTTCAGCTCGAACCAAACAAGACACGATTCACTTGGCCGGGCCTGGTCTGATTTTCTCACAATTGATTCGGGCCAGGTCAGGCTGGGGTTTTGCCGCGACAGAGCCATGTTTAACTGTTTTAGATATAAATGTGCATTGGTGTGATCACTCGCAATGCACCCACTACTCTCGCTCCTTCTGCTCGAGTCAGTGATGGATGCACATCCCATGTGAACATTTCTACGTTAGTTGGACGTTCAAAATCACGTCGATCTCCGATGTCAGAAGACCGGCCAATACAGTGCTCATAGTGAGTTTACTCATGTCCATTTGATTCTTTTTGAGGTTGTTGAAAAAAAGTTTTTTAGGTCATGGTTTCAATGGTCATATTTCAAACCCATTTCATTGATATACTGCCACTACTCTTCTATCTGTACTCCACCACCATACACATTTGCATCAACAAACAAAATCGATTAAAAACCATGGATATATTGCATCATATTGTTCATATTGTTCAAATTCAATGTTTTAGTAAATACAGCCTGGTCTTTTCGATGACACATCTTGAATGTCGATATTAGGGCAAAAAAGGAGCACGGACGCGATATCAACGTCCAAGGTCTGTGAAATGTTCACTGGGATTCTATATAGGCAGGTAAATACAGATGTTGATAGTAAGTAAGGTGAACTTTCAACCAGTCTCTCTCTCCACTCTTCTCAGCGAGTGGCTTTCTCCTCTCCTTACTCCGCAGAGCTGCAATTTTGCTGCAAATACTAGGTATACAGTAATAAGAGGTCAGGCAGTCTGTGGTATTATTAGTACACTTGAGTGACATAGTTCCACTAGGTATGATGACAGTGACATCACTTCCCTGAAAGCGTACATACAATTATAAAATGATGAGTGCACTTGATATATTACTGAACTAATGAGCATTAATGGCTTTCGAATATGACAAAAGACTTCCAGAGAAGACTGAAGCCACAGAGAGCTTGTGTGCAGCTTGCTTCCCTTACACAACATGGTTGAGCTGCCTTTATCATGGAGGAATCTTTACAAAACTAGTCAAAACCTTTCAAAACTAGTCCTCTCAGAGATCTTGTGATATAGGTCCTGAGTACTCTTAAATGCATACAGTATGATTCTGCAAATATCCAAGTCTACTGTATGGACCAGTGCTATGAGATCACATTATGGATATACTCTATGATAAAATACATACCATACTCTGGCCTAGATCATATAATGTATGTATATAATATCTGTAATGTCAATCTCTAACCCTTTGTATTACACTGCTCAGCCACCTCAACCATATGTAACTAATACAAGTATGGAGTTACAGCATTTCAATTGCTCATCTCTAATAGTTCTAATGTTGCCTTTATTTCAGGATTTCAAAGCAATCACTGAATCAAGTCGATCACTTAACGTGCAGTTGTATGTAGATTCATTTTTTATTGAATTGAATTTCTCTTTTCTTTCTCAGAGGTAAAATGACCAGCAGGGGATGCTCAAGCATGTTATATGGGGATTCAACCCTTACTGTACATTTGATTATGGCAGTATATATATATATATATAAAACAAATTTGGGGGGGGGGGGGGGGGGTAATCATTTCAATGCATCATCCACAAATAGTGATAACATGGTTGGTTGCCACATGGTCACATGGTGGCGCTATAACAAGCACATAGCACATATTTATATCTCTTAATCTAATTGACTTGTATGTCTTCACCCAACCTGGAGAATATGGTTGCATTTGACCACAGGGTGGCGCTATTTTACATTTTTGGCTTATAGTGGTTTTAGCAAATCATATGAAACATTTTCCATGAAAAGACCTTTGTCCATAGATCATGTAAACCAAATTTCATGCAGATTCGCTAAGCAGCGTCGGAGGAGATCATGTTAAGTCTGCTACAACATTGAAAACACAACAGAATACATTATGAGCATTTCTCAGACTTCACAGGAAACGCGAACAAAACTATATCCGTCACTCAAACACATCATGGTCATTTTTGCAAGTGTTCTGCTGTGCCATTACGCCACACCTTAGAGCCTGGGTTGGCTGCTCACAGCTATTTTTTATTATTATTATTATTATTATTATTATTATTATTATTATTATTATTATTATCTACACCACCAATGGCCATGGACATGGACTCAAATTGACAGACTTAACACAATTGTTTAAGTCTGAATGTTTTTGACAAACTTGCGAGTGGACCATTGCTTTAACATCAAAATAACTCCATTATCCTGGGTTGATATGGCAACTTTCAGTCCTCCAGCTTATCTGAGGTCATTAGCATACAGTACATTTTTGTGTGTGTTTAAGTACAGATTCATGCTTTATGATACTCTCCCAATCATCTTGGCCCTTAGTATTGGCATTAGTAATTGAACCAAATACAGTTTGTCTAAAACTGTTTATAAAAGCAGTAGCCATTACAAATAATCAATTGAAAAGTTCTGCCCTGTGATCTTCTTCAGTGGTCAACCTCTGTGTGTCTCCAAGTACAGTAAGACCCCAGAGAAAGGCTAATTTAGACAGTAAACACATTTATTCAGAAGAGGAGAGGGGAAATTGGAGACTGCACTGGTTTCTGCAGTGCTTAGATCCTGAAGATGTACCTCAACAGCATGTACATGTGCAACAACTTTCTGTTAGAGAGAGAATGTAATTGCTCTGTAATCCACTCAGCTCTTTCAGGAAAAAATATAAAAACAAATGCAGGCTGGGACAGAGAGAGAGACAGAAAGCACCATTTACATTAAAGCTGTAATTAAGAAGTCCAACTCTTAACAAAACATAGCTGTAAGATCAGTCATTAGCAAGTAGTTGGCACCTTTAATACATGGAGAAATATATGAAAAACTCAAATGAATAAAAACAAGGAGTCCTGGGGCTCCACTTTCCTTTTACAAAACCCACCAACAAACGGAGCAAAGACCAGGTTCAATGACGTCATTTGGTATTTTCGAGTCACCTTTCGTTGTTTTTTCACAGATCTACATAAACTTAGGCTGAGTAGCAAATGGAAGTGTCCAGAGGAGGTGACACATTGAACTCAATGTTTTTTAAAGTAAAATCCTGATCGGCCAGGACAATGGCACACCTTCGTTGCTTTATTTGTCTTTTCACTGTCTGAAACTTTGCTGAAGGAAATTACCAAAGTATCATAGATGTCAACCATAGAGATTGATATAAAAAATCTAGAGAGAGCACATCCTATCTATCCCATTCATCGCTTTTGTGACAGTGTGGAGAGCGCCATGCCAAGCAGCCTCCATTGTAAAGTAGTAAAATGGGGGGGCCTGCTCTGGGTTGGGAGGGATCAATCTTCTGGTCTCCATGGTCTTCTTCTTGAATGGCTTTCAGGTGCATGTTGCCACCTATTGGCACCAGTAAATGCTTCTGTCTTGAGTCAAGTACAGGTGGCAGTAAATCACCAGAGTTTGCTTTATACCCACTTAAAAGTAAAAGAAGAACTGATTACTCTAAATGGAGTAAGGGTTAGGACTTGTTTCTGGATAGGGCTCGTCTGTCATCGGACCTCCAATGGAATCACAGTATATTTAACGGGGGGGGGAGTCCTGCATGTGTTGAGTGTCCATTGGGGGCATTGGGGGATAATATTGGAACCATGCTAAACTGTGCTTCAAAAGGGATTGAAGGGGAGGGGAGGTGGGTTGATGTAAACTGTGCTTTAATGGACAAGGATAGGGTTGACTGTGCTTCCTGTTGGAAATTTGTGGATCTCCCCTCCCCAGTATGTGCATTCAATTCAATTATTTAGGCAGCACTCAATATATTCCTGACTTAAATTAGCAAGCTGTGCTACAAGAACTGGTTATAGGGATTGGTTGGAGTTTGACTCCATGAAAAAAACAGTATTTCACTAATGGGGGATGAGGTGAGTGAATGACTAACAACACACACACAACAAGCGCTTTGAGGTCTGGCGGAGAGCGCTACATAAATGCAATCCATCATTCATTCATTCATTTAAATTCTATGTCTGCGATTACAAAAAATACACATCATATATAAGGAGTTAAAATGGATACCATGATATCTGTATGTGTTTTCTGAAAGCTTACCATGTATTTTTTGTACAGGAACAGGGCTTTAAAAAACAATTAAAAAAGAAGGTACTTTTTGAGGCAAAGGAAGTTTTGCTGAAGGGTGTTGACTTGGGTTTGTGCTCCTTTGGTAATAAAGCTTGCACCCCAACCCCACTGGTTAACAGCAGAAGAGACAGTCGGCCATTCAAAAGCCTGAACTAAAAGGGTTTTAGTTCTTTTTAGGGTCCTTTTTTATTGTCCATTTGGGTCCTTCAGTCTCTCTCATGCTTATAAATGCTGCTTCTCCTGCCATCAGTCCAGGTTTGTATTAGGGGTTGTTGTTGGACGTCTCTATTTCTCTCACGTGATCAGGCAGCAGTTGATACAACGTGGCCCGAGTCTTCTCTTCAGGGCTCCCTTCTTCCTCTTGGGGGCAAGGATGGCGATGATGGCCTCGTCAAACACAGTCTTTAGTCCCTTCTGGGTCAGGGCAGAGCACTCTACAAAGCAACATGCACCAATCTGGGGAGGCATAGACAAGCCGTCAAAACAATCAAGGTCAATCAATACAGTAGATGCTCAATGACTCAACCAATCAGCATGATCAGCATGAACTAGTAGGATAGACCTATCATTTTCTCTCCTTTAAACAGCCTGCATCGATACATTCATTCCGTCTCGACCTTTCCTCCTGCCCCCCAGGCTGTGCCCCCATGCCCCTTGGGTCATGCCCCCTGCCGTACCCCCTCCGCCCCCAGCCCTACCTCCTTGGCCAACTTCTGGCCCTGCTCCGTGGTCATGGGTTTCTCCTTCATGTCGTTCAGTTTAGCAATTGTCTTGGGGTCATCACGCAGGTCAATCTGAAAGGGAGAAGATAATACAAGCTTCCTGTCACAACAGTCACAGCCAACCATTTAGAGACACAGAAAAGCTGATCCTATAAACAATTCTGTGAGTTTGCACAAATAGTGAACCATGGATTGTTCCAGGGCAGTGCCCTATAGTAGTCAAACACAACCCCCTAGCCTTCTCTTCCTCTATATGTTCTTTTGAACTTGAATTCATAGCCAACCATGAGGCATTGCCGTACTCATCTATTTTCATCTGAATGCAAAACACGCAATGTATGCTCACACCCTCCCTCTCTCTCACTAATCCCCAATTAAAGCACATCCCACACCACACACATGCTCACTAATACTTGCAACAAACTCGGGACAAACCTTGGCGGTATTGTTTGATTTGTGACTCTGGTCCTCCTATGAATTGATTGGGTTCACAACAGCATGCAGCTAAAATGAGGAGACTGATTTATCATCGGACTGATAAAAGGGTAGTAAATATCAACTGACAGAACTATAAATCAAATGCCAACTCACTCCACTCACACCACCTCATTATGCCCATGCTCTACTGGTGGTTGCCAGGGAACACTGCCTCAGGTAGTGTGATTGGACTTAGTGCAGTGAGGTCGATCTCTTTCGATATGGGCCTATCTGTGAGCTTTAGCTATTCATGAGGAAGTCAACTTATATGTCAAGTCAAGTCAGGCTTTATTTAAAGTGCATTTTCACAGCGCCTCAGTAAACTTTACCGTTTTTTTATTAAAAAGTAAAAACTAAACACACAGAACAACAGATGAAAAGTAACCTCCTGGCTAATCTTCTGTTTCTATTTAAGGACATGTTGATCAATGTGCTTGATCACTGTCCCTGCCAAATACAGAACATTCAATAAAGTAAAGTAAAGATCATTTGAAACTGTACACTTTTGCTTTGTTCTTGGTCATGCATCAATTCCATGAATGTTTCATTAGAATGGAAAAATT
The DNA here is from genome assembly GCF_951799395.1 of Argentina silus. Taxonomy (NCBI): domain Eukaryota; kingdom Metazoa; phylum Chordata; class Actinopteri; order Argentiniformes; family Argentinidae; genus Argentina; species Argentina silus. The sequence goes on along the minus strand of NC_139653.1, from coordinate 7,901,874 downwards.
AAGTTTAGTGTAAGGAAGAGAGCCATGTTCTGGGAGCTCTTCAGCCTCACCTGGGTCCCTATGAGTAGGTAGGGGACACTGGGAGCATACTCTAGCAGCTCTGGGACCCACTCCTCCCGCACATTCTGGAAACTGGCTGGGTTGACCACGGAAAAACAGATGAGGAAGACATCTGTCATGGGGTACGACAAAGGCCTCAAGCGGTCATAGTCCTCCTGTGAGGGGTTGGAGGGGGAGGGAACCAGAGACAAGGGATGAGCAATAGCCTTGATCATTTCAGGCCGTCACATCCATGGAATTATCATTAATGAATTATTAAACCATATGAAAAATGAGCTCCCGAATGTAGCCATCCCTTTACTCCTCACTATAGCTAAGAAAGAGATGAGGGCTCAACTTGAGCTGAGCTTGAGCACTGAGCTCATCTATCGGTTTCTTGCGTGCACACCACCAAGCTACTAGGCTTGAGAATAATGAACAGTTTTATGACGGCAGCAATGAGCATAGAAAAACTGCCATTAGAATTGTGTGGTGCTCTAATTCACACCGCAATGCTGGCCTATGTAAATGAGATCCAGCATGGCCTGGTCTCTCGCTGATAAACACTTCTGACAGGCTGTCCAACATCACCACATATGAATATTCATGACATGTTTGAATATAGGGGCATCTGCATTGGCTTTATCCAAATGATGTGCTTGGCAAGCTTGTAGAGAGCAAATCAGTGGTTCTCCAGTCATTAGATATGACTCATCTGATAAATGTCGCGAAATGGTAATCAACTTTATCGCAGGTCAAGATCAGGACCGGAAAATCAGAATGAAATACTGTGCCATAGATCAGTAAGCAGTTGACGACCTTGAGGTGATGATGCCACCATAGCCTCTCTCGTCCTCTGGCCTCTCTCATTCCCTCTCTATTTCCAGTACTGTAATGTTTATAGTGAGACTTACTGTACCTCTGAGATATGGAAATTGAGTGGGGGAAATTTGTGTGATAATGAGGTCAATAGCTTGGTACTCAAATGGTAAAAGACCAGCAATGCAAGTCATATTTTGTTGCCAATGTAATGCCTTTGATACACATCATGTATTAACTAAACATGTTAAACATAGTTATGCCATTATTATATCATTATCATCAAGCATGTGTGTTGGGCTGGAGAAGAGGAAAACAACAAGAGAGTTCCATCCTCTTTGACTGGCCTCGTCTGTTTTGAGCCATGAATAGTCAAGATTTTCGTCACTTGGGTGGAGGATAGGTGCATTTTGTTAGTTATCCATCTAGAGTTCATGCTTATGGGTGAATCACCCTCCTATCATTTCTCATTCTGTGATCTGACTTTTTAAGTGTTTTGGAGGATCCAGAGAGAGGCTCCAGAAACAGCCTTCATAGAAACATAGAAAATATATTGTTGAAAAATGCTGATATTTCCCCTTCCCTGCTAATTTCATGCATATGTCAGCATGTGTTCATGTGAACACGTGTGAGTGTGTCCTCTGTTCTCCTAATCAAAACAGGTGAAGCCGCCCCCCTACCATAGTGTACTGTACCATAATAGAACATGGTGTGATACAGTACACTAAGCAGTTTACTGTACATAGAAGCTGAGTACATTCATATCAGCTCTCCCCATACATGTCCATACATTTCCATCAGGGTGAGGCTTTTCATGGCATTTCCACTTGGCTAGATGGTGATCTCAGCTGTGAGTGTGTCGAGTCAGTGACATATGAGAGAATCACTCCTCCTCCCCTCAGCCCTGTCGGCTGTGTCAGAGATGCCTGTTCAAACATGGCCGCTGGGAATGCAAACGCGCAAGCAGAGAGACGCTTCATCGTATAAAACTTAAAATATATATTAGTCAAACTGAGGTTAATACCTTTTAAGGCCATTAGCTTACACAACATGGATACCATGTGACAGAGGAGGAGCAATGTCAATTCAGCTCTCTGTCAATGTCAACTTTAGACCTATACTGTATAATGGGTCAATGGTGAAAGAGCTTAAAACACTCACCAACAGCCTTTAGCGTGAGTGTTCAAAGGGGCATGTCTAGATGCTGCCAGTGTTGTGGCTACAGCTCAGTGGAGATTGGCAGAGCAAACCCTACTTACTGTCTGTCTCCCTCCTGCTGGGATGTCTGGGCCTGGGGGTCACTGGGCCACATTAGGGCACTGAGTCAGAGAAACCTAATGAGCCTGTACTAAACAAACAGAAAACAGGGTGGTGTGTGTGTGTGTGTATATGGGGAGGGGGTGACTGTGGGATGCGACTGAATGTGAGTGCAAGAGGGAATGAGAGCAAATGAGGAACTGAGCTACAGAGAGAGAGAGAAAGAGAGAGAGAGAGAGATCCCATGGGGCCTCAGTTCTGAGCAAAGTGTTGCCATGGGTACAATAGCACTTAATATCCACTTCCTGCTTCCTCCTCCACAACAGTGATACCCACTGTAGCTGCCTGGCTTTCAGCAGTAGTAGTAGAGAGAATGAATTAATAAATAAAGACTGTCTCTGTTCCTAGTCCACACATTCACCTACAAACAGATGTAATGGACCACACTATAGAATATTATATCTATGTTTTTGTCTGCAACATTGTTCCACGTGCTGCCGCCTTGGAGTACAGTGCCCTCCATAAGTATTGGAAAGAGGAAGCATTTTGTCTTTGGTTGCCTCTATACTCCAACAGTGCTATACTCTATACTCCAACAGTCTGTATTTTAAGTCAAACAATTACTCAGCTTTATTTCAATGTTTTTTTCTTTCAGATTTGTTTCACCAATTTTTTTTTTTTTAATATACTCCCCCTATTTCAGGGCTCCAAAAGTATTGGAAAAAAATCATGTAATGTCCAAACAAAGCACTCATGTTTAGTATTTGGTTGACAATGCTTTGCATGCAATAACTGCCTGAAGTCTGCGACCCATTGACCCCACCAGACACTGGGTATATTCTCTGATGATGCTCTGCCAAGCCTGTACTGTAGCCATCTTCAGTTGTTGTTTATTTTATTTTTTATTTTTTGCCTTAAGTTCCCTCTCCAGCAAATTAAATGCATGTTCAATTGGATTTACATCTGGAGATTGACTTAGTTGCTATGGCAGTATGTTTGGGGTCATGGTCTTGTTGTATGATGAAGCGCCGTCCAATGAGATTGGAAGCATTTGCTCGTACTTCAGCAGACAAGATGTTTCTGTACTCTTCAGAATTAATTCTGCTGCTGCCGTCAGCAGTTACATCATCAATGAAGACAAGTGAGCCAGTTCCAGTGGCAGCCATACACAACCAAGCCATAATCCCCCCTCCACCATATTTCATGAGGTGGTATGCCAGGTATTTTGGACAGTTCCTTTTTTTCTCCACACTTTACACTTGCCATCATCACTTGTTAATCATTGTCTTATCTGTCCACAAGACCTTTTTCCAGAACTCTGCATGCTCTTTTAGGTACTTTTTTAGCAAACTGTAATGTGGCCATCCGGTTTCTGTGGCTAACTAGTGATTTGCACCTTGCAGTGTAACCTCTTTAGTTCTGCTGGTGAAGTCTATTGCGGAGGGTAGTCTCTGACACATTCACACCTCCCTCCTGGAGAGTTCCTGTTCCTGATCTGTGGGACAGTTGTTTTGGGGTTTTTCTTAATTACGGTGAGCATTCTTCGGTCATCCAATGTCTTTCTTGGTCTACCAGGCCGTTTGCGATTGCTGAGCTCACCAGTTTTTTTTCTTCTTTTGGATGATGTTCCAAACTGTTGTTGTTGGCAAGACTAACATTTTGGATATGTTTATGATAGCTTCTTTCTCAGCCCAATAATGGCTTCCTTGACTTTCAGTGACAACTCTTTGGTCTTCATGTTGACAGACACCAACAGCAGACTCCAAAGGAAAACACATCTGACTAACCAGAAACACCTGTCAAGCCAATTTTCCAATACTACTGGTTCCCTGAAATAAGGGGAGTATGTATAAAAAGAGTTGCAATCTGACAAAAAAAAGCTGAGACTCTACTTTAGTAGAGTATTTGTTTGATTTAAAATCCAAACTGTTGGAGTATAGAGCTAAAACAAGACAAAATGCTTCCTCTTTCCAATAATTATGGAGGTCTCTCTTGAAAAAGAGATGTTCTCTCAATAAGATGAACCTGGATAAATAAAGGTTAAATAAATACAATTTAAATAAAGAAAAACAACACAACAAACAAAAACAAAAACAAACTGACTGACATGCGAGGCTTGTAAGACAACAGCATATCTAACAGCAAAGCATTCCCTCCTCCCTGAGTAGCAAATGGTTCACTGATACCCTATGAAACAGCCAAGGATTCAGGGAAATTGAACCCCCTGCCAAGGATATAAATATTAAAGCGTCCTTGGAGCCAATAAAACATGTGTATTGCAGACCTAGAGATGGGGACTGTGGGTGTGAATTGGCGACGGTGGGTGGTGGGTACAGCAGAGCTCTCACCCCCCCCCCCCCCCCCCCACACACACACACAGTTTCTTTTTCCTCTCTCTACCTCTCTGTCTCATTTTCTTCCCCTTTCCCTGTCTCTCTCTTCCTCTCCCTTTCTTAGTCACTCTCTCTCTCTCTGTGTTTCTATTGGTCTCTCCCTTTGATCAGATGCTGAAGCTATAAACATTACCAGCTGGCCTTGTGCTCAGCATAAAGAGGTCAGCTGAGGTGGGGGTGGGGGGGGCTGCGTTTGAAGAGAAGTAACTCTACTCTTCTGAGGCCTCAAACCCCACAGTCGACATCTGGGCAACTTCTCCATTTCATAGACGGAATGAATCAGCTAAAAAAAAAAAAAATCTTGACAGATTTGAAAACATCAAACACACAGGAATAAACTCAAAACTGTGTAGGCCACAAGTGTGTCACTACTGAACAATGGTTTGACTATCATATTCCTTTAAACAAAAATGAAGTCTCCACCACATGTTTGTGTTGGATTCTGATTCAGTGCTCAGTCCGTGGAGACAGAGGTAGCTGTTAGTTACAGTGGACCTCCTGAGTATGTCTCTGTCGAGCTCACTGCTATTCACCTTTCCACCTAGCAGATCCTATTTCAGCTCAGGACATATTTCTGACTTCACACAGTTAAATCTGATCCTGAGGAAAAGTGAACTATTCATAACTGCATTTGACATGCCTTTGTTTCAAGTCCTGGAAAACTGAGCTAAAAGTCTGGGAAAGAGAGTGTGTGTGTTTATGTGCAATCACTCTACTGTTGATAGAAAATATCATTGTGTGTATTCATTTGATTGTGTGCACAGTGCAAGTCCAACTATACTCTCGCAGATTGAATGCTACATTGTAAAAGAAACAACCTTAGTATTAACAGGCCCCATCGACAAGACAGTGACATCACAACTGGACATAAGACCCCTGTTCTCGACATAATAGACCTATTCAATCCCCTCGCTACATCCACTGTCTACCACACACAAGACTGTGGCACTAAACTAATGTGTGAAAGCCATCACCTGTTGCAGCTTAGAGTCTAGGCTGAATTTCAAGCTTGTGGGTGTGTCATGAGCACCATTGGTTGGTTAGCAATCCCTGAAGCAAATGTTGTGTGAAAAGATTGTGTCCTTGGACGTGGCATGCTTGGCACCCAGCCAGAGTTAAAATAAACTGTACCTGACCAGCTGTGTCGTACAGTCCCAATAAGTACTGCTTCCCGCCAACGTTGACACTCACTGAAAAGCAATGACAAAGACCAGTTAGAAAGAGAGAGAGAGAGAGAGAGAGAGAAAGAGAGGGAGAGAGAGAGGGGGGGGGGGGATGGGGGGGGTCTCAACCTCCTCCTCCCTTATAGGAGGGAGGCAAACAAGTGGTTTTCATTATGGAAACAGATGCAAGCCCATGCAATTTGAGACAGAGGAGAAAATAACTTCAACATTGTAGGCTACTCAGGCAAAACTTACACACTCTCCAAATAAGTTCATAAGAAGTGATAATGAAGTATGAGACGTTAAGTTATTCATGGCACAAAATACTATCTTCATGCAAATTGTTGTACGATAATATCAGCATAGTTCCTATTACATTACAAATAATAGCCTACAAATAGAAGGTCATGCGTTTAAGTCCTCTTACCTGCATAATGGTCAAATACGGTAGGCACATACTCCTCGGGAAAGGCGTCATTGGCATAGCTCATCAACAGACACGTTTTGCCCACAGCACCGTCTCCAACCACAACGCATTTCAACATAATAGTACCGGTTCCGTTTGCCATGATCTTGACATAACCATCATCCTCCGACGCCCTGTTTTCCTGATCTGCACGGCGATCCCCTAACGACAGGCATCACCAGCGTCTGGATGTGACTGCGCGACGCACTGAAACCACTGGAAATTGCATTTCTCCTCCCCACCATCCACGTTTTCCAAATTTGGTCGCACAGGGGTTTCCTTTCCCTTCGCATACAACGAAAGTGCACACACTGTGCAGGTTGGATATAACTGCTTCAGCAAGTTGAGAACTCCCAGCAGTAACAAGCTTCACTCCCTTCCCCCGCCCAAGTCTGGCGGTGTTGTCTTCGAGACGCGCGTGGAAGAGCGTCGCCGTGCCTGTTCCCCAGTTCGCCCCTTGGCTCTCGATCCCTTGCCTCGTTTACTTTGGAGTTATGGACAAGGTGGGTTCGCTTGTTGTAGAGGCGGGGCTATGATCTGAGACCAAGGGGCTCTGGTAAAATGCTATTGTGCATAAAGACAACTATTTTGGGACATATTCCCAAATATTGTCAAGTTTCCTTCATATTTTATATTCCTTTGTAACCATAGTTGAGTGTAGACATTATCATTAGTTCTGTTTTAAAAAAAAAAAAAATGTAGTGGAGATGATTTGGAATAAGAGTAAGGTCCCCCTGGAGTCTACTGCAATAAGTTTCGAGGGGTGGGGACTTGCTTACAACTTCGGACAGCACTTTTTACTCCCTGTGCCCCTGATCCTAGATTAATCCAGCGGAGGTGGTTTGGAATCAAGCTTGCGTGATGAGGTAGCCCTGCCTGATACAACTCAAGTGTCGCGCTTTGACCTTGAGGATGTCATTTTGGCTTAATGGTAGACACTTGTGTCTTCCACATGGGAGACCTGGGCTCACATCCTGGCTGTCACGCTAACTCTCAAACTTTCAAAAATGTCATGACTTACATATCATGATTTGAATAAGGGCTGTACAACTGATAAGCCTCCAGCTGTCTCATGACAGAGTGGAGGGGAGTGTGAGGACCTGCAGATGGAGACACCACAGGAGGGGATGGATGCTGGGAGTTCAGTAGAGAAGATTATTTGACCTCTGTGTTGTACAGTAGGACAGGTGTGGGCAAGCTCCTTGAATTAGCTCATTCAGACACCATTACCTATATTAGCTTGAGTCTCTCTCTGAATAAAGAGGAGGAGGAGGAGTCACAGACAGACACGCACCTCACCAACACGCAGCCACCAACGCACCCAAGCACACGCACGCGCACGCACACAGACACACACACAGACACACACACACACACACACACACACACACTCACACAGCACTAACACACACGACGAGACTAGTACATACACGCACTCCACATTTTTTTGTCCACTTTGTTGATGGTCCCTAGCCAGATGTTAGTGGTCCAATCAGCCTAAGGGGGCGGGGCTATGCTTTTAGCCAGAGCTGAGAAGATGCGCCTTTGAACCTCCATGTAGCGCTATCATCACATTTGACAGTTGCTGCAGCTGTCACGTGACTAAACAATTACCTCATACTTGCTGTCAAAATCATGTTGTACTGCAGGTGTTACATGAGACTTTCAGTGAGCAACATAGCAACAAGCAGTTTACAAAAGCAGCAAAATACAATCCATAATAAGATTTTTTTTTTAATGAATATTGTCTTTATGTAATCTATGGCTAATGCAATTGACTGTATATGACCTAAAATTCACAAAAAAATGCTTACAACAATATTTACAGTTAACAGATCATGCTAATCAACATGAGTTCATTAGTGAGCTGTTGACCTTATTTCCCAGTGGATGACATTTAATATCAACTGTCTATTTCTGGTGAAAGCTGAAAGCCGCTGTAAAAGACAATGTCTAATTTTTATTCTGTTCCCAGTAGCTCCTATTATGCTGTTTTCACTCCTATTTGCTTCCATAGATGTATTTAAATTAAGTTAACATGCAATTGATAAATCAAAATTGTTTATTTACAGTAGCCAATTCTGCAGCACTTCATTTTCTTTTAGATTACAGGCATGATCACACACACACACACGCACACACACACACACACACACACACACACACCACACACACACACACACACACACACATACACACACACACACACACACACACACACACACACACACACACCACACACACACACACACACACACACACACACACACACACCACACACACACACATACACACACACACACACCACACACACACACACACGCACACACACACACACACACACACACACACATACACCACACACACACACACACACACACACACACACACACACACACACACACACACACACACACACACATACACCACACACACACACACACACACACACACACACACACACACACACACACACACACACACAATCCCCTTCTGAATAACATCAATCATTGGTTGGACATGCAAAGTGAAGATGAGCAGTAGGACAAGAGAGAGTGGTGCAGGCAATCACAAATCCCTGAGATGAGCTCCTAAATTAGAGTGTGTGTGTAGTGCAGTGGGAGGCATTGGCTGGATTACAGGCCATATTTTTAGTGAAGGCTAGGCTCATACCCTGCAACTGCCAGCAGCTGAGGACCATAACTCATACGGCTGTCTTCTCCAAGTTTGTTAAACATTGGAAATTTGAGAGCTGTGTGTGTGTGTGTGTGTGTGTGTGTGTGTGTGTGTGTGTGTGTGTGTGTCTGTCTGCCTGTGTTTGTGTGTGTGTGTCTGTCTGCCTGTGTTGTGTGTGTGTGTGTGTGTGTGTGTGTGTGTGTGTGTGTGTGTGTGTGTGTGTGTGTGTGTGTGTGTGTGTGTGTGTGTGTGTGTCAAGGGTCATTACATATGCTACAGTATTTGATCACAGTATTTGCATAATACTTGTGTTTTCCTCATCTCCATATACAACATTTTCATCCATGGTTTAGGAGCTGTGTGTAACGAGAGTGAATGGTGGTGCTGCATGAGACAAAAACAGATGTCTGGCTGTCTCCACTGTGCCAGAGCCTCTCACTGGCCAGTCCCCCTGGTAGAGCAGGTGTGACTATAGGAGCAGTCACAGGAAAATGTTGGTCATAGCAACAGAAACACACTCTTGCCTGCTCTGCTGATCAGACTATGAGAAGTGCAGTAAAGCTGTGGGAAGACACAATGATCTGCTATGGCTATCAAGATATCAAGAGACACATCAAAGAGCTGTAGAAATCACATGTCCTTTGCTATCTTTAGATAGAAAACAAAACATCAGCAGGGTCCTCTCCTCTGTTACCTATTGTGTTTTCTTCGGAGAGGAACCAACACCAGAGAGTTCACCACAGACGGGTCACATCCTGGCTTATACTTTAGGATAGAATGCTTTAGGATAATGACTGGGAAGCCAATACAGCACACACAGTGGGGCCATTGAAAGATCAAATGGTTAATGCACATCTGTAGAAAATTATCTCAATCCAAACTCCAAACCTGTCTTATCTTGTGTTTATTTCATGTTGCATTTAATATTTAAAATGTGTTAGGGTCATTAGTCTGGAAGAGAACAGATAGAAAAATGTACTTTTGTTTACTGTTTTGAACTAGTTTCTGATTCAAAATAAATACGAGTTCCTTTTCTCAGATATACTATTCCAGTCATAACTGTAAGGATCTACCAAGTGAGCGGACGTGAAGGGCTGCTCAGTAGGCTAAAGTGCTAGACCTTGCTAGACTGCTTCATGGATATAAATCGGCATGTGTCACAACAGTCCCTTGAAGCGTTTTTGACTGGAAATGACCACTGGCTCATATAATATACACATAATATACACAAGGGCAATGAAAACTGACACTAATTTCCTAAGAGCAGCCAGTATGGATAATTCAGTCATGTCAGAAGCAGTATTCAATGTTAATTCATAGACCCTCTCCCTGCCTTCATTACTGTCGTAGAATGAATCACAAGCACCATCTAGTGGATATGAGACATGATGACCTATTTTGTGGCGCTGGAAACCAGGTCGGAAAACTTTACCTCAGATGAAATCACGCATTTGCTAGACTTTACAATTGAAAACAAAGATTTACGCCTACTTAAAGGTGAGACAATTAGTGCGTCATAAAAAGAGACAATCTGAGAATCATCAACTCAGTAAATGAAAAACGAATACAAAAGTTTTCTCATTTAAAACAAAGAGCAAAAGATAAGCATTCAAAGATACGCTCCCATGAATCACATGTGGGATCGTAGGCTAGTGAAACTCAACGAATGCGAAGAAAAGGCTTTTACAACTCGTAAACCGAGTGGCCAGCGACGGCCTGGGTGTGGAGGGGTCACTCAAAATCTCAATGGATAATACATAAGAGCCACCTATAATATGTTTGTGAGTTCCATTTATGGTTTGGACTGTTCCCTTTAGTTGATTTTAGGGTTAGGCCTTAATATGTTTTGTTTTTAAGATTATTTTTCACCATCTACTGAGCGCACCAGTGATGAGTCAGAATCATTCCTCCTGTGCTCCACTGTCAACTGTCTCAAAACCAAAAGCTAATTTTACTGCATCAAAGATTGCTATAAAACATAACGCCGTTGATGACAAAATCTAGTCAGGTTGATTGTCGGTCGGCACTGGAATTCAAAGCAAGGCTTCTGAAGGCTAAATCCAAAAGTGAGCTATGAATATCATACAATCATTTTTGTGAAGACAACACACCCAACTTGATGAACCAGCACATTTGATCAATTTCTCCAATCCAAGGTATTATATTTTATTTATATATACAAAAAAAACAAGACAAAGAAGATAAAAACACAACAATTGAATTAGAATACACACAAGTGCAGAAAAATAAATAAATAAATAGATGAATTTAACAACGTCTTGAAATTTCAAGAGATGTCACTTTAGGTATGCCCATTTCTTACTTTCAGACGTGAACACTGATTTCATGGGGGGGGGGGGGGGGGGGACTTTAGAGATTTAAAAAATTGTCCATCATAAAACCAAGTTCACTGAAGTCAGGCAGTGAGCAAGTTTGTCCTAAGTGGCATGGCTGTCTGGGCGATCTGCCTCCCACCAACCCCCCTCCAGTTCCCCCAAGATCTCCTGCAGGGACAGGGCCGGGAGCTCGGGCAGAGGAGCATGGTGCAGGGACTGCCCTTGGTGCCCTGGCTGGCTGGACATCCCACACAACTCTGGGGTAACTGTGCTCCAGGTGCCGTCCAGCTGGGAACACTGGGCCTCCGTTGGAGGGGTATTCTCCTGCCCTACCTCCCAGCAGTCAGGGCTGGCTGAGGCCGCTGGGGCACAGGTTTGGGACAGGGGGCCACCACCACAGGCAGCCTGGAAGCCACAGGGTACATAAAGGGGCTGCTGCTCGGTTGAGGCTGGGTAGACAAATGCTTGGCTGGAGCCTGAGCTGTAGTTCCTCACCTCCAGAGGAGAGGGGTTCCACAGAGACTGCTCCGGACACATCTGCTCCCCTGTCTGGGCCCAGGAGCCTGGAACCATCTGATGATGACCAGGGCTTTTCAGGAAAGGTGGGTTGGTGCTGGTGTCCAACAGCCTGCCCTGATCAAACCCAACCAGGGAGGTGCAGTGGGCAGTGTCCTTAGCTGCAGTGTAGTATGGAGGACAGTGCCTATAGAAGCAGTCCTCCTCCATCTCTTCCTTCACCTGGGCAGGGTAGGCAGGTGGCAGGCAGATGGAGGGCAGAGGTGCCAAGCCAGGCTGTGCACCAGTGCCACCCATCGCCATGGTGTGGCTCTGTGGGAGTGAGTGCTGAGCAGGGCTCTCTGACTGCCACAGGGCTTTCTTAGCTCCCTTACACTTCAGGGTCCGAGCCCTCCTGTTCTGGAACCACACCTGGGGAGGAAATAAGGACTCTGTGTTATAACAATAGTAAACATTTAGAGAGTTGCAGTTAAGTCCAATGACAGATAGTGTAGAGATAGTATTCTCTGCTTTGTGAACCGTGTTAATCATTTTCCAAACACACCCACAAGCACCTGTGGAATATAGTGAGAGCGGGTTTATCTTGTTGTTGTCTGCTCTGTTTGCTTTAAGTGTTGTACAGTCTACAGTCAATCCAAATAAAACCACTGATAAAAACCGCTTACATCATCTTGGTGATAAAAAGATAAACAGAAACACTGATACTAGTATCAGCAGCTCCGCAAAGGCTACATTTAAACAGAGCCTTCATTATCTACTCCCACTGCACTAATGTAAATATATATGACATTTAGCTGACACTTTTATCCAAAGCAACTTACATTGCAGTGAGTGCATACATTTCAGTATATATGGTCCCAGCAGGAATCAAACCCACGACCTAAGCGTTGTTAGTGCCATGCTCTACCAACTGAGCCACAGAGGACCACAAAGCACTAAAGCAAACTTTCAGTATGTGTGATACTTGATACTGTATATCCAAATATGTGTGTGTGTATGTGTGTGTGGTGTGTGAGTGTTTGTGCATGCGTGTTTGTGCGTACGTGTGCATGCGTGTGTGGTTGTGTGAATGCGTGCGCATAGGTGTGTGTGTGTGTACAGCTGCATAGCGTACCTGGATGCGAGACTCTGGCAGGCCTGAAGTCTGGGACAGGCTCTCCCTCAGGCTGATGCCAGGGTATGGGTCTGTCTCAAAGGTGGTACGCAGTAGCTCCACATGCTCTTTGGAGAAGCTGGTCCTCTTTCTCCGGCTGGCACTCCGGGATGAGGCTCCAGAGACGGCCACCTTTCTGGGGACATCTAAGGGGAACAGAGGAGGTGGAGGAGGTGCTGCAGGGATGAGTAAGTCTCATGGACAGTTTGCTCATTGGCCCTGAAGCATTACAATACCATGATAAAACCCTGAAAGTAGCTCACAGACCCACAGAATCAAAACAAAGCGTAAATTGATAAAAGCACAAATAAAGCAAGAACACAATTACAATTCACAGGAATACTGAGTAGAGATATATTGGTGATTCTTAATATAAATGTACTTGGACTTGGTATGAAGCCTCACTGATACAATATCATAATAAAACCATAATATGCAATATCAACCAGTGATTTCTTACCATAGCTGGTGTCCTTCCACATAGTGCTGTTTGGTTAGTGGTCCTTCTTGGATGAGGAGGCTGTGGCGGTTTTGAGTGTTGATGAAGATGCTCCCTCACTAAGGCTCTCAAGGGGTTTGTCTCCCCAAGGTAATGGGACATCTTTTATATTGCCTCCCTGACACCCAGGACACCCCCTGAACCTCCTCCCAGTACCCCTCCCGAAGTGCTGATCGTGCAGTGTGATCTTTTTGTTGATGGTTTGAGGAGGTAAGTCTGTGTTGGGGATGTGTGATGTCATTGAGGTGCTGAGGTTAAGATAACCAGAGAGGTCATCTGACCAACTGCCCCTTTTCATCCCCCCCATCAAAAATAAAGTATTAACTCACAGTGAAATACCAAGTTCCATTAATTAATGGTTGATTTCACAACTTTAGTTTTCTTTTCAAATACAAAATAGCTATCAAAAATAAGAACAATTAGGGCGACTAAGTGTTTAGTGATAAATTGAACCGTTATCAGCTGCAGCTTCATCCCCCATTCAGGTAGAGTGGGCCCATTTGAGTGAAAGGCCAGGAGCAGTGCCCACTAATGGTGGGTAGAAAGCTCATCAGAGAGTTAACATGTCCAGGCCTGAACCAAGCCAGGGAGGGATAGTAAACTTTCACCCCAATGACTCCAATTCTCCTCTCCCCTGAAAGCATATGCAGTAAGAAATACATATTAGGAGGCTAAAAAACATCCACAAACAAGAATCTAAACCACATGCAGTAGCAACAATGCTATCTAATTGCAGGACCTTTTATATCACAGTGTACTCTAAAGAGCAGCATTCCTCGTCTTTTCATTCCTTATCTGGACTGCTATGAGGATTAGTGTCTCCACACTTTGGGACGGCTCCTGAGAGTCCCACTCATTTGGAGGCCTGGCACATGAGAGCAACAACTCATTCTGTAGGTCATCCAAATCCTATCACTTAATGCATATAGCCCTTTGGCACTTGCAGCTGCATTGCCAACCCCTATAGATGAAATACAATTTTCATTTGCATATGTATATTCTCTCATCATAATGCTTGAAAAAAGCATAGCAGTATTTACAACATATCACAATTTCAACATGTCATGTATTTCTTATGAATGTGTCCTTCCCCCCCAAGAGACTTGACTGTGCCTATTATCACACAAGCTTGCATATAATACAATGATACAGTCACTGAGTGAGTGAAATCAACTAACGACTGGTGTCACCAATGGGCCATTCAACTAATGTATAATTAGCATAACAAACAGTATTGTTTCATTATAGCCATGCAGATGGCAAGATGTTAACAAGATTAAAAACACCTAAAGCTGGTCCTCTGACCAGCTTACAATAGAGGTAATATAATGTTAACTTTACTATAGAGGTAATATAATGTTCATCTTGCATTGAGCTGTAATCCTTTATCTTTGAACAGAACCCACCCCCCCAAAAAAACAACAACAACAACAACAACAACAACAACAACAACAACAACAACAAAACTATAAAAATTATTTCAGAACCAAAAGATTCATGCAAAGGGATATCATTTGTTTCTTGTTTTAATTAACCAATTTCCCAACTCACTCTGAATAATCTTGGACCAAAATATATTATTGGCTATCGAGGCTACCGTGTGTGCTAAAGTGTGACATAAAACATCCTGACTTGGATGATTTGACACAGTACTGATGTGCGTACAGTAGGCAGGTGGTATTACACCGGTACATTGCATTCGCCTTGTTATTCCACGTGCCGATTTGAGAGAGGGACACGCTGAGAAACCATGGCCAAAAGTGATGGGTGCGACTATTTTAGAAGAACCAGTCTTTTTTGGATAACTACAGTGACACTTTCGATGGGATACTACACAGTAAGTTATTGCCCTAAAAGATTAGTAGCCTGTACGCAGAAATACATTTGTAGGGTTATTTAACTGTGTGCCACCGTGTCATGAAAACATCAACGTGTCACCGCAAACAGATTCCGGTGCCTTGTTTAGCCTGATTTTATCGTCTGCTCTGTATCAGAGCTTTGCATACGCTTTCTTGGTTATTATCCCATTTCCATCATTTGGGTATTTTAGCTAGGATTCAATAAGTAGAATAGCATACACAAAGTCGTTTTTTATTTTTATTTAGAGCAAAGTTTGCTATTGCAATGGTTATCAGGTTGAAGGTCATCAACTTGTTTGTTAGCCAAATATTAGCTAACTTTTATCAACCACCTCTGGACAGTGTGAAGGTGCAGTGTGGCTGTAGTGTCCCCAACTTCCATTGGCTATGTAGCCTGATAGCATCCTCCTCTAGACAATCCTATGCTATGAGCAGATAGAGTCGGATACTTTGTCATGTATAGAAATAAAAAATACCCCGCCAAGCCACAGTTTGTAATAAAATCCTTCTTTCACTGACTCTGTTCGTCGGTTGGTTGTCCCCGTTGACGGGCATCAAGCTTGCCAAATTTCTCTTACAAAGTAATTTAATAGCGAAGGGAGTTAGCGAGCTAAAAAGCTTTATTTTTTTTGGAAGAAGACAACCACCAGAGGAACAAGAATCAGAGTGTGTGAACGACAAGCTGTGTGGGGCATAGCACTATAGAGGAGGATGCTATCCGGCTAGATTCCCCCTAGCCGACAGTGGCGTTTCATGTCTCTAGCTGGATTTGAGGAGCCAGATATTGAGTACGAAACCTTGGTTGGGGGATTGCACTTTGCCCCGGCCAGTGAATCAAACGAGATTTAACCTGCGCACACACACACACACACACACACACACACACACACACACACACACACACACACACGCGCACACACACACACACACACACACACACACACACACACACACACACACACACTTATGTGGAGTTTTTTTGGTAATAGAATGACCCGCTTCTCTAGCATTGTCAGCTTGAGGCTAAAATGAGTTAGGCTAGTCCTAAAAATTGCTGATTCAGTGGTGGGTTAGTGTACAATGGCCTCTGCACAGCCCCAGAGGCCCTCAGGATAAGACTGAATAGCCTTTTTGTCATGCATGCCAAACCTGTCAGAGGTGCACATAAGATGAAAAGCCTAATTCTATACTATGTGCTCATTGTCATAGCGTTACAATTATTTTTGTGTGGCCCATAGTTGGGACCACACAACTAGAATAAGAATATTATGATAATCTACCTCTATGGGTGGGACTGTGTACTCCTTACATATGAGCAGTTCCGTGTAAAAAGACCTGTGAGGACCAAAATGAAATTCATCAGAGCATATCAAATTGTTCTGGTCAAACATATGCAAAAGCATATGTATTTTTCTCTGCCTCATAAGCTGCTAGGATAATGAAAGTTAATAAAAGTAAGTATAGGTGGACCTACCAAATACTTGTAATGTTTTTACTGATATCGATTTAGTTGATTAATAAGTGATTCAAACTGGTCATTCTGTTACCAAATCAGTAACAGAATGACCAAATCAAAGCGATAACGGAATTACTGAAATTGAATTGGCTACATTCACTTATTGTATAGGTTGTACAGAACCTAAAAGGGTTCTGGGCTGTCCCTGTGGGAGAACCCTTTAAGGAACCTTTTTGGTTTCCATGTAGAAGGCTTTTAGTTCCATGTAGAAGCCTTTTTACAGAGCATTCTACTACATGGAACTCAAAAGGCTTTTCCATGGAGCTTAAAAGGGTTCCAAAAGCGTTATTTTACAGGGACAGCTGAAAAACAGTGGGAAATTACACAGCTGTAGTTACAAATCACTGCATCAACATCCTCATCTCATGTTCCAACAAATGGAGACTTTATTGTTGTTGAGTACAGTGGGGAAAGCAAAGCCAGCAAATCACACATATGGCGTGCAATTAACTTCCATTGAGAATGATGACATACATGTTGCACACTTCTACAAAAAGGACAGTAAGGGATTTGTCTTCATCATTAAAGAGTACATTGAGACACAGTGTGGTGTCCCTGAAACAGATTCTTAGATCCTACCCACACCAGAGGTTGTCTCTAAGGCAAACTAGGAGCCGATTGGGTGTCTCTGTGTGTGTCTGTTTTTTTGTGCCAAAAGTGTAGCCTATTTTCTTTTGGTATGATGAAAAAAAATACACTGAAAACCACAAATGTCATTGATTTAAATCACATTAAATGAAGAGTTTCAAAGACAGTTTTATGTTTCTTGAGTTTTATCAATTTCCCTATGAGAGTGACTATTGTATATGTCAACCTTTTGTTTCCCTATTTTGGGTACATCATCATGTACAGAATGACATTCAAATCCACAAATTATGCAATTCTGTAGAGGACCCATGCAATAATTCTGTTACTGTCATTCTGTTACCGGATGTAAATTTACTTCACTTACTGTAGCTCAACAACTAAAAGAGATATTTTAAAACTCAGTTTGTTGGGGAAATGTGGTTGATCCAGGCTGTAAAACTTTTGAAAGGTAGGAGGAGAAGCCCAACTGGCAGCAGCACATATCTCCACAGGGGTCTGCAATCCCCTAGAATTGTAAGCCTCAACAGTGGCCCCCACAGTCCAATGGGAGAGGCACTATGCTGTTCATGAAAACGAAGTGCACGCACTGGACAGAGGGTGTTCATAGGCTCCAGTTCCGTGAAGGAAAAGGGCGGGGAATGGGAAGGGAGCAGTACTGCAGCGTTGCTGCGGTGCATCATAGAGGAACGAACGCTGCCTTAGTGTCACCAGGAGCAAACTGCGTGCATGTAGGGTGGACCAGCCACTCACGCTTGGCTGTGGCCAGGGCGAGTAACAATGCAGTCTTATAAAAATGATGGGTGTGGGAGGGTTTAGGTCCACTGGAAGGAAGGAATACAGGAGCGCACAGCCACTGGTCGGCGCGGACATTGCGTGTTCTATCGTGATGCGAACAGATCGAATGTTGCCATGCTGTAGCGTCTCCAGACTTCTTGGATGACCTGAGGGTGTAGTCCTGGAAGGGGTCCTCCCCTTGACAGTAAGTCCACTACTGTGTTCAGATTTCCTGGCACATGAGGGACAACAAATGTTCGCTGCTCCGCATCAGCAAACTTCGTGCCACTGACAGTTGGAGACAGCGAGTTGATGTACGCCACTGGACATATTGTTAGTTCTAACCAAGACGTGAAGTCCCTGCAGTAACGGGAGAAAGTGCTTGAGGGCCAGAAACACAGTGCAGCGCCCAAGGACATTTATACTTTGTGCGTAATCAAGCAAATTCGATAGTTTGGGGCGTACACAACCCCCCCTTTGTTTGGTACAAAGTACCAGCTCTACTTTGGAACCACTCGGATTGTGCCCAACAAAAAGGATATTTTCTCCTGAAGATTTCTCCGAGACTGGAGTGAGAGGGAGCCCACATGCTTCTGTAGAGGAACAGGTGTGCCCATTGGGGTTGAGGTGGAGGTTTTCAGGTTTTATTGCAGGAACTCTTAAACACCTCTCAGGGAACATTTGCAGGTGTAGGTGCAAGCCGTCCCAACTGGGACTCATTGGGCGTGAAGCCTGGTCTTCTTGGACGGTGGCAGGCCCCCCGGGAGCTCAGTCCTGAGACCACAGGAGACTCTGGACTGCATCCATGAAGGACATGTCCGGCTTCATCCTTCGGCTCCCACACCGCCATAGCAGGTTGGGCAGAAAGGAAGGAGTCCAGATCAGCTCCATCATCTCCATCCCAGAATCAGTGAACTCTGTGTTGGAGGCGCAGCCAAATAGCTCACTAGCCGCGTTGTTGTTGCCCTCCTCATTGCGAATCACCCCTGACCCAGAGCTCGAGGTGGGTCCAACGATGGAGGCGGCCGTCTCCAGGGGAGGATTGCGTAGTCCTCCATGTACCTGACCTTCTGTCCAAGTACCTCAGTACCCAGTCGAGGACGGCGGTCCGTGCATGACTTTGTGAGTCTTACTTTCACAAGGCACGACCACATCCATGAAGCTACACTAAAATGGCGGAAGATAGCGTGCCAATTGCCTGAGAACAACTGGTAGCGTTGCTATTTTATGCTTGCAACTGTTTGATAAGCTGCGTGCTCAAGTCGTAATGCTAGCTAGCCAACCGTTCCAGTGATTAGCTGAAGCTCACACTAGGGACCTAGGTTTGTTACACAAGGTAACTAGCTAGGAATTGTATTGAACTAGTAACTGCTAAAGTAGTCCTGGGACTATGAACACAAGCTAGCCAACCTTCCTGTGAACAGGGCGCTAATTTCTCTCATACAAGAAAAAAATGTGCTTTGTCAAAGTTAGCCAAGGGCTCAGCCGTCTGGCGATAAGGAGCCATTTAAGCTAGCCAAACCATCCAAGTGCTAGCTGTAGCCTACACAAGGGACCTAGCAAGTTATAATAATAGAGGATTTATCGGCAAGCTAATCGGGGTTCAAACAATTCCAAAGAATTGTTAATAATTCAGGGAGTTAACCGGTGCTCACGAGGTGAAAACCGTCGAACTTGGCTTACCAAATTCTTCAATAATTTAGTTTAGAATGTTGAGCTGAACCGCAGGATTCCAGTAGAGAGAACCTAATGCCCCAGGAGAATCATAGGGAGGGGTGATATGTGGAGCTATCTCCTTGCAAGCGTCACCGGCCTGTACCAGGCATGATTGAATAGGGGTCTTCAGCAAAAGGTATACAATGTGCATGTCCCATAGTGAGGAGTCGAACCAAGTCGACTGAAAGAGAACCCAGGGTGATTTTAGGGTTATTGTGTTACTAAACTTTGAATCTGCACAGTTCTTAAAGTTAATGTGTTTTGTTGTTTTTTCTACTGGTAATTGTTAATTGTAGTCCTTGTGCTTCGATTTGTATAGTTTGTTTAACTTTGCTATCAAGGGTTATTCTTTGGCATACGTTGAAAAATCGAGTTCCAGCAACATTCTTTTACCATGGAATTGCCCATACAGTATCTGACGTGGGTTAACAGTGATAGAGGTGCTAGGTGTGCTTTCCAGTTAACTGACAGTTTATCTCTTTGTATTTCAGTGGGCAGTGTTTTGGCCAGAACAACTCCCCTATGACAATCTGGGTCCACTTGGTTCCCTTTCCAAGTACCTGGTTGACAATCATAGTGATCTTATGTACAAAGGGTGAGTGCCATCCTCTAAGTAACATGTACACCAACACACATGATCCACTCAAGTTTCTGTAGCATGTTGCATGGGAAGACAATTTTGCCAAGCAAATGGTTTTTACAGTCAAGATGAGACTTAACTTGGAGGAAAAGCTGAAACGATACATGCCATTTGGAAGAGGTTTTATCCAAAGCTACTTGCAGTATAGTGCAAACATTTATAAAATAGGTCCCAGTGGAACAGTACAGTCAGTGTTGCTAACACAATGTTCTGCCAACTGAGCCACACAGGACTTGGTGGAGCACTGTAAAACATGCACCGTCTACAGTTGTAACTCTGTAATAACAAGCTTCTAAGATATACCAGCCAAATTTAACTAGGAATGATCACTCGCCTGGCTAGGATTGCCAGTACAGCATAAGTGCAAATGAGGTTTCAAATGTGCTGCCCCTCTATGATATTTTCACTTAAATCACTCTTATCACCTCATTTTTAAACGGTGCATAACTTGTGTTAATCAATCCCCTATGTGACCACTTTTGAATCATACAGTGGTAGATGGCCTATAGGCTACTCTTCTCACTACACAAGGGTGCCAGATACAGATCAACGTTATTCAAAATAATGAAAGAAGTCTGGCTTACGCCTTACACAATGTAGGCTATAGATGCAAGCGTAAACGACAACGTCACAACCCTGTTTGGTCTTCACACAATATGTTGTTTGATTCTATGTTCATACACAACTTGCTGTTTCTTGTCTGTTTATCGTTTATCGAAGTGTGAGAATTCCAATGTTGCGGACATTATGTTGTTGAATTATGTATGCAACTTACTGTACAGGTAACAGAAATGGGCAACTAAACCTATAAAACAGACTAAAATAATCATAATTTTGAATCTTACATTGTGGTTCTATTGCTATGTGTTGCAGATATTGGGCAGCCTGGGTCATCCACCTAGGTGAAGCTTTAGTTGCCATGAAAGTTTGCAGGTAAGACGAACATGTGTGTCCGCTAGGGGGTGCTATACTTCTGCTCTGGCATCAGGATGTGGTGCCCATAAGTCAAATAACTTGTATAGAATTGAATTAGTAAGAGTGCATTATCCTGGATAATGTCTGGGTTTGGCCAGAAGGGTGCATTGTGTAACATGATAAAATAATCTTCACTGCACTGCCTTATATTTGTCATGTCTTCATCTATGCTGTTTGATGCTGCCTTTTAGGTCATTCTACTGTATCACTTCTATTGAAAGTGAAAGTGTGTTTGTTTTTGCAGTGATAAGGGGGTGGACGGCACGGTGACACGCTGCCTCTGGTTCATCCAGACAGTGCTGTTCGGCTTCGCCTCTCTCGGCCTGCTCCTCAAGTACAAACCTGACCTGCCCAAACAGCATTGAAGCCCACAGGAGGACTCAAAACACACAATCCATGGTCTCTCCCATGATGCAACAGCGTGAGGTGCAGGCAGACGCCACTACTCTCTCACTCAACTAAAACTGAGTGCCCTTACTGTGACCTGTAATCTGGGACCAAGATTGTTATGTGATTCCATGAGAGTCTATACTGGGCGTAGGGAGGCCTATAAATAAATTGCAATACCTTTTTTAAGTGTTTTAACATTGTTAATTCTAAGGACCCACAAGTAGGCTACTAATAATGGTATCAATCTGAGTGGATTATCAACATTACAAGCTTGAGAGACCTTCTGATCAAACAACAGCAGCAGCAGCTTTGAGAGTGACATTTTGAATATTTTTTACATTGATCGAGAGCTTGCAAGGTGTCAGAGAAGTCTTACAATACAAAGCTTGCTCCACACACTTACATTCCTTCCAAAACAATGCTCTGCTGTGACGCATATTATAGAATATGATATTGTCTGTTTTATGCAACCAAGAAATGTTTTACTAATCTCATTTTAAAGATTAAGGTGATCATAGCAAAGTGGTTTCTACTGTGCTACCGAGCCCTTCTAAGAATATTTTTTCTTAAAGTCATCTACATATTATCCATTGTAATCATTGTTTTTATTGCTTTAGCATGTTCCATTTGAGACTTAGACAAATTGCCTTAAGTTTCTTTAGATGAGTCCACATTTAAGAATGAAGTGCTTGAAATTAATCTACAAATCTAATCTATTAATATGGATTAGGGAGAATAAAGTGTGAAAAATAAAGATTTACTGATAAACAAACCTGTATGTCTCTTTCTTCCCTCCTCTTATGATTAGTTAATAAATCACTAAGATTTATTAACTAATCATAAATCCTTTACAAATGTGACCTTAATGTAAAGTGTTACCACTGGATTAAGTGAAACATGCTATCTAGACGGTCTATCCATGCCAGATGTCTTGAATCTCTTCCAGGTGCATGGATGTGACAGGTCAGTGTTGCTGTGCCCCAGACAGCTGAGGCCAGAGCCATTCTGAGCCTGCCCCAGCCCTGAACCCTCCTCACTTTGCGAGTGCACGCAAAGCTCTTCATAGGTCAGCCATCAACTCACAAATTCACAGAGAATATGTGGGGTGGGGCAACACCAGCCAGATATTCACTGTAGATATCACCTCCCACTTGGTCTGCAAATGATTTAACCTGCACTGCTTACTACTGCTGATATATTTCCATTACCTGTCACTATAAGCTGTCTCTCTTCCTTGCAGTGTAAACCCTGAAATGGATTTGACTTCCAGAAGCATTGTGTCTGATGTCGCTCCAGCTAATGAAGCTATCACTGTTTTAATGTTGATGTCTGTCGTTTAGATGAAGCAAGCTTTGGCAAGTCATATGCCCTTGATCCTGTCCGACGCATCACAGTAAGTCTCAATATTTTACTAAGTTCAGAGTAGTTGAAGTGTCTCTCTGTCTTGGCTGCAGTAGATGAAAGCGGGCTAGTTCCAGTGATGCAGGCTGTTTCTCAGTACCGACAGACTGATGGCCAAAGTAGCACAGCAGGGTAAGAATGTCCTCTGCTAACGTACTTAGGGAATTAGCCAGTCTTAATCAGCACATCTCTCCTCTGGCGCTGTCTCTGGTTGTTAATCAGGGAAATGTCTTCTGAACGATGAGGTAACAACTTTCATTTCAAGCCATCTCTCTCGCTCTCTATATCTCTATCTCACTCTCTATGTGGGGAGTAAGAGGATAATCTTAGAGGAACCTTTGGCCCACTACCTGTTTCCCACAGTATAGTATAATATTAGATGCAATAACACAGCTATGAATGAATGACAATCAAATGGAATTCCAATACAGGCATTGTCTTTTTATCCTCCTGATCATATCTTATGTGGAGTGGACACCCCCAAAAAAGTATAAAGACAAATAGAATTATAGAATACATCCATGTTTTATTTCCAGAACATAGAACATATGTGTTTTGATTATCCTCACTACCACTTCAGTCAATATATTATAAATATAGAAATATATACAACAGTTCAAAAACAATCTGCATTGAAAAATATATTTCCTGTGTGTGTCGTGTGTGTGTGTCGTGTGTGTGTGTGTGTGTGTTTAATCTCAATGAAACAGTAGGCCTACAGTGTCTAGCAGCTTGTAAGAAACCACTACAAAACAATTGCTACTAACCATGGTCTAACCATGCGTATGTGGTTATGTGTGTGACTGGAATATTGGGATTATGGTAATCATCAATCCTGGTTGTCACAGTCAAAATGTCATAATAACTCCCTGGTTCCCTATATTTACGGAAACAATGAGAGTATCTTCCTCAGTACAGGGGAATGTGCAGTACCATGTATTCCTGTATTTAAGTCTGTCTACCGGTGTAAGGTCTACTGATCACACTCCCAAGGCTTTTCTCTGTAGGTAATAACATGTATTTTTGCAGCAAAGAGTTCATATGGTAAGTGAGTTAAATGTGTTTTTATTTTACTAATACAATTGCTATGTGTGTGCGTGTGCGTGTGCAAGTTCTGAATTTTGATATGTGCTTTATGTGTCAGCTCTCTTGCCTATGTTGTTGTTGTTGTTGTTGTTACAGTACAGTACTGGCAGAGAGAGACAGAGTGTATGTGGGTGTAAGAGAAAGAGTGTGTGTGTGTGTTCAGAGTGAGAGTGAGAGCCATGACAGGCCTCCTGATCACCGATCCAGCCAGCATAGTGTGGGGTAGCGCTCAGACAGTGTCCTGCGGAGCTGAGTGCTCTGTGTCTTATCCCTGGTCTCCACCACACACTCCACCTGTCAGCACATGACAGAGGCATTAACCCCCGCAGGCTGACATCATCATCACATCCACACGGTCGGTAAACACTGTGGCGAAGCTATTTATATACATCACAATTGACCTTCTTACACAGTCTGGTTTTGAACATACATTTGCATTTGCGATGCGATAGTATCTACTGTTACTGGACCGATTCTACCTCTACCAACTTTACTGTCAATTGACTTCACACTAGAACTTAACTTAAATATTGGACATTACCGTAGTTAAAGCTCAACAGTATATCAAAGCCTCTATATACTATAAGAGATCCTCTGTCACGTTTTATAGATTACATAGGAATGACACAGGTGTACTGCTTAGAATGTATTCCAAACTACTTTGATTGGATTGGAGAGAGATAGGGAGTAGGACGTTTGGCTGTACTGTACCTGGGTCTTGAAGAGATCGACTTTGTCACCGTATCTCCGGTTGCAAACATCCAACAACCTGAGAGAGAGAGAGAAAAAAAAACAACAGCTGTTGGGGCAAAGTGACATAAAAAAAATGAGTGAGAGACAGCTTGACAGGGAAAATAGAGGAGTACACTAATTTTGCATCCCTCTTTGTGTCAGCGGAGCCGTCCAGACAGTCATGCCAGCTAAAGCCTTTGCTGTGGCTTATTCTGATTCCTGATCGGATGTGGGTGCAGATTGGGCACAGTAGTATTACTGTAACGAAGGTAGCGTGGCCTACCTATATACTCATCACCGTCAGCTGGTTAGCAATAGCACAGATACCAGCACTGATGTCATTGATAAGCTCTGATGGTACTAACGTTATGGTTATGGGCAGCCTAGTCTCTACCGATTGTATCTGACGATACACTTTCCGCTCTAAAACGTCTAGTTCTGTGGGCCAACAGCTATCGACGCCCTCAAAATTAATCAAATGTGATTGGTGGAGCTCCTTGGCTGAGGTACAACCATTCCTTCCATCCTTCAACCCCCATTCTCTTGACATCTGATTGGTGCTACAACCTGTCAGTAATTTCATTTTGAACATCAACAGCACACTCACATTTCAACTTCTCTAATAGCCATTGAACACACTGATTTTGCCAGACCTAATAGTGGAGCAGAGCAGAGCCCCATGAGTCTTGCAAGAGAGACGATGGCAGTTCCGTTTAATAACTTCCACACACCCACACTCTTGGTACTGTATGTCCCAGAACACATTCACAGAGAATATGTGGGGTGGGGCAACACCAGCCAGATATTCACTGTAGATATCGGTGTGCTCCGCTGATCTTTAAATTGCTTTGTGAAGTGTCAGGAACACATGGAAATTATGTAACAATCATACCATCACTTGCTGTGCTTGTCTGTGTGTGTTTATTTCAGGGGAAAGGGTGTAATACGTCTTCTATTCTCCACTGAGCGTCTGCCCTGGCATATCTATTTCTATAGATGTAGAGAAGCTCTAGATGTAACGCATAGGTCTAGGTCTTATACTTACTGTAAAGGACATTGTATTGAACCTGTGTATGACATTTGGTAGGTTTAAAATAAAGTTTGATTTGATTTGAGATCTCTGAATAATAGGTCTAATATGTGTGAATCTGGGTTTCCCTCTTTCTGGGCATTGTGCTCACCTGACATCCTCTCGGGCCAACATGTCCAGTAGCTTGGCCATCTCTCCGGGCCAGTCCCCCATCTGCACCGTGAACTTGCTGACACGGTCGTCCAGGACCAGGGCCCGTTCAACACACTGTCTGACAAGGTCCAGCTCCATGTTAGCACTGCTGACCACCACTGCGACCCTGCAGCCAGAGAGTTCATCTGGATGACGTCAACCATTTGAATTCTAACACGTTCAGGTAATATTATCCTGGATTGTGTCTAACCCACCTTTTGCCCTTTAACTCAGGGAGTTGCCCAGCCAAGATGGCTGCCAGTCCCATGGCAGCCTCAGTGTCTACTGTGGAATGCTCAAACTCCTGGAACCTCAGCATGGCCACCAGGGAGTCCTCTTCTCTGTGGACAGGAGTGGGAGAGACAGAGAGAGAGGCGAAGGAGTCTCAGTCTTAGAGAGAACAATTCCAATTCTCCAAGCCTTGGGGTAGTGATGGGGACATTCAGAGGCATTGGGATAGCCTAATGACATAATTATATCTTTGGCCATATCCAGAAAGGCAACTCCTAATAGCCACAGTGGGTTGGCCCACAGGCTTCTGTACTGAACTGAACTGAACTCATGTACTGAACATATGCATGCACAGCTGTTGTCTATGTCCTGTGATTCTATGATGTCTTTTAATGTAACAAGCTAAATGGCCTTATCCCAAATGTAACTTGAATTACTATGACTATTAGATGACTATAATATGTGGTGAGTTACCCTTCCCTTTACCATAGATACAGTACCTGACAGAAATGACTTTGTCCACTAGTTTTTTAGCCAGCTGGAAGGTGTGGATCCCCAGTGAATGCTCCACCAGGTCTGTAGATAGAGCGAGGGGATGGGCGTTAACATCAGAGTCTGGCAAAGGTGCAATCGACGATTTGGCTGGCCCACCAACTTGGAGTAAACAATGGGGAAAACATGGTGCTGCGCTTCATTAAAAGTAGCCAAGACAGATTAGCTAAGTGACTGCCCTCAGAAATTTAGTTTTACAGTGAAATTATAAGAAGGTTTGGGGTTTTAGCAGCACAGGTGATCTGCAAACATGTTGTTTACACACATCCTCTCAGACTGAACTGGGCAGAGAGAAAGATGCATGCTGCACAGGTAACCTCATGTTACTATTTCCCTATCATGTTGTCATAAAACTACACTTTTGAGGGCTGCCATGTCACTTAACTGTCTGCCTGGTTGCTAACCCTAACTGTAAAGTGCAACACAATGTTTCCTGTGTTATTTAGGCCACCCAATTCACAATTACACCGTGCAATAAACAAAGTAGGGAGAAGGCCACATTATATTTGAGCAAAATGAAACATAGCAAGTATTCATGAAACACTATACCTCCATAGAGCTTCTTGTTGGCCGTGGCATACATTTCTTTGACTGGGCTGTCTGTTTTGAGGGACTGTAGAAGAATGGGGAATTCTTCTGGTTCAACTCCCTGTCAAAGAGAACACAATGTCTTATGATTCCTGCTGGGATCATATATGCTGAAAAATGTATGCACTCAATGCAATGTAAGTCGCTCTGGATAAAAGTGTCAGCTAAATGGCATATATTATTATTATTATTATTATTATTATTATTATTATTATTATTATATTATATTATATCTTCAAATGTACCCCACTGCACATGGAATTTGTGTGGAATTTGGAATTTAGGTTACAGTTTTTCACTAGGAATTAAGGTATGCTACATTTATTAGTACATGTTGGTACAACTTGGTTGCTAGGACAATGGTCCACCAACACCAGGAATTACAAGACACTTACTATGACAGTGATGCGTGGGTTGAGGTGTTTGATGGCGGCTGCTGTGCCAGCCAGTAGACCACACTGCCCACCAGTGGGCACAATCACTGCATCTAGTTTGGGCACCTGCTCATAGATCTCCATGCCCACGGTGCCCAGCCCTGCTAAGTATACAGCACTATCATCCCTGAGTGAGAGAGAGTAAGAGAAGGAAAGAAAGAGAGAAGTTAAGTGTACAGTGGTGTTTATCTGTTCATGTTTTTTATATTCTAGGTTATATGTGTGTTATTTTTACATCCTTCCTTATGCATTCACACATGTGATAATCAATCATATCAATAATGTAATATCAATCATATATGCCTTTGGGTCAATGTCACTGTATATGGTAAGTCTAGTTCCAGGTGGACTTACTCCTCCAGACAGAGGTAGCCGTTCTCCGTGGCCAGATTGCGGGCGTGGTTCTGGGAGTCTCGGGGCGTGCTGCCGTAGGAGATGACCATTGCACCATAGTCACGGTAGTTCCTCAGGCGTTGCGAGGAGCAGCTGGCTGGCATGATGACAAACACAGGGATCCTAAGCTCCACTGCATGGTGGGCCACGGCCATGGAGAAGTTACAGTCTGTGGCCACGATCACCCCCTTCTTCTGCTGGTCCTGTGTGATCAGAGTGCCCAGCAGCACGCACGCGCGCGCACACACACACACACACACACACACACACACACACACACACACACACACACACACACACACACACACACACAAGCACGCAGCACACAGTACACAGTAGCAGGCAGCCGTACAATAGTAATTAGTTAATTGTTTCAAATAAGCAGTTGGCAAATGTATATGTAGGAGTGCTGTATGTAGAGACAGGAGTTACCTGTGTGAGGGAGGAGAGCAGGTACAGTACTCCTCTCTCCTTCACTGAGCCTGTGTAGTGGAGGTGCTCTTTCTTCAGGTAGATCTCCATGCCGTACTGTTTGGACAGTCTGGAATACTGGGAACAGAGACAAGCAGCATGCTATCAAGACTGCGTATTGGTGCAACGGGACTCAATCATATGAAGCAACAGTACCAAGGGCTTGGGAGGGTCGTCACAGTACAACTCTGTCTCTGCTAAAATGTGCTTTTAAACACCATTCCTACCCTTACCCTTACCCCATGCCTAACCCTAACCATCAGCCTAAATCAAGACAAAATAGCTATCTCGTCGCTTATCAATTTAGACGAGACATATCATTTTCGCTTTGCATTATGGGCCATACAGTGAGGAGCTGACATACTGTGCAGGGGGTCTTCTGAATCCCAGACTGGATTTTGAAAGCTGCTGCACTGATGTCCTCAAAGCGAAGGTAATCAGGCAGGGGCTTGGGTACAGCGATTACTTTCCCCAGGCTGCCCCTCTTTTTGTTGATCTTAGGCGGGTCCATCAGCTTGATCTCGGCAGAGCCATCCACTTTGGTCTCCCAGGTCTTGACGTCCCCATTGAAGAGCTCCTCCTCCCCAAAGTCCTTCAGGCGCTCCGGGTGGATGAGAGTGGGCCGACGGCCCACTCCCCCATTACTGACAGGGGCATCCTTGTTACAGTGGGTCACTTGTGTAGAGCAGCTGGGCTTAGCGGGCCCAAGACGCTCCTCCTCACTGACAGAGAGAGAGAGAGAGAGAGAGAGAGAGAGAGAGAGAGCGCCTTCAATATTTCCTCTGTGGTGGGCTTTCTGTGATAATATGATAATATAATTTGTTGTTCTACACACGGAGAGGAAGTGAGATGAGAGATGAGATGAGAAAATAGGAGGAAGAATTGCAGAGGAGAGGAATGAGCCCTCACGGGACTCAACTCAGCCCAGACTCAGCCCAGTCCGTCAATGAGGTGTGTGTGTGTGTGCGCGTCCGTGTGTTTGCTTATGAATACATGGGCAGTAGATTAGCCTCCACTTTACGTTGTCTGGAAGTGAATGACCTTGTCTCTGTACAATGGGGGATAATCTGTACAGATCTCCCTTATGACAACCAAAATAGCTGGAGGAGGTGTTACACTCACTCACTCACTCACTCACTCACTCACTCACTCACTCACTCACTCACTCACACACACACACACACACACACACACACACACACACACACACACACACACACACACACACACACACACAGAGTTCTACCTCAGTTTTATCTATTGCAAATGTCAATATTTAAGCGGAATTTGACAAAAAAACAAAACAGTTTTTTATATTTCTGTCAGCCCAGCATTGATATGGTCCGAAAATCTAATAAATTGCCCAACAGAATCTCAAAGATATCGATAGCAAGCTTAGATTTACTTCATAGAATAGTCTCATGATGATGCATTTTGACACATCACATAAAATGCATCAATATGAGACTATTTAAGGAGGTAAATCTGAGCTTGTTACTAGGATATCTTTGAGGTTAGGCACTGTACAGTATGTACTATTGTTAACAATAGTCACTGAAGCTTCTCTCTTATTCTACAAGCAATAAGGGGGGGTCAGGGGGGATGGGGCTGGGGCAGGGGGGGCCTTGACTATTGCTGTGGTTCTGAGGGGAGCAGGCCAGGCTTGAGAAGGAGGTGGGCTGGGATCAGAGGGGGGTTTAAATAAGCCTTAAGGGGTTTAAATATAGATTTGTGGAAAGAAGACTGCTGAGGGGGAGGTTTACTGGTTACGACGGATGACTTGGTAGATTTCTTTGTATGAGTTGGATGAGGAGGAGGAGGGGAGTGGAGAGTGGAGGTTGGTTGGCAGGTTTGGTTGTCCTTGGAGAGAGAGAGGAGGAATAGGGGCAGAGGGAGACTATAGGATGTAGGGGATCCCTCTGTGTCTACTTGGGTACTCTGGGTAGGGGATTGAGTCAGGGAATCTGCGGCCACAGTGTCCCACCTCTGCCAGAAGGGGTCCTCCTCGCTGTCACTGAATCCATCTCTCCGGGGCGATGATCCATCGGCCAAGTAGTTGGCGTAGAAGAACTGGGCGGCAAAGTTCATCCTGGATGATCAGCCTCCACTTTTCAGCTATAGTCCCAGGATCTGCTTGCTTGGGAGACCTCTCCCTGCTATTGTGTGTGTGTTGCGTTAGAGAGTGTATGGGCCAGTGCACTGACTTGAAGTGCTCCCACGGTGTAACTGCACTGCCCCTGGTTCCCTCCCTTTCTCTAGGGCTATTTAAGGAGTGATTACCCAGGGGCACATGGCTGCAGCCTGCCTCCAGCCCCCGGCCCCTCCCTCACCTCTATTCCGGTCCCAGACCTGATTTAAACCCTCCCCCATCTGTGACGTGGGTTAATCAGACGCTCTAAGGGGATAGATGCAGACTTAGAGTTTATCTAGGGAACAATGATCTGGAGCCTGGGAGCCATGGGACATCACAGATGCCACCATAGTGGTCAAAAGGGAGTGAGAGAGGGAGAGAGATTCGGGGGGGGGGGGGGGGGGGCAGTGAGAGGTAGAGGTGGGGAGAGTGAGAATGAAAGAGAGGGTAGAGGTGAGCTGGAGTGCTGTCAGATCCAGCAGACAGATCCTATTCAGAAAGGATCAGAAGGCAGTCACCTCCACCTCTGAACTGAGCTGGGATGAGGACGACCAAAGCTCCATCCCCCACAGTCACTGAGGGACAGATGACCGACACTGCCCTTTGACTCAGATACTCACAGTGTGAGTGGAATCTGACCACCTACATAAACCTCTCCCTTGTTGGCATTTGTGCCTTAAACTCACTTTGTAACTAAACTCACTCTGCTACATAATTTGAAAAGCAACATACAATTGCAATCAGCTGAATGTTTAATTCTACAGTAGATTTATCTCTAGAGAATTATCTTTAGTCAGAGATCAATGAATCAGTGAATAGGAGCAAAGGTCAACCACTGACTGTTGCTTATGTGGACAGAGTAGTTCCTCTCTCTCTCCCTCTCTCTCACACACACACACACACACACACACACACACACACACATACACAGACACACACACACACACAGACACACACACACACACACAGACACACACACAGACACACACACACACACACACACACACACACACACACACACTGTATCCCCCAAACTGATTTAACCCCATTGTGAGGGGCACACTGCCAAAGAGTTAAAAGGTATGCAGAGCTGAGCTGAGCTGAGCTGATCTCTCTCTTGGCAAGTCACTGGGGTTCAGTGGGCTCTCTGTGGGGCTTCTTTTAACAAGACAATTGGATATGGTGGCAAACTGGGCTTCCCTGGCTGAGAAGCCTCACTGATGGGATGTGCTGGTTAGCATTGCACAGTGACGTTACCGACCTGAGACCTAGAAGTAGTGTCATTGCTTAGGTTTTGGTCGGGTAATGGTTATAACACTGTAACCGAGCTGAGATTCTAAACTCACTCCTCAAGTTCAAATACACCCACCTGCGCTGTCAATTGCTAGCTTTTCGATAGCATAGCTGGTTTACATCGGATATTTGAGGAGATGGTTGTGTGTTGGCAAGCCAGAGGTAAGTTTAAGGCTCGGTCAGAGCAAGTCGAATTGCGGGGCTACTGTTTGCAACAATTTGATGTTTGTTTCTACTGCTTCATGAGTATGTTGTGATCGTGACAGTTGGGAGGCTCTGTTTGCCTCTCACTGTTTGCTTTACCCTTGTTGGTAAGGTAGAGGTGAGTGGGTGGGCAGTTGGTGTTCAAAATGAAATGACTGACAGGTCGTACCACCAATCAGATATCATAAGAAGGCACATCCGTTTTTAAATGTAAAACTTCAAACAACTTTTTGTTTTTAGGCTGTTGGACATCTCCATTGCTAACTTCTAACTAACTACAGTAACTAGCGTCCCTAGGACAAAAATGAAAAACAACAACCTGGGGGTGAGGTAGGAGCCTTCTCAGGCTCAAAAGAATTTGGTCCTCCATGTTTTGAGGAAGATTCAATCACATTGGGTCTTTTCAGAATGCCAATATTCGGATAACAAGCATTGTGTCTGAGAAACATCGTCTGTGAAAAGAGGCTAGTTGAAGACTGATAACAAATGTCTCAAATATCATATTCTCAGACCTTCATTCTAATAAAGATGGGCATGAATCTTATAACTTTATTTTAGAAATGATTATTTAAAATCTCTTAGTTATTGGCTGAATAATAATTGGAAAGCAAAGTAGTTATTATTGGGATATTTGGATTACTATCTCTTGTTCAGACCCATCCGTGTCTTCTCTGTCCCCTCCCCCTCTCTTTATCCATTCACTCCCTTTCCTCCCACTTTTCCTCTCCTCTCTCTCTCTGCTTAACTCTCTATCTTCAGATGTGCTTAAAAGGCTAGACAGTCAGCGCCTGACTAAGCCAAAGAAAGTCTAGCTTAATGGAAATGACCACGTTTCTATGTAAGAGTGTGTGTGTGTGTGTGTGTGCATGCGTATGCACTTCAAATGTGCATAACAAAATGTATATGATCACTACATATAGTGCAGAATCATGATTTTAGAACCCCACCATCATGCTCTCCATTTTGTTAGAATGACTGACTGAATACAGACTTGTAGAGCCTTGACGGCATCTCTGCTGAAGAGTCCCACCCCAGAACCCCCCTCACCCCCTCCCGGATAGAGGGCTTTTGTTCTGCTTTTAATGTTTTCATTAGGAAAATGGGCGCAACCGAGTGAGGGAGAGAGTGAGTGAATGCAGGGCAAAGAGTGAGAGAGGGAAGACATAGAGGGAGAGAGGGAAGACATAGAGGGAGAGAGAGAGAGAGAGAGAGAGAGAGTGAAAAAAAAGTAGCTTCACATTCAAGGATTCTTTGGGCACTGAATACACGGTAAGTGTTCTCTCTCTCTCTTTCTCAGCCACACACACACACACACACACACACACACACACACACACACACACACACACACACACACACACACACACACACACACACACACACACACTCCCTATATTTCTTGCCGTACAAACAACAGTTAGAGACTCTCCTCTCCTCTCCTCTCCAGCTGGACTCCAGCTTTCCTCTCCACCATGACCTGCCCCTCCTCCATCACCTCACTTGGACTCCTGCTCCTCCTCATTGGCTACATGGCAGCAGGTAAGAGACGCTATTGGGTGTGGCCAGATCTTTGGTGTGATAGTTGAATTGTTTGTCCTTATTTTAGTTTTGTGTGATTAGTGATGTATTCTAAATTAATTCTGAAAGGATTTGTTGCTGTATGGCAAACTTTCCATAAGGTCTTTGTCATTCAGGGTTTATCAATGGGTGTATAACTTACAGAGAGAGAGAGAGAGTGTGAGTGTGTGTGTGTGTGTGTACGTGTGTGCATGCATGGGTGATGGTCGGACGAACATGCATGTGAGTGTGAGTGTGTGTGTGTGTATCTACTCATGGTTCAAACATCTGTTTCTTATTTTACTACGGCTCTGACCATGCTTCGTCTAATACACTGTCGTTACAGTTTCTGACAACAGTCTGCCTTTTCATCTATATATGTCCAATGCCTTTCCCCAAACCAACCCTGTTTACCCTTCTAACTTAACTGCCTTCCAGAGAAATTCAAAAAACCTTTGGATACTCCCCCTAAATCTACTCTGTGTAATCACTGACTTCTGAGAAACAAGCTATGATTAGGCTTGTGTGTGTATTTGAGTGACTTCATGCGTGAGGAATGGCCAACAACAGCACCACACATATACACACACACACACACACACACACACACACACACACACACACACACACACACACACACACACACACACACACACACACACACACACACACACACACTCTCTCTGCCAGTACTGTATTGATCCAGGAAAACCCCTAGAGATCTGACTAAACAGTCTGTTATAGTCTCTTTTCCATGGGCGTGCCCAGTCCCAGCATTAGGCAAGAGCTGGTTTGTGGGATCACTGGTGTACTGACCTAATACTCTGGCATCAGGCTGTGTTTTTACTTTTACTCACCACTGCTCCTTCTACCCACTCTTCTGTGGTGTGGTACGTTAGGACAAAGACAGCCCTAGCCAGAACAAATACACATGCACACTTCCCCTCTCTCTATCTCATGCACACGCGACACGCGACACACACACACACACACACACACACACACACACACACACACACACACACACACACACACACCAATTGGACCCTTATTCCCAGGGTGGAGTGTGTTAGACCATACTACTGTGTTTTCTTTTCTTGTGTCCTCTGAGAGTGTGGGTCAGCATTTCTCAACCTCCTGTAGTGGTTGTGAAAGAATACACACAGGACTGTGCACTTCATCACGCACGTCAACAACTCTCTCGCTAGTACTCTCTCCCCCACCAGCATATCTTACATGCACGGCACGCACACGCACACACACACACACACACACACACACACACACACACACACACACACACACACTCAATCCAGCTGCAGTCTTTGGGCCTGTTGGTACCCCTCTATAGCCTTACCAATAAGACAGTCTGTTTACAATAGAGGACAAGGGAATTCTGGCAGACAACAGCAATCAACCATACTGTACTCAGATTATAACAAAGGTACATTTTACTTTTACTGTGTGTAGCATGACATGCTAATCTTAAACTCAAAATGAATCATTCCAAGCTCCTTTAACAGATTGCGGCCAATTGATGTTCACATGAGAAACACATGTCTCACAAAAACAACATACATTGAACATCGCCAGCCAACTGGCTCATCGTGTATTTGGCATATAGAGATTTCTGTCTTTGTACATGATGTAGTGTTGATGTGGACATCTGGTGCATTTGTTAATTCAGAGAAATGTGAAGAGGCACCCTATCTTATAGTACATTCATCCTTTGGATTCCCTTGGCCTCTCTTCTGGACAAACTTGGCATGCTGCAGGGCAGTGTAATGGAGCTTATAAAATTGTACCACAGGATAGCTCTATAACAACAGCACGAGCGGAGGTAATTCATGGCTGCCATTCACAGGGCACTAAAGGACAGTGGCCATCAGAAAAATAAATAGTCCTATCTTTGTTCCTCTCTGACAGGCAGGGAACAGGTGGCTGTAAATGTATGAGGGACCATACTTAACCTTGTTACAGGAGACTGCAGTGTACATAGTATATTCAGTAACTGTCATTGTGTTGTATTTGTAATCTATATGAAACTGTCTTAGAACTGTAGGTAGGTCAAGTAAATAAGTATTCCACCCTCATAGAAATAATAGGCAGGCATAGATTAGGCAGCTTGACTCAAATCTATGGGCTTCAAAAGGGAGTGGA
Organism: Argentina silus; assembly: GCF_951799395.1. NCBI lineage: Eukaryota > Metazoa > Chordata > Actinopteri > Argentiniformes > Argentinidae > Argentina > Argentina silus. The sequence goes on along the minus strand of NC_139653.1, from coordinate 7,865,644 downwards.
TGGTTAACTGGAAATGTAACACCTGGCTGCTGAGGAAGGACCCCTGTAATGTAAAGACCGGTGTAACACAAAGACATGTAGCTTTCATTGAAACTGAGACCACTTTATCGTTGCCCACGTCCCACACCCCGAGGCTATAGGGACGTACTGTACTGCAATTTCTCACTGCACTTACTCTGGATCAGTGGTATCTCCTCTTGATGAAGTGGGACAGGTCCTGATGAGACGTAGGGTTAGCTGATCCCAGTTCAGTTTACAGGAAGGCCATGTCAGCATAATAGCATGAAGTCAGGGTTGCGGTGAGCTGAATGGCTGGGCTGCAGCTGCCTGTGGTGCCAGGCAGGTAATGGGTAACATATGGAACGAGCTGTGAACCAGGCAGAGTGGGATGCTGAGTCCACATTCACCATACTTTTCTGAGGACCCCCACATCGATTTGAAAGAAGGTAATTAGTGCCATACCAATCCATTAACTTTTAAATCCATGTGGGGAAGTGCAAAAGTCCACAGGAGAAGGGTAGATAATTGGGACACAACAGCACAGTCAGTAGGCAAGGAAAATTGTTTTGTTGACCTTTAGTGATTAGCAGAATGATAAGCTGAATGGACATTGATACATTTCTCATATATTTCTGCCAAGATGATCTAATAAAAGTCCATGTAAGAGAGATATTATGCTTAATACACTGGGTTTAAGAACTGCTCTTCTTTTGCTGTGTTTTAAGGTCAAAGGTGTGTCTGGCTAGCCTGTATGAGTTGCTTCCAACACAAACACAAAATGAAATTGCAGTTTGAAATAGGTCTTTGTCTTGTAATAATAAATGTTGTCTGCTGCTCTGTGTACCGACAGGACTCGAGTCTGACCTTAAACCCAGAGCTGTCCGGTCAAGTGCCTGTCAGGACCAAAGCGCTCTGCATGGCAGACTTGATGTGGTGGAAAAGGTGCTGTATTCTCTCTCTCTCTCTCTTACACATATAAATACACACACGCACAAACACATTTTAGCCTGCTTAAGAAATAGTTTCAAGTTTGCAGTGCAGACATTTGAATTATTCAAGGAATTTGGGACACTTCCCAGTGGTCGGTAACATTATTACTGTATATCAACTTCCCTTTAATTTAATGGGGCACAAGAATTTGTTCTATTTCCTTGAGAGTATCACATTTTTTGTAAATATAGCCCGACAATTCTAACAGCTGTGGAACAACTCTTTAGCTCTTGGGTGATATCAAACTTAGTGGCTTGGTATTTCATTATACCAAGCCACTAAGTTTGATATCACCCAAGAGCTAAAGAGTTCTCTTGAGTAGGATTCTCTTGAGTAGGATTCCAACCCTTGTGTGTCCTGGCAGTGCTTATCGCTATATGCCTTTGTATGTGGTGTTGTCTGTTTTCTACATTTGATGATTTTTGCACTGTTAAAATCCATGCATTTCAGTTTTAGCCTGTAAACTGCCATGTGGATGTCTGTTAAACTTTAAACTTAACATGGCAAACTGTCAGAGCTGACCTAGTGACACCTGTCCCCTGCAGCGTGTGGAGGACGCAGTTCAAAAGCTGGAGGATGAGCTGGCCGTCCTGCTGGACGCCATAGAGGCCCCAGAGTGGAGCCCCCTGCTGGACACTGGCAGACCTGTGGTGGACATCTTGGATGGCCAGGGAGAGCTCGGAGCCTCCTAAGAGGAAGAGAGACAGGAGGAGAGGAGACCACTTTGGTTGGGCCGAGGCCAAGGCTACTGCACTCTGACCTGAGAAAGTGACTAGGGTGCACTTGGAACAAACAATGACACACTGGTCTTCATGGAAACTTACTTTAACATAAAAGATTGTTTTTGCTACAACTGTATTTTATATGTGTATGTAAATCTAAACAAGCTCCTACTAGCGACACAGGCTTATGTCGTACAGTTGATAAGACATGACACAAATGCATAATACACTCTTCTAATCCTCAGACCCTCTCCTCCCATTTTCCTTGTTATAGACTCAAGGCCATCCTCACAGCCATGTGTAAATGCCTAAGTACAGGGCTACTTCACCGTTCCAAAGCCTGTTTTCTATCTCCCTTCTAGTGTGTGATTCAGTTCCTTCCCTCTCTTGTCCCTCTTTGATGCCTCCTGGTGGATAAACTTCGCCACGGTGCCACTGCTGCTATGTCTTTGGTCCAATCTCAATTCTTACCTTGCGTCCTCTCTCCTCACCTCACTCTCAAAACACATTGGAGGAGAAGGTCTGAGGGAAGGAACTCCAGACCCTCTCCTCCACTGAGTATTGAGAAGGAGGCAAGGACAGAGGATGCAAGGAATCAAGGAAAGACTTTTGAGATTTGGCCTTTGTCTTGTGTCTGAATGAGGATGAATAATGTAACAGGACACAGCCGAGTCTGACTAATGTAAGGGCTTTTATTTCTTTATCAAAGCAGTAGAAGCAGCATTTCAATACATAGAGCAGTTTGAATAGGTACAGTACAAGGCTTCTGAGACCCCATCAAAATCCTACAGAATATAATGCAAAATATGATCACAAGGAGGAGGGCCTAGCCATTTAGAACTAACAGAACTAGGGTCTAACCCAACAGAACACTACATAACAAAATGTTTTGACAAAAGGCACGCCCCATAACTGTGATTGGTTCACACACTATTCTTTGCTGTACGAGCATTGGTGAGAAGAGTGCTGTCACTGTTCACTCGTCTTTTTAAAACAACCAGGTAAATCTACCTACAACAATGTTATTCAGTAATTCACCATGTTAACACATTGATAATAACAGCAGATGTTTGGGGGTTATGCAAGCAATATCCGATCAGGAATGATACATTGGATTTGTTTATCAAGGGAATGAATGGCAATACAATTGGTTAACCTTGAAAAAAACCCTACATATCAGCTATCCATTTAAATCAATGACTATTCATTTACAAATGATCAATGTATAATGAAATAGCCATTTCTGCCCAGTCTAGCTGTTTCATCTGATAGTCTGGACACAAACACGTCTGAGAGCAGACTTTTCACAAAGAGCACACACACACACACACACACACGCACACACACTAAATATTTTCTCTTGTTCCTTTGCGATACATAACAAAGCACATAAACTTAAACTTACCCACATAGGAGCATTGAACACCATTGCTGACTTTTATTAAATCATCCACTAAGGAAGGAAACAGCCTGTGTACTTGAACATAATCAAGACACGATCTACAGGATGCCAAAAGTTACTGCATATAGTCTAAAAATATCATGCCATCCAACACTGGGAGTAAATGATTTGTACAGTCATAGGACTTCTTAATCTTGCTCAGTGAACCTAGACATCAAATAGACAATCTAGCAAGGACAGGGCTACATTGATTGGACGGGGCCCTTGTCAATCATCAGAGCACAGGTGAAAGTCGAGGTATGCTACTGCCTGAAGCTTGCACGTGCACATATCAGTTGTTCAGGCGAACCCTAGCATTAGGGCTCCTGCAAAGTCAGACTTGAACTGTAAATAGAGGTACACGCAAAACATGCAGGGTTTGAAATGCTATAAATGCACTTATTTTTCAGGACATTTGCACATTTTTCCGATTGTTCCTCCTTTTAGAGGCCTCTTAACATAATCATATAATTGAATGGTATATCTTCCCCCTCAAAACATTCCTTTAAACTGTATATAATCACAATTAATGGTTGTATACAAATGATAGTATCTTTACTTGCAGAAGGAACATTGGATCTACGCTCTACTGAGAATAAACACACATTCACACACTCAAAGTTCCTTAGAAATGGCTATGCAAATGGTAGAAAAGCTTTGGCATATTTGCCTACAAGTTGTGCCTGCACACTTGGAAATAAGATTCGAACAACACAGTATGAAGGTTTGGCTTCATACGACTCCTAATTCAGTATTGTGTAGTTTAGTAAGCAGTCCCACATAAAACTGTGGAGAGTAGGTATATGCTATTTACATGTGTTACTTTGTCAGACCTTGGGTTTTAAGGTGGACTAGTGTATGCTACAAGTTCCCAGATGTCCAGGCTGAGAATAATGGCACCACCTTAAATGTACCACACATCGCTATCAATAAGACTATTTCAACTACATAACTCAAAATACAGTCCCGCTATATTTTCATATAGGGAGAATGATCTAGGTGAGGCAAGCATTTCAGAGATGATCATCAAATTCCACTAAGAAATGATAATCATCAAAGAGTATCTGATAGTCCATCTCGAAAATTTCGATATATATATATATATTTTCTGCCGGTGCATTGAGTGAGTGCAAAATGACCGGCCGCAGTTCCAAAATTGGAGTCGGGGCTCAATGTTGGGTCCCCTGTGACTTGATAGTATAAGATACAATCATTGTTAATTTGTATGAAGACATACAATGTCTTCATATTACACATGTAGCCTATATTGCAGTGTTTTGGGGTTCAATTAGAATATATTTTAGGTGATTAGAATACACTTGGGCGTCATTAATGTGTTGGCATGGCCTGCAATCGATTGTTGGGGTCACAGACTATCATTGACGCCAATTTAGTTTTGCGAGAAAAATGTTTGTGAGTGAACGATGTTACTTTTTCAACATTCAAAGGCTGAGATCTTTTGCTAATCAAAGATCAGATAATCAAACAATTCTTTAAGTAAGCAACAGAGAATAATTTAGAAATTTAGCATCCATATACTCCCAGTCATTTTGCACTCACCTGATGCCAACCACAAGTGGCAGAGAGTTTTACGGTGTAGAATGGGATTAATAGAGTGTTGAACGGCTAGCAATATGTTATCATCTCGGTTGACTCATCGTCTTCCAAATGGTGGCGTCATTCCTCAGGTGACGCTAGCCCCTCTACCTCTATCTGACGTGAGACAATGTGGTCAACTAAGAGATTCTTCTGTAGGGGTTCTATAGGCTTAGAGGCTGAATATGTCTGATCCCTTGGTAAGACACTGTCGTGTTCCACTGAGAACAGCATCTTGGCAATGGACACAGAGATCAATGAGGGAAACCTTTCATTTACACCATGGTTGCATCCCCCTTTACTTTAAGACTCTTTAAAAATCTAAAACAGTAGGGAAATCCTTTTGGTGGAACAGAATCAAAGAGAATAGAAGAGGAAAATCAAACCAGGATGTCAGTGCGTAATGTGCCGATAATTACCATGTGATTAATGACTATTGATAAGCAATAAACACCACTGACAGAGGTTTTACATTATTGGATGCAACATAGTGATTTATTTGACTTACAAAGCCTCCTAATGAATGGATGGCCCATAAATATATGCATCTAATGAAAGGCTCCCTATCTGGAACTAGAAAAAAAGCATTTTACTCTTCTCTAATTCTCTATCCACTGCACTACACTGTATTGGCATACTGGAATACTTGTGATACTTGAAAGATAATATTGTTATTGAAATGTAAGGTATTTGGAGATAACTCGAGAACAGTCATATTGTTGTGCAGAATAAGACTGCACCACAGAACGTGAGAGGGCTACAAAGGCAAAGAAAGCTAAGAGTGCCTAACTCTATTGAATAATTCAGCATCCCCATCTGAGTTTGCAAAAAAGGAGCTACATCTATACAAGGCTGAGAGGGGAGGCTTCTCTAAAAATCAACACTCTTAAATCCTGGTTCCTATTGCTCTGTATGGCGTCATGCTCATAGAACTGTGGCTCGGTTCTCAAAATGGTATCTTACTATCATGCTATACTGTATGTTGCATAGAAGTTCGAGCTTACTCTAGGGCGCTGAGGGCGGGGCCTCTCTGGAACCTGCAGGGGTTTCATTCATGCCTTACCAGTGGATGCTATAGAAGAAGAAATAGGGGAGCCTTTTTGTGTCCTGCTGTGCGGAGCCCCTGCTGTATGTTCCTCCATTCATGGCTACAAAGGAGTAGTTAGAGTATCTACAGGCATGGTACTGTACACACACACACACACACACACAGCAGCCTGAGAGACCACCAGGGGGCACTGTGGTGCTAGCAGCTGCCGGGAGAGGAGCAGACAGAGCCACACATGCTGAGTTTGGAGGATGACTCGGGTTCGGGCTCATCGTCGTCTTCTGTACCCCCCTCTGCCTCCCCGTCGCCATCCCCGTCGCCATCCCCATCGCCATCCCCGTCGCCATCGTCACCCCCCGCCTCGGCGACACCTTCACACTCACCTCCCTCTGAGGCACCTTCCTCCTGACTTTTTTTCAACCTGCCACACAGACAAACAATGCAGACACAGAAACACACGCACGCGCGCACCGCACGCACACGTACACACACGCACACAAAATCACATTTGTGGTGGGAATACACTGAGGTAGTCTAAGGCTATGATACATATGTCCAGAAATTATGCCAGAGTGTAAAAATAGAACTAGAACCCCATTAATTACAGCAATAAGGAAACTCCATTTGCCATTCAGGAAGGTTTCCAAATCATGCTGCAATCGCAGACACTGGTAAATAATAAATGAGGTAATAATTTAGAGCAGTGCTGAACCAATATTCTCTCCCTCTGGATAGCAGAGCAGTCCCATATTCCATGAAATATGAGCTTAAGCTGCTTTACCAATGATGAGTGTACATTCTATATAATCATTCTGTATAATCACAACAAAATGTCTACATTATAGGATAATAAAACTGCTAGAGTAGGACTATAAAAGCCTTCATTTAATCTAGAATTTACATACTCAAGCGAAGAGGGAGTATAGTGTCTCTCTGCTGGAGGTTAAATTGGATGAGGATGCAGTCAATAACAGCAGGGATATTTATTTACCATATTACTACTATTTACTATGATCTGCAAACACTCCCAAAACCACTATCATTATGATCAAGAAATACTAAACAACAGTTATGAAATGGACAGATTGCATTCTGAAATCACTGTGTAAAGGCTAATTATTTTCACAGTGAATGTCATGTAAATATTGGGACAGTGAAAATATTTTTCTTCTTTTGGCTCTACACTCTAAAAGTTTGGATGTGAAATAAAACAATTACTATGAGGTTAAAATATAGATTCTCCGTTTTTATTTGAGGGTATTTTATTTTATTTATTTATTTTTAGAAATTACAACACTTTTTATACATAGTCCCCCTATTTCAGGGCACCAACACTATTGGTATAGATTAATATAATATGTCCAAATTATGCACTCATGTTTAGTATTTGGTCACCAATCCTTTGCATGCAATAAGTGCCTGAAGTCTACGACCAATTGACCTTACCTGTACTGCAGCCATCTTCAGTTCTTGTTTGTTTTTAGGTATTTTTGCCATAGGTCTCTTCAGAAATGCATGTAAAATTGGATTTCAATCTGGAGATTGACTTGGCCAGTCAAGAACTTTCCACCTTTTGGCCCTGAAAAACTCTCTAGTTGCTATGGCAGTATAGGGCAAGATGGCTATATGTAACAAATGGGAATCCATAAGACCACGACCGTCACTTTGGGGAGAGCTGCAGGGTCGTGTGATTGGCACCCAGCAAAAATACCCCAAACTTCTTAGAGTTCTCTTAAACCTGACACTAATGTTGTTCCATCATTAGCCTGCTATGTTGTTTTGGTTGTCGCTAAGAACATATTTGACCAGATCATTGCACAGCGTCGGCAAACTGACACCACGGATCGAGAAAATATGACTTTACATGCTAACGATAGATCGGTAGCATTACGAGCTAACTAGCACCCGCTGTTGTCTTGCTGTATGATGAAACGCCGTCCAAGTTTTCAGCAGACAAGATGTTTCTGTACACTTCAGAATTCATTCTGCTGCTGCCATCAGCAGTTACATCAGCAATGAAGACAAGTTCCAGTGGCAGCCATACATGTCCAAGCCATAATACCATCATATTTCACAGAAGAGGTGGTATATTGTGGATCTTGGACAGTTCCTTTTTTTCTCCATACTTTATTGCAAGTGTTTGCAATCACTCTGGTACATGTTCATACTGTGTGTCTCTTCTGTCCACAAGACCTTTTTCCACAACTCTGCAGGCTCTTTTAGGTACTGTTTAGCAAACATGAACCTAGCCATCCTGATCTTGTGGCTAACTAGAGTGTAGCTGCTGTAGCTCTGCTGGTGAAGTCTTCTGCGGATGGTAGTGACTGACACATCAATGACAATGACCAACAGAAACACCTGTCAAGCTAATTGTTCCAATACTTTTGGTGCCATGAAATAGGGGGAATATGTATAAAAAGTGTTGTCATTTCTAAATGGTGAAACCAATATGTACCCAAATACCCTCAAATAAAAGCTGAGAACCTATACTTTAATCTCATAGTAATTATTATTAAAAAATAATAATATGATAGAGCTGTCTATGGGTAACATCATCATGCTTTTATTTGTCTCTCAGTGTAACAGTGTTAGGTCAGGGCTCTTACTTCTCGCGGTTGAAGATCATGAACTCTTGCTGCACGACTTCAAGGCAATCCTGTAGATAGTCATTCTCCTGAGGGGCAGTGGAGAGAATAGCCATCATCATCACGTCAGGTCACACCCACAAGGGAGAACATCTCACCTCATTCAATCAACACTGAGACCTGAAAGACTAAACATACCCCTCTGTTCCCTCCCTCCCCCTTTTTAAATCACAGCCATGATTTGTTTGTGTTCTTTCCTCAAATTGGATGTTTTGCGTGGGACGAAAATAGAACCTCATATTTCCGAAAGCACTTGGGGGCATGACAACAGTACTGAAGGCTTCATAATTTAATCATCTAGGTAATAACCCAGCCCCCCTCTCACAGCAGAAGACTGCTCAGGCCTGGAGGAGGATACAGTACTAGCTATGGTTAGAGATACAACAGCTTTACGGCTTATAGCACAGAGATCAGTCTTGATGACACTGAAGGTCAACTTTCATAACCTGGAGATCATAATGAGAGGGTTCACTGATAAATAACTGGCCTAGCTCATAAATATGGAGTGGCATTCTAAAATCAACGGTAAATAATGTCGCTATCACAGACAATAGGTGGATTTGACAAGGGACTCATACAAGCCAAATAACCTTAAAGAAAGATGATATTTAGAGAGCGGGGGTGGAAATGTCAACTGAAGAACAGTGTACACTGTACAGGGGCACCCTTGCCCTCTGTGTGCAAAACAATACACTAGACAGGCCAATACGTCTAGAGCACCACAGCTGGGGTCAAATCCATTTCACAAAGTTGGAATCATAAAGTGCCATTTGTTTTCAAAGATTTTTTCATCCTTTAATGGGAATTTCAAATGAATTTCATCCAGTAGTCTCTTATCTTTCCCATTCATTGCTTTTGTGACATGGGAAGCGAGCATGTCGCCAACTGGGTAAGACTTTCCATGAGCTGGGAGGGCATCAGCCAATTGGATCAATGCTGGTGGTCTTCTTCTTCAATAGGTTTATCTATAGGTTGTAAATTAATTTCAGGTGCATGGCGTGATGCTTTTAAATGACTGAAGTGAGACACTTGAGCTGTGTTGATACTACGTGAGCGAACACTCAAGCACAGAAGGTGGCAGTGAATCATCGACATTGGATTTGTGCCCGCTGAAAACACAGAAGATGAAAGAGAAAATTGACATGGCGCTCCATATTTAAATCACAGTTAATTTAGGGAAGTACTCCCTCTAGTTTTTAATTTATGGTATTCACATGGTAGTAGTGAGTAATTGAAGAATGCTGGGGTGCAGCACACTCACAGACTGGGAATCCTTGCTGTTGTCCCGAGACCTGTTTTTGGCAAGTCTCTTCTTCTTCTTATGGAGAGGACGAGACTCCAGTATCATCTCCTCCAGTTCAAAGGTGGGGTCGCAATGCAGACGGCCCTTCTGTGGAACCAATAGATACACACACACGCACGCACACACAAATGTGCGCACACACACACACACACACACACACACACACACACACACACCCACACACACACACACACACACACACACACACACCAACTCTTACTATGATGGCCACACAGCATGGTGGTGTGAAGAAAATCAATATGGCCATGCATAATTTATTATTGACTACAATATATGCTCCAAGTATAGCAGAGCAGAAATTGTACATTTTACAGAATGGAAAACCTGTGAGGTGTGAGAGGGTCAACTGTATGTGACTAGAAATTAATTGGTCATGGTTGTGCAAATAGGTAAGTAAGTGTTGGTGTTTGTCTGTTGGTTAAGGTCCGTACTCACATTAGGAACAAAGCCTGCCTCCATCTTCTTTTCATACACGGCGTCCCAGTTGACGTCAGAGAGGTAGGGCGCCGTCTGCATGTGAGACAGGCTGGAGAAGCGGTGCTCTGGGTTCACCGTCAGCAGCTGAGACACACGCGCACACAAACACACACACACAAACCCATTTGACATGTATCAATAGTGTCGTGTCTGCAATAGACAGCTTTTTCGGTTATCCCCCTAGGACAGCTTAACGTGCACCTATAAAAAATGATGGGGATGTAGTTCTGTTGTCATGGAAACCATGTTTCTTTCACAATTTATGATGCCGACTCATTTTTCCCGGAGGGCTGGTAAGGTCTGTCTCCGTGGAGTTCAGATTTGGTAATCGATCAGCAGCAGAGCGGAAGAGACTGATGCCAGAGCTCCTACCACACACACACACACACACACACACACCACACACCACACACCACACACCACACACACACACAGAATAGTCCCTCAGACTCCATCGGTCTCTCCTCTGCTCCTCTCTCTTTTTCTCTCTCTCCCACTCTCTTCCCCTCTCGCCTTAGTCCAGTTGCCCTCTACCAACGTCTGATCCCCTCAAATCACTCTGAGCCAAGGCCCTCTCCTTCCCCCAGTAGCCCCATCATCCCATCTGTGCTCTGCCTGCGACTCACCTTCCTCATGAGGGAAACCAGGTCTTTTGGCCAGGCTGGGCTGTACTGCACACTGACCGTGCTGAAGAGCTGCATCAGAGACTCCACCGAGTTACTGGCATGGATGTCATAGGGCCTCTGGACAGGAGAGAGATAGGGAGAGTCAGAGAGAGAGTGAAAGAGAGAGGGATAGAGATGGAGAGTTAGAGAGACAGATATAGAGATAGAGACAGATAAAGATAGAGAGACGGACAGAGATGAATGTCCTGACATAGATGAAGCTAAAAAAAACAAATGTTATATACCAACTCCACTTCCCATAATTCATGCCTCACCCATCCACGCAGCACCTCAAAGACCGTCACACCTAGTGACCACCAGTCCACCTCAAAAGCGTAGCCAGTCCCTCCGCTCACGAAGGACTGGAAGATTTCTGGAGCTGCGAGTAGACAGGCCACACAGCATAATACATGTACTGTACACAGTTTTATGATAAGCTCTGTAAGGACTACCAGGTGTGGGAGTCTTACACATAGAATTAGAATGAGAATAATGATTGCATGGTTTTACCCATATAGGGCTTGGTCCCAGCTAAGGCCGTGGCCCTCTCTCCATTCTTGATTATCGTAGCAATGTTGAAGTCTGTCAAGTGGCAATGACCTGCATGGAAGATACAACACAACTCTTCAATAAAGGGTTTAGTATACATATCTACTGCATGTATTACACAGACAACCATGGTGCCTCTCTGACCAACACCTACTGTATGTAATATGAAACTTTAAAAAAAATGAAGAAAACAAAAAAGCATAGTTATTTTAAACATTATTCAGTTTGTCAAGAAATAAAACCCTCTACTAACATGAGGTAGAGTCTGCTTGAGCATCATGAAACCTGTCTGTACTGAAGTCCTTGTACAGTATATCCTTGCTTCTCCGTTTGTGTCTATGTATGTGTGTGTGTTTGTGTCTCTGTGCGTGTGTTTGTGTTTCTGTGTGTGTCTGTGTGATGATGGGATGGCAGACACACATTCTGGCTCTTCCAGATGAATGCTGACTGTTACCGTGGTGATACTTAGCAGCCTGCAGGATCATAGCTGTGAGTCCAATTCACGTTTGACATGCTCTCCCTCTGACTCACGCATACACGAACGCACGCACGCACAGGCAGGAACACTAATGGTGAAACATATCACACACATTTAAATTTGTACGGGATAAAGACATTCCACAGATGAGGCATCACCTTGTTCATCCAACAGGATATTGTCTGGTTTGACATCCCTGTGAGAGAGAAAGAGAGAGAGAAAGATATTACCATAAGAATATACCAAAAATACAATTGTGTCCATAATCAAATATAACACTGCCACAGAGACAGAGAGAGTGTGTGTGTGTGTGTGTGTGTGTGTGTTACGTGTATGCCAGCGCTGCGCATCCTACACTTCAGCACTGGCCAGGCATATCAGGAAACATGGCAATTCCATCCAGATCCCCAGGAGGGTCTCACAGGTTTCTCCACACATGCTTATTGCGTGGAGAGCACCCATGCAGTGGGGCCTCACACAAACAACAACACCTTGATGTTTACAGTTAGCACAGCCCCCTCCAAGCTCTCCACAGCCAATTAACAGAGCCCACACAGCCTATTTAATTATGCAGCCAGTCACCGAGTGTGAGTAACACATTTAATCCCTAGGCTCATATACAGCAGCACTACGCTAACACAAGAAGCCTGTGCTCTCTGAGGCTATGCTACACTAACACAAGAAGTCTGTGCTCTCTGAGGCTATGCTACGCTAACACAAGAAGCCTGTGCTCTCTGAGGCTATGCTACGCTAACACAAGAAGCCTGTGCTCTCTGAGGCTATGCTACGCTAACACAAGAAGCCTGTGCTCTCTGAGGCTATGCTACGCTAACATATGATGCCAAACCTTTCTATGGCTATGCTACACCAAGAAACCCAGGTTAACTGGTGCATTTCTCTAGAAATTTCATGTAAATGCATTCATCGTCCCTAGCAGGTAATCCAATATGAAAGCTTCTACACTACAACCGTCAATCGCCTCAATGGTCATACAAATGCATGAGTATTTCACTTTGAACACTTTTTTTTTTTTGATAGGTATAGGAATTGCAAATCCCAGAGGGATATGACATGTCAAATCGATTTCCAATGCTGGAGACTCCAGCAGGCAGCAGAGGACTGACAAGTGCAAGGTAACACTTAAAGGTGTCCATTGTGTAGTGAAAGTGAAATCCATTTCCTGCACTATGGACATTTGTCTCTCCAGCGCAGATGAAGTAGAGAGGGGGCCACATTCTTCTTCTTCTTCTCTCCGACTAATTTTACCTCCTAGGGCATTGCCGCAGCAGACTGTTGCTAGGAGACACTTCTTCCCCAGTTGGTGCAACAATATAATTGTATAGTATTCTCCTGTCAAAAATCCACAGTGTGGAACCAAATTGTAGAGCAGAAGACGGCCACAGATACCCAGGGATTGGATTACGGCTCTGTGAGCAGACACAATGGTGTCAGAGGAGAGCAGTGGATGACTGCTGGCTCTCCCACACCAAGGAACAGCTGGGGCATAACTCACTGAATCTTTCCAATTGACCTCATTGGCTATTTAGATCATGGTGGGGTGCACATTAATCAGGCTGACATGGAGATACAAATGAATTAACTATTGAATTAAGAAAGGATAAGTGTGTGATAACCTAGTTGTTTTGGTGTGATTGTGTTGGGTGTGTGGTACACATGCGAGCGCACACACACACACACACACACACACACACACACACACACACACACACACACACACACACACACACACACACACACACACACACACACACACACACACACACACACACAGCAATACGAAGAAAAAAATGCTTTTGGAATAAGGTTAGAACATTTTGAGGCCATCTGTTAGTCAGTGTTCTACAGGGACCTACTGTAGCACTGTAATTCACAGCAATGACGCTTAGTTACTGTGCTGAGCAGTGCTCAGCATATTACAACAAAAGCTCTGGATCGCAAGTCATCCCATGCTGAGGAAGATTGATGGTTACAATTACAGTAACACAGATATGAGGCCTATCTTTAGCTAGGCAAAAAAAACACATGAAAGGGGAATGCCCAGGTGCTCAATACATTTTCAGCAAACCAAAACGTTCTTGGCACAGACGCAGCCCTGTTTGTTCTTTTGAGAGTGAGAAGAATAAAAACCCAATTTGATAGCAAGCCCACAAACCACTAAGACTACATTTACAGTACTGATGGACAGGGACTGGGGCGGTCTGTCTGTGTCTGTGGAGCAGAGAGAAGTGCTTGGTGGGCTTGGAAGCTAGGAGCTGACACCCTGGATAGGGAGAGGTCAGGGGAGGTCAACAGCCAACAGCCGCAGGTCAAATGTTAGCTGACCAGTAGATATAGTACAAATATTGCACATTTTTCAAGAGGGTTTGGTCAATTAGTTTAATGTGACAGGCTGCTGAGATTAATATTCAACTTAGAATGGACACACTGACAACAACAGCATGATATACTGTCCCCATCCCCCAAAATAAATAATACATAGCAAGGTGACTTTACAACAAGGACACAGATACATTCCTTTTAGTATTCATTTAAGTGCAAGCCCCACAAAAAACAAATCATTGTATTCATAAGTCATTCAAACAACATTACTGCCAAATGGAAAAGTTAACACTTATTTCCGTGCTGCTCAGGCAGTAAAGGCCTGTACTACAAACAGCACATGACCTTGAGCTGATATCATCAGCATCATGCTGTCCTAAACCTGTGGATGATGCATAGCGGTGGATAGGCATCATCCACAAGTCTTTGCTATCTGTAATGTAACTCACACCTGTGGATGATGTTTCTCTAATGTAACTCACACCTGTGGATGATGTTTCTCTAATGTAACTCACACCTGTGGATGATGTCTTTCTAATGTAACTCACACCTGTGGATGATGTTTCTCTAATGTAACTTACACCTGTGGATGATGTTTCTCTAATGTAACTTACACCTGTGGATGATGTTTCTCTAATGTAACTCACACCTGTGGATGATGTCTTTCTAATGTAACTCACACCTGTGGATGATGTTTATCTGTAATGTAACTCACATCTGTGGATAATGTTTCTCTAATGTAACTCATACCGGTGGATGATGTTTATCTGTAATGTAACTCGTACCTGTGGATGATGTGCTGGCTCTGCAGATAGTCCAATGCCAGGGTCATCTCACACAGGTAGAGTTTGACGGCATCCTCGTTGAACTGGACGCTCTGCTGCAGGTGGTAGCGCAGGTCTCCTCCCAGCAATAGGTCCACCACCATGAACATGTCCTCCTCGTCCTGGAAGGAGTACCTGGGGCAGGGAGCAGAGGTCAAAGGGCTCAGTCACCTCCTTATGAGCCAGGCAGACACACTCATATCATCTACAGTACATGAGCATGAGACACAGACACACAGACTGACAGACAGACAGATACAAGACAACATGTTGACCCATATTGTTGGATCCTGTATATACATACGCCCCCCCGCAACACAACAATGTAGCATATCTTAATGAAGACAGGCATTATTCATCTGTGTGTGTGTGTTTGTGTTTTTATGTGTTTCTGAATGCACAGGTCTGTGTACACCCACTGGCTTGTAAACTCTAAACAAGCACAGTTGGAGTGTTTTCTTTACACTGATCATTATCTTAATGAGCTGTCATTTGTCTGAGTGAATGCAGAGGGTGATTGCCAAATTAAAGCTAGAAAGGAGCCAGTCCTTGATTGATGTCTCTTAATTCAAGGAGGCTGGCAGACGGCTAAGGATTCTTGTCTTTCAGGCTTGCTAATCATGCATCAAATTAAAACACGTCCAGATAATGATCTGGGTGGGATTTGTTACACTCCACTCCACAATCTCCCCACAAACCTTGACTAAACCTCAAGACTTCTAGTACAGCCACACACTACTAGTGTTCATATAATAACAAGCAACACATCCAACACAAAACATAACAAACCTTTCAAAAAAACAAATCATTTCACATTTATCTTCCCATACAGCAAGGCTCTCAATTTGCAAAGGATAGAATAATCAACTGTGATTTCTTCTCAAATTCAGGTTAATAGCCCTCTTACTGCAGATATTTCGTTCTTTGTTTTACCATTAAAGCCTTGTATTGCAGTATTATATGCTGGGAAAGTAAGCATCCTAGTAAGCCTTTCCCACCCTCAATCTCCATAGCAACAGAGTACTGTAAGTACTGTAGGGCCACTGTTAGCGAGATGCTAGTTGTTTCAATTGGTTAGATTTGAACCTCACATAATTAAGCGGTACAACACTGACATTAAGATTTCCGATTTTACCATCAATGCGTATGCATGATGTTATTGAATCTTGCAACAAGTTTTCAAGCAACGCAGGACTGGTCCCGGATACAAGGGCAGGACAAGGATTTTTTAGGGAAGTAATGATTTTCCTTTCCGAGTGTATTATTTATTTTTCAGCTCAGCAGATTACCTCATTCTAGTTCTGTATCTTCAGGCTTTAGCCTCTCTCACTCAGGGGGCATTTTGATTGGCCCTCTCTGGGTGCAATTTCCTGCTCTCTCTATAAGCAAGAAATGGGGCGCCATGTTCGGAGTGAGTACAAAATAATCCTATCTCACCAAGACATCAGTTCTGCTGAGCTGAATGCCATTCACAGCAGTATCTGGTCTCATGTCAAAACACGCAGATCAATTGATGAAATGGTCAGATCTTTAGAAAAGATTATTGCCGCAATGAATACACAATCTCATACCGCTGTAAGGAAGAAAAAGGATAGACAGAGGTATAGTATTTCTGTCTGAGGTGTTGGATTACAAGCAGCTCTAATACATCACTACAGTGTAGCAGGTGTCCAGGTTAAACAATGCATTATTTGACTATAGCTGTGATGTGTTCACTATACGGTTACTGCAACTTTGTGTTTGCAGCATCTATCTATCTATCTAGGTAGAGTAAAGCCCTTCACAGTTTGACACGTAAGGATCACGCCAAGATCACGTCATCTCCTTCACATCAAGGGCAA
The DNA here is from genome assembly GCF_951799395.1 of Argentina silus. Classification (NCBI taxonomy): domain Eukaryota; kingdom Metazoa; phylum Chordata; class Actinopteri; order Argentiniformes; family Argentinidae; genus Argentina; species Argentina silus. Next base: position 7,848,704 of record NC_139653.1, on the reverse strand, counting down.
ATGGATGCAGTTGGACAGCCTGGTGATGACATCTGTTCTATGTGACAGATTGGATCGAAAATCCACTGCCATCAGACCAAGCTAACAACCCTAACCTGGGCATGACGTTGGGCCCCACTCCAAATGCAGAGGATCAACAGATGGTCAGGTCGAGACTGTTCTTTGTGGTCTATAGGTCCCTGATTGTCACCTTCTTATCACCTCCTTGTCACCATCTGATCCCGGGTATCCAGTTGATAGAGAAGGTGGGTTTCTGTGGCAGCCAGTGTGATCTCAGTGTTGAGATGAGCCCTGAGCCGTGGGTGAGATGGGAGCAGCTCTGTCTCTCTCTCTCTCTCTCTCTCGCTGACACTTTCCACATCCCTTTTTCCTCAGTGACAGGTAAATGTCAGACGTGTGTTGACATAAGAGGTGTATGAAAGTTTGGAGACTGACAGCGTCATCACCTTCACACTGAACACCAAGGACAGGGAGAGAGAGCTTGCTGTTTCTAAGAGATACACTATGTGTCTCTGTCTCTACAGATCCCAGTTGAGGGAATTCAGAGCACACACAAAATCTGTCTGACATCTTAAAGAGTAAGAAATCATTCTCTAGTCAAGGAGGGGCTAAGAAGTGGAGAAGACAAATGGATGAGACAAATGCATGTTAGTGAAAGAGGAGAATGCTAATGTGGGGTCAGAGGTCGGACATAAATTAAGCTTCTCTGACTCTGTCCTTTTATCCTTCATCTCATGGGCAGATACAACAGTTTAAGTTGGTTTAAGAGATGCAACGGGTCAAAGATCTGTACATTGAAAAGGACCAGGCTGAGGCTTGTTGTGACAATGCCAGTGAGAGCCCATGTGGAACGGCCAGGTCTGGGCTGAGCTGGGACAGCAGAGAGGAAGGCTACCAGTCTGGAGAGAGTCCGAGAAGCAGGCTGAAATAATCAGGCCATGATGACAAATGAGCCTAGGGATGCAGAGAGGAGGAGAGAGGGGGAAAGAGAGAGAGAGAGAGACTGGGCTCTGAATCTGGTCTGTAACATTACTGTGGCCTACATACAGTAGACTTGATAGAGACAGCTTGGGTCAGGCTGGCCGAGTGACTCGATCACAAGACACGCCTGGCCCCTCTGAGGATTCCTCTAACAATGCAGTGAGTGAGCTCTGCCTCTCGCCCCATGGTCTCTGCGGCTGGTCCCCTAAACACACCCCACCTCCACTGGCCTTGTTTCACAAGGTGTACTTCTGAGGGACGTCCTACAGAAACTTCTATGGCGGAAGGTGGTTCAGAAAGTTACAAAGTTCTGTGTCCACTACGGAATAATTCAGCAGAAAATAAAAAACAAAAAAACTACAGTCTGAGGATATATACAACAATCTGTGGGTAATGATTTTCAACTGAACCAATACTCCCACAAAGGAAGCTCAAGCTCATTATGGCCTTTGAGTTGAGGGTAAAGCCCCTCTGCCTCCTATGGCCTTGTTCCGCCATTCAGACCAGGAATCAATATTCCTAATGGACACATCCATCCTCATCACTACACTCTCTCTCTATCTCTGATGGAGGGGATGGACAGGAAGAAGGGCATGCTTGGCAGCTCCCGGTCCACTGATGACTCCTCTTTAAAAGAGTTCCATATTCTCAAGCCGTAGCTCACAGACAGCAAACATCACATCACAGCGCTAACTCGTCCACTCCTCTCCTCCTGCTTCATTTATCCACATTGCTGCTGGGCCTTTCATTTGGTCAGGTTTCATAGTCTCATCTTCTCCAGCGAGAATTGGTTTCGGTGTTCGAGAGTGATTTGTTGTGATGTAACGCTTAAGGCGAAACCATGCCCTGATAATGATCTCAACACTGAACCGTGCAAGGATCAATTTCACTGCTACACCCTAATGCTTGAAAATCACAGCAACTGTATGTAACACTACATCTGAGCAGAGTAATGTGACCTCTCCAATTTAGGAATACTGATTGATCTGGGGGAGAGGGAGAGGCATCAACACATACTGTATGCTGTAAAGGCTTAGAGGATTTTAGTTGGTTTTATTTCATGCTACAGCTGATATTAAATTTTTTCCCAAGGTAATCCATTTCTGTATATCCCTCTCCTACACATCGTATCTTGAGCAAGTGAATGGTCACAGCAATTACTGTGTGCTGCAGACTTGACATCCTCCAGGCTTAAACAGTCTTTTCCTCGTGATGGGATGGAGTGCCTGCCTTTACAGGTTTCCTCTAATGAATTTCCTCTGAAGCAACGGATGGAGCCTCTTCAAAGAAATAGAATTCAGGACATCCAAAATAAAGCATACCTAGGCTTCAAAATAGAGAGAGAGGAAAAACCCCACAAAGCCTCTTAGACTGTGCATCTCGGGTGTTTTGACAAACTAATCAATGCCCAAATCCCTTCTTAACGTCGTCTTTTACTCCCCTCTTCTCTACTTCTCGCTCCGTCTCCTCCTGATTTCAGGAATCATTACTTTCTCTGACAGCTTTTTCTCCACCTCTCTCTCTGGTGTTGTATCAATGAAACAACTCCTACAAAGCTTAATCAAAGCTGTCGTTCTCGTGAGTTGCATCCTCTGATGTTTACATTGGGGAATATAGGCAGTTCCCAGAATTCCCTGCTGGTTTATCTTGTCCATCAATAATTGATCTTTTTGCTCAAACACTTGAGTCAGAACACATAATACTCTACTTGACAAGCCCATGGATACTGCCAATGTGCTGAAAGTCACCAGGGAATTATTCTCTACAGCATGCCTATTGCCTATACACTAATTACATTGTAGACCAGATCGTCACCAGATATAACGCAATATCATTCTCATGACCTGAAAAGACTGAAAGCAGGAACACAAAGACTATTCTAGAAGGCCTGTTCCCATACAAATATGCACACTAGTACCAAAAACCAAAAACAACCACGCTCTAGACCTAATATTGATTTCCTTTACTCTGTGCTGCTGTGTTCATTTTCTCAAGCTGGAGGAAATGTCAAGCTTTTTCTCAAACATTTTTCTTTTCACTGAGTAAGCACGATATAGACAGGACATTTGACTTCATCTTCAGACAGAACTAGTAAGTATCCAAAATCACCACAGGAGAGCCGGAGCAACTGAAAAAAGGATTTTGGTCAATGAGAGGCTCCACAGGAAGGCTACACAACGAGGCTAGCATGATTGATACGATCTATAAAAGTTATTTTAGAAACTCTTCGCCACTCTCTCGTGGCTTGGTAGGGGACCAGGCTGGCAATATTATGGTACAAATAATGAGACAGCTGCTGCAGGTTTGGGGTCCGTGGGTAAACGCAACTCTGTAAAACATACTGGATCTTTCAGCTACAGTATCTGTTGTTTCCCTTGAGTCGATAGACAGGAACAGCTGTGGCCTCGGAGTTTGCCAGCTTTCCTCCCTTTTGTTGCCCAATCTGGTCAATTTGATGGTGATGGCAGACAGCCGGTTGTGGACGTGCTTCTTGCCCACATGCTTTGACACTCTTTGTGACGCATATTTGACAGCTAGCGATATGCTTTTAAGAAGGGGGAGATTAATAACATATCTGCACACCTGATAGTCACTGCAGGTGCAAATGGAAAACGAAACCATAAAGAAAAACTCCATGCAACACTGCTTACTTAAAGTCAACGTGTTCAACAATCACCGACATTTCGGTCAAGAGACGTTTTTTCAAAGTGTAAATAGTCACAGTGTGATTGTACACACACACTGTATATGTAAACATATAAACACTTCGGGTGAAGGGGGAGATCAACATGAAGGAGAAATGATCTGAGAGGGTATTCACAGTCAAAGGATACCAAGAGATCATCTCAAACTTTCTGGGAACACTGCTAAGCATCCTAGAGAGTGAAGGAAACAAATTCCATCCAAAGTGCCTACATTGGGTATTGTTATGAGCTTGTGAGAGTGTTTGTTTATGGTTTGCTTCACACTAATATAATATGGGCTGAGTACTTTCTGAGATTCCCTCTGAAGTTGACTTGAATACCAGAAAGAGGTGCGATCTGAGCTCAGTAATTACCACATTGCCAAAATGATGATGTCTAGTGTCTTCATAACTAATGACTTTCTGATATGCCATAGTTACAGAGGTACAGAGTGGAGCAGAGCCGAGCAGGAAAACTAGCACAGAGATGGGCTGGCAGCCGTACACTCCTTCAGGGAATTACAATATAAAAACCACACAGGCCTACCACTACCACCTCATTAAAAAGGCTTCAGTTTATTCTAGTGAGGGAGCTTCACTGGGAGACAAAAAACATCAAACTTTAATCATCATCAAGAACTTTGGAAGACATGAACTTGGATATATGACTTACAGCAATAAGCTGCCAAGTGGGGTGCCACTTTATGTTTGTGGTGTATCTGCTCATATTCGACACATGATAATATAAATGTAACACTTGGATGTATGAAATGATTGATGCTATAGCAATTACTCACAAGAGATAACCGGGTCCAATATCATTCTACCAATTACACAGGAGTAAAGTGCTTTGGAGTAATATGGCGTGAACATTGCTGCCAGCCCCCCCAATTACATTTAAAATGTATGCTGCGCACCCAGGAGATGGCTGAATAATGAAACTGGTTCCCTTTGTAGACGGATCTGGTGGCACCAGTCATGTGATTTGAGTGTATTTAAATGTGGCTGATACAAAGACTGTGATCATCTGATCTTCCATTGTGAATGGTGATCAATGCCCCCCTCTCTCCGCCCGGAACACCTATTTACAGTTGAATGAGCATGCCTGGTGGACATCCTTATAGATATCACACCTCGCCTGTTGTCAATTCCTTTGCTATTGAAATGCATATAGTATAGGCCAACAGCACTCTCCCATTTATGTCTCAGATGTTCCATATTGGCATTTTATTTAAGGACAAGATCAGCCAGTTTCTCGGGTTAGGTCTTCTGTGTTGTCCTTGACACACAGAGTGTTAGACTTATGGTTAACCTTCCATTCGTTTACAGTTTGTTTATTTTGTATGTCTCTTTAAAACTATTAAATTGGTTAATTTGTTGATACTCCATTTTAATTTTTCCTTTGTGCATTAATGTGATGTTCTACGCTAGATAAAGGTTCTGTTAAAACAACACAACATAATCGTGACCAGGTTATCACAGAGTTCACCATTAATGTCTAATGTTCACATGCATCGTTAACAGCACGTAGACTCGAGTCATCGACATCAGGTATTGCACTATGCGTAAATTCCTCACGATTCTTTGTAACTAAAATAGCATATTGGGTATTCTTAATGGGACCTATGATCCGATATGATCGAGTGTCTGTCATGCAGGGTTGAGCAAATCATTATCAATCATTATTAATCATAAAATATATTTTGGAGTTAGATATAATGTAATGTTAACTTGTGTTAGTTGGTTATGTGACCATTAGTGTGTAGTCTATCATGTCCATAACCGTCTGAAGTTTACTGGGGAATAAATGTATGTCTTTATTATTAACCCGTCCAGTCGTTCTCTCTCTTTTCAATAATCCTTTGGATTTCTACCACTCCTTCAGTGTTTTGTACCACTTCTTCACCGTCACCTACATATCACACTTATAGAAAGGTTAAGCTTATCTGAGAAAACAGTGCTCTTTTAATGTCTGTACTGAAATGATGCATACCGTACCGTACCGCATGTTCTGTGTGGTGGCTAGTGCTTACGTATTGTATGCTATGGTATTTTGGTGGGGCAACCTGACCAGGGAGGATGCAAACAAACTGAACAAACTTGTCAAGACAGCTAGCTCTACAACTGTAAGTGTAATGGCAAAATAATGGTCTGGATGGTGTGAATTAAACCAGTGTAAGCTTGTTTACATAGTTAGTACATAGCATATAATATGCATGTATGTATGTATGTATGTATGTATGTATGTATGTATGTATGTATGTATGTATGTTTCAAGGTTTACGTTATCCAATAACCGGCTTTTGGCCGATAACGAAAAGCCGATAAATAAAATCGTTGCTGCCCAAATTGTCAAAAAAATAAAGAGAGACCCCCATCCCCAACGGACCCGTGAACAAAGACACCCGAAACCTGACAGGTTGCACAAAATGTGCTCTCCGATGATTGAAGAGGAAATTGTTGTTAAATGCACACATCTATAACGTTGGAGTGAATGACTGAATGTGGCATGATGAACATGACTGTGAAAAAAATCACGTCATAATATTTGGTTAAAATGTTTGATGTTATAATGCTGGACATCCTCTAGACGTGGAAAATAGTAATCGGGACAAATAGACAAAATGTGATGAGGTGTTCACCCTGCTCCATCTCAGATTAGCTCTCTCTCGCTGTTTGATATAGGCTACTGACAACTGTACATGCCCCGTTTTCGAGAGAGCCGTTTATCGGGTAACTTGAGGCATGAAGACGCAACAGACAGGCTGCGATGTTTTGCCTTTCAATCAAACATGTCATGTTGTTATAAGAACATTGTTAAACTTTATTTTATTACAACTTTACAGGCTAATTTCTAATCTGTGTTGATGAATTACCATAATCTAAATGTGTTTTTGTGAATCTGACCGTGGGTGGACGCTCAAATGTGTGCATACAATGCATATGGATTTCCGGTAAATTTCTCAAATGTCCGATAAATTTAAATCTTGTCGGTCACGTTGTCCGGCGGCAAATGTTCTAAACAGAAACCCTGTTATGTATGTATGAATGTATGGATGTGTGGATATAAGTTGTTTGCTGAATTGTTATTGTCTGTATGTTTGTCTTATGTTATAGCCTTGGTGGCAATTGAACTTCCCATGGGGGATTAATAATGTAATATCTAATGTAATCGAATCTAGCTAATGATTATATGTGTGGTGCAATGGACTCCTGGTGTTGAATGGATATCCATTCTCTCTGATGAGAATGGTACCAGAACTTCAACAACTATTTTTGCCTCTATGCTACAATCAAACTGTCATCCTAATGACAGATTGAGGGATTTAACATGCATTCCCCCCTCATGAGAAGTAATCTCACTGGGTCTCACACAACAGACACAAGTGTACAAGCAGAAACATGCAGACCACAGAAACATGTAAAAGTGAAAAAACACAGGATAGTCACCAGAGGTTTACTAAAAAAACATGTTCAATTTCCTGTAGGATCTCTAGCTCTCTAAAGACATTTCGGACCTCGTCACGCTCAATGCACTGTTGTTTGTTCATGTACTTCATGGCGTACATCTTCTCTGTGTCCCTCTTCTGCACGATGCACACCTGCAAGGGCGACAAACACAAAACAAAGACAGAGTCAACCACTTACCAATGCACACAACCTCTGAGAAGCTCACAGACACCATCAACTTAGTATGCAAAGACATAGGACATAACATGAGATAGAATCACTCCATCGTAATGATGAATGCTAGCACTGCTCTCCATGAGCAGCACACTAGGCTATTGGGAGAACACACACAAGCCACCTCATTACTTCACTCACTGGAATTAAAAATTAAGTGAGCAAAGTGGTGAAACGACAAGGTAACTAGTCAAAAAGAGCACAGGACTTGGTCAATGTTATACTCATTACTGTGGCCAATCGTAGCTACTCAGCTACTGCTGCACAAATGAGCTGCTGTAGCAGGATTAACACTTGTTAAAACATTTATGGTTGACAATGTTTTGATTGAATCACAGTTGGCTTATATGCAGGGACAGACTTAGGGCCCCAATTTTCTTCCACTAAAGAGCCAGAGTTACAGAGACAACTCTGGCAACCACACAAACATACATTTGATACATTGTTCACTGATGTCCAACGAGGGCAAAAAAGGAATGTGATCACAGCTAGCTGACACTCATATATTGTTTCCGGGCGAATGATACAATCTGTGCCTCACTTAGTGGCTTGTTCTTGGCAGTGATGGAAATATTTTAACACGATTGCCCAAAACCAGTTGACAACTACTTTTTCATTGATTATCTCATACATAAACAGATTAATATCTTACTGATTTATTTATTCTGTATCCTACTAGTGGCAGTCACCCCAACACTTGTTTTGGTAAACAGCTGAAGGATGGGGCTAGAGAAATGTAACCACTCTTAAATTCCTAGATATAATACAGTGTTTGTTTACAATTTTATTTTGGGTCTAATGGGGTAAGACAGCTGAACATAAGGCATTTATATTCTTAAATACTCAAGGGCTATGTATAATTATTATGTCTAAAAATGGATGTACCAAACCCAGATTGCTCCTTTAAAATGAGTGTCAAACGCTCAATTTTGGAACATCATATTGGTAGGCTTATACTGCAGTATAATGCTGAGATGAACTAGTGGTCTTTGTACAATCTATTTTGGAGTGCATACGACTGATTATACAACAGGTTGATCAAATCAATCATTGTGATTTTTGCATTGTGATTGTGATTCCGATACCCACGATATCAGCACGGGTACTTAATCACTTTCACTTGCAAAATGTGTACATATGCCATAAACACTCAGTGCCTACATAAAGGTTATAGCAAAATGTACATACATACCATTTGTTTTCAATAATGAAAACGTTGCTAGACCAATAGAAGGATTCTGACAATAATGGTTAATTCATGGTTGCTACACTCCTCAAAAACCGAACTGGCTAGATTTTATTCGCCAACCAAGTGGAGATTTGGTTTGTTTACTGGGTTGCCATGCCAATCATAGTAGAAACCTGTGCCCCTAACTACGGTAATAGTTTTATGAACTACATTTATAGACGGAGTGCATAAACCCAATATATTTACATTATAAACCCATAAATATACAATATATCATGAAAACCCCCCCACTGTTTTGTGAATTGTTGCTGTCGGTGTAAACCTGTTGTATAAAAGTAATAACTCACTCAAGAGTGTGCTATAACTAGGATATCGTAATGGATGTGCCTCGTGCCTATGACCGCATCACAGCTGTTATCCACAATATAGCACACCCTATATATATAAGGAATATAATGCTACTTTTTAGGACATGGAAAATAATTAAACAAATGTGTTGGCTGATCTAACATACATTGTTAGGCTACAGTATATGTTATCCTCAATTATTGCAAGCCCCCCCACCAGTAGTAAGTCCACCAGTGCCTATATAAAGGTTATAGAAAGTGCATTTTTCCAATCAAGTTGACCAGGTGATTTGCTTAATACTGGAGTTTGGGTTATCATTGAAAATATAAGGCAGCGAAAGATACAATTTGTCATCATAAACAGAGCCATGATGTGTTTTAGAACACACTGTTAATACCTGCAGTATCTCATTCCAATTGATTGGTTTCCAACCAAACAACTCACAAATAATTAATTTACCTATGGTAAAACAAGTAAATTGTCACCTCAAAGATAGTTAACAGTGTATCTGATAAAGAAGGAGCACAATCAGACTAGACCAGGCTCGGTTTTGAGGGTTACTAGGGTGCCAAAGGCAGGCAACATTTGAGTGTTCAGATGAAGTACAAAGTAACGACTCTGTGCTGTTCTAGAGCCATACAACAGAAGGGTGTATAGGCCTATGTAACTAAATTGAATTGTCCACAATCGCCCAGGTCTGCTCATTACCGGCTGCCAGATGGCTGCTTTACAGCGTTAGAGAAGAACTGACAGGAGGAAATCTATTACCCCTCCAAAATGCAATCCAATTGCCATTCTCCCTTCCCCTTCTAGCGAGAGCTCAAATGAACACTTCTCTCCATCCTGCTCTCTGTCCCCCTCTCTTTCCTGCTCGGGTTTTACCTGCCTCTCTGTCTTTGTCATAGCTGGCCCATTACAGTATAAACGCATAACATATCCCTCCTCATCCTTATAGGTGTACTTTAGATTGTAAGGCAGGAGTGTGAACATACAGTATGTGACAGACAGGGTTCGAACCTGGCCCTCCTGCATAGAAGACCCAGTTGTCCATCACAAGGCTAAGCAGACATCCTCAAGCTCTGAGAGTGACACTTCAGTTTAGAACTCTCAGGCAGGGCTACCTCATCAAGAGAGCGTGATTCTAAATCACATCCGCTACTGTATACATACAGTACTGTAGGTAGAGGACAAGTCTGTGGTGGAGGAGGAGCAGCATGCAGTGGCTAGCTTATCCTTCACTGAATCCTGTTCAGAGAGTGGAAGGGTTCAGTGGGTGAAAGTTGTCTTTAAATCTGTGTACTATTTTAAGGTTCTCTTTTTACCCCCTCCTAACACACCTGGGGCCTCTCCATGGCAACACTGCAGATCGTGGCCCTCCCTGGTCCCCTGTCGCCCGAGCTACTGTAGCCCTGTCCTGCACACAGACCCACTTTCTCCAGCTTGGTGTCATAGAGGGAGTGCAGCAGCCAATTCAGCTGCACTGTGCTTAATGATGGTGAAAGACCACCTGCAACCTTGCGAACCAGAGTCTAAGGCCCTGTACATATAATACATCCTTCCTTCTTCCCTTCCTTGAAGTCGATAGGTTGGTAAAATCAATGTTGTGGAAAGATTGATTTGACCAATCCAGTCATGTTAGATCAGTGATTACGTCAAGGAAGGGAGGAAAGAAGGATGCATATCTAAAGTATTTGAACAGGGCCTAAGGCTCCTACTGCTGTTTTCCTGCTGTTCCTTTGCTGCTCTAAATGGAGAGCTTTGATTACAGATGAAGGCGTTTACTGTCCATCAACCAACATCCTATCAAACCCACAGTCATTCTACATCTTAGACCTCTCACTTCAGACATTATGACCAGTCAGAAATGTGAACAAAGCGTTTATTCATATATTCATAGAGCACATTTGCAATTCAATAGATTTGACCAATAGATTAGATGGAAAGATTCTGTATAGGCAAATTCTGACATTTCCATGACTATTAGCATATGAATATATACTGTATAGAGATGAAATGGTTTGAGATGGGAGTGGACAGATAGATTACAGTGACAGTACTGGCTGAGGACTGAGGCACTGGCAATGACAGTCAGACCGATGATGCTTTTTCTGAGGGGGTATTAGGAACCAAAGTGAGCATAATTAATTCTGAACACCGGTATCTCTAAAATGCTAATGAGCGGCGCAGTCCAAAGCATAATGATCCCGCCAGCTAAATTTCATTGTTAAATATTCATTTTGAACACCTGCTATTCACCCTCAATTCAGATGTAGTAAAAATAAATTAAAAAAAAGAACAAAAAAGGGATAAAAGGTCAATCAGGAAAGGCGGAATATGTACTTTAGGTCTGGCTGATTGGACCAATTCACTCTGAAGGCTGTCTGGGGCTGTGTGACTTCATGAAGCCATGGATAATAAACTGGCACAACAGTCTGTGCTGCCTCAGGATTCTGTGCTGCCTCAGGATTCTGTGCTGCCTCAGGATTCTGTGCTGCCTCAGGATTCCACAGTTTCTGTGGCAGGAGCAGCGTCGACTCGTCATCACCCAGAGGTGAGGCGCCCAATGTTGTGACAACGTTGCTGTAATCTCTGACCACCAGCTGCACGGCACACTAGCTTATCTCCCCTAAAGAGCGCTTTAGAGGTGGGCTGGGCAGACACATCCGTTGGCCAGGTTGGATCTATTGATTTTCTCTCTGGACAATCTTGGGAGTGTGCAACCGTTTGATGTGGAAAAGATTCAAAAGGGAGAATGGAGGCAGGAGATGAAAAACACCTGTCCTTATGGGGTACCTCAAAGAGTCCAAGCCCAAAGAAATGTTCCGTCACCGGAAAGGCTCCATCGCAAACTGCAATTGTTTTGATGCTATTTTTCCCTCCACAATTATAATCTCTCAGTGTTGAGAAACCAGAAAACAACGAATAATGAGGAAATTACTAGACTTGGCAGACACTCTCCTGGGGGAGTTCTCCGGAGGTCAGTTTGAGTGGTTGGCAAAGGTTTAAAAACACATTCCTGTGATTGAATAGACATTAAACAACAAAACCCAGAATAGAGACAAAAGAGGCCATCACAACTTGAACGTATTCATCCATACACTTGTTAGAACTTTGAGTATCCTTAATGAGAAGATTATTTTCAGCAAAAAACTAAATAATGCTTGTCATGAGTTCTGATGGGAGCAGCCACTTATGTAAACTCTAAATGTTTGGAGGGTGTTGCAACAGTAATCATCATCCATTATCTAGCCCAATCCCTACATCCCTCCAACCCATCTCTCTCTCTCTCATGCTAATATAACTGAAATTCTTAATTGGACCTCAAAATGTGACAGATATGGTGGTATGACTGACAATTCAAAAGGAAATAGGCATGCTGACTTGAAACTCTACCAAGCAATGTCGGCGGGAAAATAAATAAATAAATAAATAATAAGGGTTTATTTGACAAAGCAATAGAGCCTGTCACTCAAAAATGCCTGTAAAATATTTGGAGCAGCCTATATTATTAACAAGAATAAATACATTATCACAAGGAGCTGAGATTTTGCACAGATTAGTATATTAAACTCACTGAGTTCTCAAAATACCAAATACCCACGAGTCAAGGTTGACAGTTATGCAGTTATTAAAATGTTATGCATTTAACATTAATTGCGCGCAAGGGATGTTTTTGTGGGGGTATCAACCAAACTTTTCTCTGCACTTCGACGTACTGGGGCACAAGACCAAAAAATATATTGAAGATTCATTGCTCAGCTCTTACAGTCAAAACAATTTAAAGATTACCAGTTCCTCAAATACCTGTTTTATGGAGCAATAAATATTTCATACCCTACAACAGAGCTTTGTGCTATCACAACTTATGAGGATACAGAGAAGCCAAGAGGGGAGTAAGAGGGCCGGCTCCAAATGAGGGGCATCAAAATACTGTATGGAAATAGGGGTGACCCTTTATTTTACAGCCCGGTACAAAGCAGGGACTTACATACAAAATACTGTATGGAAATAGGGGTGACCCTTTATTTTACAGCCCGGTACAAAGCAGGGACTTACATACAAAATACTGGGTAAAATCCAGTTATTACCTGTTAATTGCATATTAATTATTCTCACTGTTTCTTTTTGAATCATGAAGGGCGGCAGGTAGCCTAGAGGTTAGAGAGGCCGGCAAGCAATCGGAAGGTCACTGGTTCGATCCTCACCCCAGGAGGGAGCAGGAAATGAGCTGGTGACTGGAGGGATGCTGGCATCATATCCTTGTTACCACATCTTTTCTTAGTAAATACTGGGTAAATGCTGAAACAGGGCTGTCAAATATAGGGTTATCGGAATGGGAAACCATACAGAGATCCATATCTGGATCTCTAGTCCCATGTCACATGAATTACAGTTGAGTATCTGGGTCTCTAGTCCCAGGTCACACTTGGCCTGGAAGTGAACATTTTCAGCTGCTACATGACTGGTCTGTCCTTGTGGATCCGGTTTTGATCCAAGTTCCAGTCTGGGATTTGTTCTGCTGTTCAAAGGCCATTTCAATTCATGATACAGTATACAGTGCCTTCAGTAAGTATTCACTCCCCTGGACTTTTTCCACATTTTGTTGTGTTACCACCTAATTTAAATGGATTTAATTGATTTTAATTTCAAATTAATTGAATTAATTGAACAAGTCACTCATAAGTTGAGTCCATCTGAGTGCAAGGATAATAGTTAATGTGATTTTGGAATTAATATGTTTGTTTTTATAGGGTCTCTGAATTGCATAGGAATCAATTACACACTATGTAGATTAGGATGTCACTGCCAACTCAGCAAATATCATAATTTTCTCTTGATCCTGACAAACTCCCCAGTCCCTCCCAGTGACAAACATACCAATAACATGAGGCAGCTACCACTATTCTTCACACAAGGGATGGTGTGGAAACTGCATTGCATGTGCACTAAACTTAATGCTTTGTTAAACTCTTTGCTGTATCATCAATTCATTGTTGCAAACACAATTATGGATGTTACATTTACACTTATGGCATTTAGCATTTATCTAAAGCGACTTACAACAAATACATTTGTCTTAAGTGAGTAAATCATCTATCCATCAGTCATCATAAGAAAAAGTAATCTATGCTAAATTTTTCATTAAGGGATTCTCTTCGGTCACTTGGTAATATAGACCTATTCTGAGTGACTGGGGATGATGTTGTCCCATCGACTGTGCTTTTTCCTCCCATTCAACTTTCTAGATTTTTGTCTCCCCAGGCCTCAGGGTAGTATACCTAAGCAGTTTTGTTCCTCTCCATTTGCTCAGTTTATAGACAACCTGATCCACACAGTGTGTTATTGATTCCTATGCAAATCAAATACCTTATAACAATATTCATTCCAAAATCACATGAACTATTATCCTTGCACTCAATTTAAGTTATTGCGTGACTTGTTGAAGACATTTTTTTTTAAGTTTGAGCTCATTTTAGGAGTGTTATATCAAAGGAGGTGAATATTAATTTAAACTTTTAATTTTTAATTAATTAGTAGTATTTATTTATTATTTATTTCTCACAATGTGGAAAAAGTCCAAGGGGGTGAATACTTACTGAAGGCACTGTATACTCAGGATTCTTGAAGAATATGACTTATGAATGCATAATGAGCTCAGTACAACTTTCTTACCTTATTATAACCCCAAATATAAGGTTGTTTTCTTCATTGTTTGTAAACAATGTATTTGCATTGTAAATGCATTTAAAACTATAATTTCAATATCATGGACTGTAAGACCAGAGCTCTGTCTTCAGTTGAGAGTGGGCAAATTTCCCCACCCCCGTCTTTCAACTTTATAGATAAACAAGTGGTGAGCCAACCATTTGGCTGAAAAACGAATCAAGGATTCTTGATTAAGAAAGTATAATTTGTTTCTCTACATGTTCTCTTAAATCATGAAAATGTCAGATAATGACTTATCAGGCTGAGCATGCACCCATATTCCTCAGCCCCCTGCCCTCATGTCTCTGAGCTCCATCTGCTTCATCTCCATGTTAGTAGCAAGCTACAGTACTAACCGTGTACTTATAAAATGCTTATTAGCTCAAGTATCACTTCTTAAAAATGCTCTTTCATGTTGCACTTCAAAGTGTGCCTGCCTGTCATCATAATGAATAGTGGATCCCCAAGGTTGGCTTGGGATGTTTACCTTCTAAACCCCCCCCCCCCCCCCCTCTCATTCCTTTGGTTCCGCTATACTCTAGTTAGCAGCCCTACTGTACCAATTGTTGTTACAAGTGAAGGGAAGTGAGGGTACATAAAGCATCAGTGACAATTATACACAGGTGCAGGTGATAATGTTCACGATGAGGTGGCACAGTGGACGGCCGGAGGGAGACACCTAGGGACCGCACTGGGGAGTGTGACCCCCATCGCACACACGCACGCACGCATGCACGCACACGGGCAAGGAAAATATGCTTTTTTTAGGCTCTGATGAACCTGTCAGCCACAGAGAAGAAATAATTCCCTCTTTATTTAATTAATTCAGGAAATGAAAGTATTTACTGAGCTTGGGCAGCCATTTGCAGAGCTACATGATGCACTATTAAGGCAGGCATGGACATTCATAATAGAAAGCAGGGACTAGGCTGTTTGAACCACGGCTCAGAGATAGTGGGGCTTAACTCTGAAGTTTCCTCTGGAACTCTACTCCTAGAGCAGAGAAAGGATGAAAAGCTTTGTCTGACTATTCCTTCAAAACAACCCCCCCAGTCGTATACACTACACAGTATCACAGCCTTTAAAGCTGTATATAAATAAATACTACATATTTTCTTATAGAGGCAGAGCCAACAATGGCCGCATGCTTTACCAGAATATTTAGGATCATGGATTGTGGAAAAAAAAATCTAAATGATCATCTCTGAATTTGGTCCATCATATTTTTCCTTCTCTTCACTAACAGTAATATCTGACGGTGATAGAGGAAAAAGTGTGAGTGTATGTAGTGGAGACAGTTTGGAACCACTCTCCTATAATCAGCAACGTTGCCTAAGACCCTGAAAACAGGTGTTAGCTCCCCGAGCTAATGTCTAGACTTCAAGGTGCATGTTGTCCATGTGGGAGATCCGGCTTCAAACCACAATCAGTCTCACAATTACTCTTGACCGTAGAGATACAGGTATACCAAAAGGTTGGATCCTGCACATAAAAAGGTCTGTGAGGCAACTAGATACACATACCAAGATGATAAAATACAGCTAATGCTGGAAGCAGGCTTGAATATAGAAAAAGGCACTCATAAGCAAACTCCTAGAACCTGTGCTTTGATTGCCTGGCTTGTAGACAGATTTGTTGGCTCCAGCCATGTGATTTAAATGCGTTTAAATGTGGCTGAGACTAAGACAGTGATCGTCTCATCTTCCAGTGTGAATGGTGTTCAATACCCCCATCTCTCAGCCCGAAATACCTATTTACAGTTGAATGAGCTTGCATGGTAGACGTCCTGAGGAAATTGCGCCTTGCCTGTCGTCAATTCCTTTTATGCAATTGTGCTATTGTAATGGTATAGGCCAAGTACATTGTATAGGTGAACTGGCTCTCTCACACCAATGTTGGGATGGTATTTAAGTACAAGGACAGCAAGATTTTCTTTCTCGGTTAGCCTATAGGCACCAGTCTCCTGTGTTGTCCTTGACACACATAGCATTAAATATATGGACAAACTCACACAGGGATGAGCAAATCATTATCAATCTTCATTAACCATAAAATATATTTTGAGTCAGATATAAGGTAATGTTAACTTGTGTTAGTTGGCCATGTGACCACTTGTGTAGAGTCTGCTTTTATCATGTCCATAACCATCTGAAGTTGTACAGGGGAATAAATCTGTCCTTATTCTTAACCTGTCCAGTCCTTTCTCTATTCTTCAATGTTTTTATCCCAACTCTTCAGGCTATACAGTTGTACAGTAGCAGAGATGTATTTCTGGGCTAATAAGTTGCCCAAGGCCACACACACACTGCTCTCATCCTTCCACACTGCAATCCCAGTTATCATCTGCAGTCTGAACACCTGCATAAGGAGAAAAACCTTCATAACAGGAGTAAGCCTTTACAGCCAGTCCTTATAACCAGGGTAATTCCTCCTCCATGTGAGTCTGCCCTGCAGTGCTGTCAGATATAGAACTCTCACAGAGACCAGTCATCGACGTGACCTTTTACCAAGACGTGGTGGACAGCTCCCCAATATGACAAACACATCACCAGCACAAAATACTACCTGTCTCTGTGTCCTTTCTCTCTGTATGCTACCTCCTCAGTCCCTGTCACAGCCACAGAACAGGCAGGAGCCATATCATAATGAGGGTTCGCCCAGTGCTCCACTGCAAGGACCTTTAGACTGTAAACCCACCAGCTGAGCTCCTCCAATCACCTCTGACCTCAACCAAGCTCTCTGACATGTACGCACCCCCGCTATCCCCACCCCTTCTGCCAACTGCTGCTCTCCACTGAGCCCCAGTCCATCCACCCGCTGGCATTAAGGAGCTGTTTCTGCCTTTCTTGTCACTGTCTCAGGTGACAGTCCCCCATGCTGGGCTCCAGGATGTGCCCTCCCCTGCCCCCATCCAGCCATTCGCTGGTGCCTTAATGAGACCCTGCGGTGCACGGCCCGAGAGAGAGAGAGAGAGCGAGAGAGAGAGCGAGAGAGAGAGAGAGAGAGAGAGAGAGAGCGCAACAGGGGAAAGGCAATTATTCCGCAGCGGGCTGTATATGGGCCATTCCCCTTGTACCCTCAGGCACAGCAGGCTGCTCTCAGCCTCAAACCGGCCGCATGGCGTCTCCATCTCTTGCTCAATCATCGGACCACTCCCCCCTCCACTGTCCCAACCCCCCTACAGGAGGATAGCCACTCCTACAGAAGCAGCTGGTGTCAGCATGTCTTTTAGAAAGCAGGGGAGAGGTGGTACCTGCAGGTGTCCACAGTTCCAAACAGCTCTCCCACTGAGCAGCTCCTTTCATTCCCCTCCGGCGAGCTCCTGCTCTCAGTGCTGCCTGGATACCTACCCCATGCCACCGCAGAGACAAGAGGCCCACTACCGCACGCACACCTTGCTCACAAAAACCCACAGAAATACACAGCTTTGCCACTGTGAGTGCCTATTTCATTGAAAACACAAACAAATGAATAACCTAACTGTGTTGCATAGCACAAACACACCTCGTAACACTACCAACACACACACACCTTATACAGTCTACTGTGAGAATGTGAAGATCATTCTGATCATCATCTGTCACAGACACAGACGCATGCAGGAAATACCACACACTCACACAAATTATGTCTTTCTATGAGTGGAACTATACAGCAAAGTTTACTGACTGCAAATATCTCATGAAGGCTATTTTAAAGCTAAAACCATTCACTAAGACCCATTTACCAACTTAGAAGACTTACAACATATACGTTTGCAAGCCTTGGGAACAAGGCTAGTTGAAGGCCAATTCCTTGATCATAACTATGCGTGCGCATGTCTGTGTGCATGCATGCATGTGCTCTCCCTCTGGCTTTCCATATCCACATCAGTGTCTCTTACTTTAATTGTCCATTGGTGTCTCATGACTCAATATGTCTTATAAATACGGCCAGTTTCTGAGGATTTCATAGCTCACTGCAGGCTCCCTCTAACATCATAAGGGAAGTGACAGCAGCTTGGAGGAACGAAGCAATAAGTAAAATTAACATAAATTCAGATGGTAATGTATTCTGCAACCGGGGCTGACTTGCCTCATAAAAGAGGCACTTATTTTCCAAAAGATTGCCGTTTTGAAAAGAGCAAAGTCAAAAATTTGCAAAGACTTGCATAGACAGATGTATAATGATGAACAAATATTAGTCATGACATATCAGCATACCACAGATAAGCTTTTACAATCTTCACAGCACAATCGGAGTCATCATTTGACATTCAGGCAATGCAATGGAATCATAACTAGGTCTGGATACCCATATTCCATAAACATGAATTCTTCATACAGCAAATGGAAAGCTCTAATTACAAGTACTGTTGTGCTAACATAAGTGCAATCCAATGACAATGTCATTTGAGAGTTGAGACAGGATTCAGGGAGTTGTGGTATTTGGTCTCACCACCCACACACCCTCCACCCCCCCCCCCCCACACACACAGATTGAGTTTCGTTATTGAGCATGGCGCAAAATGACAAACTGAGCTATTATGCCTTTCTGTAATTATGAGTAAGACTCACAAGTACTCACATCCCAGGTGACATAAAAAGAAAAAAAAAAGAAAAAAACTAAAACTAAAAGCAGCCACAGTTGAATTAATTAAACACTACGGTTAAGATTAATCGGAATTATAATGTAATTACTTAAGGCCCACTTCACCAAGCCGTCTCTGTTTCCTCGTAAGATATAATGAGTATGTAGGGTAATTAGTGCCATGGAATTACCCACACGGTCCCAAGAAGCGCAGCAGCCGACTGCATTGCTCACACATCCGTGGTTGTAACACAGACAAAGCGTACTGTACATAGAGCAGAAGAGATCTGGATACCTTACCTTTCCGAAACTCCCCTTCCCAATGGCCCGGAGGATTTGGAAATGGTCAAAGTTCACTGCAAAGAGAGAGAGAGAAAATCTGTCACTGACACAGAATGACAGGAGACAAAAAGGGTTCATTGTGTTGCTGGTTTTATGGTAAAAAATAAAATAAAATAAATGAATAAATATGTGAGACAATCATCAACCTATAATGACAACTTGGTATGCCTTGCTTCAGGCTTTTCAGGAGAACATAATGTATTATGTTCTACTGAAAAATAATAAGCTTCACACTGCTAATGAATGATTTATACCCCCCCCCCCCAGTGGTGGCACAGCAAGCATGCCACTGACTCACTCCAGGCTCCTCTTTCAAACTTCCTCTGACTCTTCCAACACACGGATCAGAGCCAGCCTACAGAAACAGTGGGGTCAACAACCCTCCCCTGGGCAGATGCTACCTTATTAACTTATATCTGCTGCTGCGGCGGCATACATGGAACCTGGGTACACCATGGGTCGTGTCTGGGAAGATAAACCAGACCTGGTTTGTTTCACACGTCTTGCTTGAAAGAAGCTAATCCTGAGTGGATTCTTCGGCTCAACATTATGTACATTGCTAATCCTGTCATATGGCAGAGCTCAGACTGTACCACAGAGGAGTAGGAGGAACAGTGGAGGAGAAGATTCGACTGGGAAACACTACTTCACTCATCGCGTACTGTATAAAAATTGAATATATTATATTATACAATGCCCTCCATAAGTAAATGAGGCAGAGAAGCATTTTTTCTTCTTTTGGCTCAACACCTGACTAACCAGAATAACCCGTCAAGCAAATTGTCCCATTGCTTTTGGTACCTTGAAATACCTTGAATGGAGAAACCAACAGTACAAAAAATACCATCAAATAAAAGATGAGAATGTATACTTTAACCTCATAGTAACTGTTTGACCTAAAATTCAAACTTTTGGAGTGTAAAAGAAAAAAATGCTTCACTGTCCCATCACTTACAGAGGGCACTGTGTATACTACAAGATGAAGTTATTTGTGTGTCTTATTTTAGCAGGGTTTAGGACCCTGTGTGTTGACCTATGCCCACACAACGCATTATAACTCATTATAGGTGTACGTGATGACCTATAATGTGTCTTTATAATGCATCATAACATGTTATGTCTATAAGACTTTATTTTCAACTGGAAAATGGCTGATAATAGCTCAGGATAATAAGGAAATTATATAGGATTACAATGCAGTCATATATACATATAACAAGTTTTATAATGCACTATGAATACATACAACTGTATGCTCTAAGTAAAATGTTACCGAGCATACACCCAGCTACTGTGCCCACCGATCTACCTAGATACCGGGAGCTACTCAGAAGAATGGCTCACCGAGTAATGGCCGTGGAAACATACGCAACTGGCACCTGGAAGCCCTGTAAATTGAGTCACTATTTTGACACAAAAGTGTCAGAAGACCTGGCCTTGTTCCATGCAGTGTGGGTAATTAGAAGGGACGCGCTGCTTCCTGTAGCCATCCATTCAGCATCAGAGGGCCCCACTCGCTCCATACGCCTCACTAGCTCACAGTCATGCTGAGAGCTGAATTATGGGGGAGGCGGCTTGCCTTTCATGTTGTAGACCCACAGCTCCCAGACAAGCATTCAGGTTCTATCGCCGGATACCTACTGTAGTTTACTCTTTGACCATGATGACTGAAAAAATTCCCTGCTGGGATGAAGTATGTGTAATTCAGTCCAGTTAAATACATTTCACCAGTACAAACGTGCTTCTGCTGAAAGGTATCTTTCTCCTCTTTCAGGATAAAGTGTTTATTTCACGGATCAGTCATTCTTTCGACAGTCAACCCTGACCAACTAACCTTGCAATTTTGTCCCCACGTCATCAATGAATGTGTTTGCATAGTTTGCTATGTCGTGAGGAATGGATGAGATGTGCATGATACCCAGAATTATGATGTCCTCCTTTTTGGGTGTCATTGGATGTAATGCTCATTTGATGCTCAAGCCAGCATCTGGATGTGTCCCAAGTACAACTTTGTTCCCTGGGCCAGAAGTGGGCCGCTCTGGCTGCCATTCCTAAGCATTATCTTTGCCATGTAAAGGCCAGACCTATCCTAGCTTTCAGTCTCCTGCCAAAGAATACCCACCAAAAGAACTCAAACCAAATCACACTGACCTTACACTGCCTTAATGAGTGGAGGGGCATCAGGTGTGTTGTGTCTTAATTGGCCACACCTGAGTCTAATTTGGTGTCTTCTATAAATGGAGGAAGTCAAAGGAAGCTGATGTGCTACCAGTTTGTATTCTTATCCAATTTCATCCCAAATAAATAAGCATAGATGTTGTTGTATCAGTCCAGTAATTTAGTAACGTCTTAGCCTGGGACACAGACGGTCTGTCTGATGATATCTAGACTCAAGTTGATTGGCTCAGAACTTGTCTTTTTTTTTTTTTTACTTGCCACACTGACACTCATCAAAACCAAATGAGATGAGTCTAGATTTCTTCAGATGGTTTGTATGTTTCTCATCTCATCTGGTTTTGATGAGTCAGTGTTCTACAATCAAACTCTTCTAAACCAGATGAGAAGAGTAGATTTTCCTAAATGATCTGTGTATTTCTAAACACTTGGCTCAGTTAGGTTGGGATGTGACTTGGGATTGTGTGAGACAATTTCACAGGTGCTTTGAAAACCCAAACCACCAGTTTTATCTATTTCAAGATACTGTATATCAAAGAATGTATGATTCATCTTCTCTTTGCCTAGGACTTAATATTGCTTTATTGTTCCCAGCAGTGGATCAACATTCCTCATGTAAGGGTTAGGGCTAGTCCAGCAGTGGATCAACATTCCTCATGTAAGGGTTAGGGCTAGTCCAGCAGTGGATCAACATTCCTCATGTAAGGGTTAGGGCTAGTCCAGCAGTGGATCAACATTCCTCATGTAAGGGTTAGGGCTAGTCAAGTAAGTGGATCAACATTCCTCATGTAAGGGTTAGGGCTAGTCCAGCAGTGGATCAACATTCCTCATGTAAGGGTTAGGGCTAGTCCAGCAGTGGATCAACATTCCTCATGTAAGGGTTAGGGCTAGTCAAGTAAGTGGATCAACATTCCTCATGTAAGGGTTAGGGCTAGTCAAGTAAGTGGATCAACATTCCTCATGTAAGGGTTAGGGCTAGTCAAGTAAGTGGATCAACATTCCTCATGTAAGGGTTAGGGCTAGTCAAGTAAGTGGATCAACATTCCTCATGTAAGGGTTAGGGCTAGTCAAGTAAGTGGATCAACATTCCTCATGTAAGGGTTAGGGCTAGTCAAGTAAGTGGATCAACATTCCTCATGTAAGGGTTAGGGCTAGTCAAGTAAGTGGATCAACATTCCTCATGTAAGGGTTAGGGCTCGTCCAGCAGTGGATCAACATTCCTCATGTAAGGGTTAGGGCTAGTCCAGCAGTGGATCAACATTCCTCATGTAAGGGTTAGGGCTAGTCCAGCAGTGGATCAACATTCCTCATGTAAGGGTTAGGGCTAGTCCAGCAGTGGATCAACATTCCTCATGTAAGGGTTAGGGCTAGTCCAGCAGTGGATCAACATTCCTCATGTAAGGGTTAGGGCTAGTCAAGTAAGTGGATCAACATTCCTCATGTAAGGGTTAGGGCTAGTCAAGTAAGTGGATCAACATTCCTCATGTAAGGGTTAGGGCTAGTCAAGTAAGTGGATCAACATTCCTCATGTAAGGGTTAGGGCTAGTCAAGTAAGTGGATCAACATTCCTCATGTAAGGGTTAGGGCTAGTCAAGTAAGTGGATCAACATTCCTCATGTAAGGGTTAGGGCTAGTCAAGTAAGTGGATCAACATTCCTCATGTAAGGGTTAGGGCTAGTCCAGCAGTGGATCAACATTCCTCATGTAAGGGTTAGGGCTAGTCCAGCAGTGGATCAACATTCCTCATGTAAGGGTTAGGGCTAGTCCAGCAGTGGATCAACATTCCTCATGTAAGGGTTAGGGCTAGTCCAGCAGTGGATCAACATTCCTCATGTAAGGGTTAGGGCTAGTCCAGCAGTGGATCAACATTCCTCATGTAAGGGTTAGGGCTAGTCAATTAAGTGGATCAACATTCCTCATGTAAGGGTTAGGGCTAGTCAAGTAAGTGGATCAACATTCCTCATGTAAGGGTTAGGGCTAGTCAAGTAAGTGGATCAACATTCCTCATGTAAGGGTTAGGGCTAGTCAAGTAAGTGGATCAACATTCCTCATGTAAGGGTTAGGGCTAGTCCAGCAGTGGATCAACATTCCTCATGTAAGGGTTAGGGCTAGTCCAGCAGTGGATCAACATTCCTCATGTAAGGGTTAGGGCTAGTCAAGTAAGTGGATCAACATTCCTCATGTAAGGGTTAGGGCTAGTCAAGTAAGTGGATCAACATTCCTCATGTAAGGGTTAGGGCTAGTCAAGTAAGTGGATCAACATTCCTCATGTAAGGGTTAGGGCTAGTCCAGCAGTGGATCAACATTCCTCATGTAAGGGTTAGGGCTAGTCCAGCAGTGGATCAACATTCCTCATGTAAGGGTTAGGGCTAGTCCAGCAGTGGATCAACATTCCTCATGTAAGGGTTAGGGCTAGTCCAGCAGTGGATCAACATTCCTCATGTAAGGGTTAGGGCTAGTCCAGCAGTGGATCAACATTCCTCATGTAAGGGTTAGGGCTAGTCCAGCAGTGGATCAACATTCCTCATGTAAGGGTTAGGGCTAGTCCAGCAGTGGATCAACATTCCTCATGTAAGGGTTAGGGCTAGTCAAGTAAGTGGATCAACATTCCTCATGTAAGGGTTAGGGCTAGTCAAGTAAGTGGATCAACATTCCTCATGTAAGGGTTAGGGCTAGTCCAGCAGTGGATCAACATTCCTCATGTAAGGGTTAGGGCTAGTCCAGCAGTGGATCAACATTCCTCATGTAAGGGTTAGGGCTAGTCAAGTAAGTGGATCAACATTCCTCATGTAAGGGTTAGGGCTAGTCAAGTAAGTGGATCAACATTCCTCATGTAAGGGTTAGGGCTAGTCAAGTAAGTGGATCAACATTCCTCATGTAAGGGTTAGGGCTAGTCCAGCAGTGGATCAACATTCCTCATGTAAGGGTTAGGGCTAGTCCAGCAGTGGATCAACATTCCTCATGTAAGGGTTAGGGCTAGTCCAGCAGTGGATCAACATTCCTCATGTAAGGGTTAGGGCTAGTCCAGCAGTGGATCAACATTCCTCATGTAAGGGTTAGGGCTAGTCCAGCAGTGGATCAACATTCCTCATGTAAGGGTTAGGGCTAGTCCAGCAGTGGATCAACATTCCTCATGTAAGGGTTAGGGCTAGTCCAGCAGTGGATCAACATTCCTCATGTAAGGGTTAGGGCTAGTCCAGCAGTGGATCAACATTCCTCATGTAAGGGTTAGGGCTAGTCCAGCAGTGGATCAACATTCCTCATGTAAGGGTTAGGGCTAGTCAAGTAAGTGGAGAGGAGGGAGGAACATAGGTGCAAGGAGAGACATTCTAGCTTTCACAGAATTAATTTTTTCATGCATGAAATCCAAGTGATTGATTGAATCCTTGAAACATTGAAACAGTTTGCGTCATGTCATCGGATCAGTAAATAACATTCCCTGTCTCTGATTCCCGATCCAGCATTTTAGGACAATATTGGTCTGATACTCAGTAGCGGATCAGTGCATCTCTCCTTGTCATGCATGAGAATCGGAATGGACTTCACAATGGGGGTGCTGCATCATCCAGGCTTTTTGGGGAGTTCAAGAATGAAGTTGACTTCTCATGTTGACTCATGAGAATGGGATCATTTGTAGAATCGGAATTGGGCGCAACTGTCACCCAGTACTGGTCCCTCACATTTCAACCAAAAATGGCCCAATAACTACAGGAACATATAAGGGCCAGATATCACATCCCAGAGCTGGGCCATAAGCAAAATGGCAACTCTCACCCAGGGCTGGCCTCCCGTATTCAGACCAGGTCTGGCACATATAATACTTGCATTTTCCAGCACTCAGCCATATGTGCCACCACAAGACCAGATCTGGGCCACAATTGTCTGTAGACTGGGTATTGACTTGTGGCCTTATTCATGTAACAGGGTGAAGATGAGTAGAAGTCGAGAGAGCAGAGTATTTTTCTTTTTTTACATCAAGCTGTCGATCAGGGATACACAATTACAATTTATAAAAGGTACTGTCACAAAATTTCCTAGGTATTTCCTGTATCAAACGAGCCCTATTTAAATGGGCTGAAATAAGTCACCAGCTGTAGTCAATCATAATCACTCATAAGAAGTTAAGAGGCCATGCCACGAAGCAAATTTGATTGACACAACTTTCTACATCACCAAAATTGATAATTCAAGGTGCTGTATGTATATTTTTGACCCAGCAGATTGTCACATTTTCAAAAGACCCATAATAAATTCATAAAAGAACCAAACTTCATGAATGTTTTTTGTGACAAAGAAGTATGTGCTCCAATCAATCCATCACAGAAAAATAAGAGTTGTAGAAATGATTGGAAACTCAAGACTGCCATGACATACATGTTCTTTACAAGTGTATGTAAACTTCTGACCACAACTGTAAGTGATGAGTGCAACAAAAATAATGAATGAATTATATATTTGCCAAATTACAGAAATAAAGTACACACGTGTGACAGCATTGCAGAAGAAGAAAAATAATTACACAGTAAAGGTTTTTGCAAAAAAAGTCTGTGGCCCAATGTACATGAAAAAGTCACTTTGGGCCTTGCATGTCCCAAAATAAATCTGAAGTGCACACTTTCTGGAGAACAAAGGAAGGTAAAATAGACAACAAGTCTGAATGTACAGAAGGTCACTGTGTACCATGCGCTTCCATCATGAAAGAAATGACACCTTCTCTCTTGTGCCAATTTTCTAACTTTGGCATGAATGATTTGATTGCAATCCTAAGACATTGGTGAAGGTGTTCATTCGTGAGCCTGGTGAGCGATTTGATTTTAATAATGTTCATTGTGGAGAAGGCTGCTTCACAGCAGTATGTGGAGCCAAACATGGTCAGGACGCGTAGTGCCATTTGTAGTGTTGCAATATTTACCCATCTGAAGATCTGTTTTGCTCCCTCTGAGGACATTTGTGATCAAGAAGAGGTTTTGGATGAACAGCAGCAGTTGTCTTCCAAGAGTGACGTCGTCAAAGCAAGCCTTGAAGTTATCCATCAGCTTTCGGATGAAATCAACATGGTTGTGAATATATTTCTCTCCCTTGGTTTGCTCCAAAACTTTTCGGAAGTGGACAAGCTCTCCCTGGAGATCATTCTTGAAAATCTCCAATTTCCTCTGGAAAGCACAGATTGCTGTTATGAGATCACACAGTGTTGTCTGGAGCAGTCACTGTGCGTACTGCTAGTGCTGGCTAAAATGGGAGGGATGTAAAACGTAAACAACAATACTATTGGTTTATTTGATTGACTTGGTGTACTTGGTTGTCATTGGTGTATTAAAATCAGATCATCTGCTGACGCTATGATGGGGGGCCAATACCACACCCATGGAAAACAAGCTTGAATTCAAGGAGCACTTTTCAAACTGCTCTCACATGTTCGGACAGTCAGCATTCTTTTCACAATTTCACAGTGTTACTTCAACCTCAGAGTGCAAATACCATATAAAACACCAGAAAATCATTTTTTTAATCAGAAGGCTGCATTAGAGGCCTGAAAGAGCATCACTAGAGGTCACAGACTTCAGGCAGTTATTGCATGCAAAGTATTGTCGACCAAATACTAATACTAATAATACTATATAGGAACACTAAAAAGTGTTGTAATTTTATAATGGTGAAACCAATATGTACACAAATACCATCAAATAAAAGCTGAAAAGCTCTACTTTAACTTCATAGTAATTGTCTGATTACAAATCCAAACGTTTGGACTGTACATCAGTTACGCAGGGCACTATACACTCACCGAACACTTTATTAGGAACACTATATTAATACTGGGTAGGGCCTCCCTTTGCTCTCAAAACAGCCTCAATTCTTCGTGGCATTGATTCCACAAGATGTTGGAAACATTCCTTTGAGATTCTGGTCGATGATGACGTGATTGCATCACGCAATTCCTGCAGATTTTTCAGGTGCACTTTCAAGCTGTAAATCTCTCGTTCTATCACATCCCACAGGTGTTCTATTGGATTCAGATCCGGTGACTGGGAAGGCCACTGAAGAACACTGAACTCATTGTCATGTTCATGAATTTGCTTTTTGACATGGTGCATTATCATGCTGGAAGTAGCCATTAGAAGATGGGTAAATTGTGGCCATGAAGGGATGCACATGGTCAGCAGCAATACTCAAATAGGCTGTGGCATTCAAGCGATGATTGATTGGTATTAACAGGCCCAAAGTGTGCCAAGAAAACATTCCCCACACCATTACACCACCTCCACTATGAGAAGGTGTACAGGTGTTCCTAATAAAGGGCTCAATGAGTGTATGTCACTATGCAAACTGTGGAGAATGGGTAGATAGAAGCATCAGCTAATTTGGTCTGGGTGGTGCTCAACTGCAGCCTGCGCAAAGGAGGTTCAGTTGATACTGTCAAATCACGGCATCGTGAATTTGAGATTCCAGAGCTGGTGATGTAGCAGGATGAAGACATCCAGGCACGTGCAAAGTGGGGTGGGGTGGGGTGGGGGGGGACAGCCCCTGGTGACATCCACAATGAAGGCTGATAGCTGATGCACCAGGAGGAAGTGCTGAGCAGGCTCCCTTGTGGGGTTCTTCTGGGTGATTGGCTCCTGTGGGGGTGCTCATGTTGGCCCAGAGCCCAAAGCATAGGGGCTGGGGTGTGTGTGTGTGTGTGTGTGTGTGAGCATCTCAACTCTTTGAACACAAGATAACAGCAAAGCAGATTGTGATTCTTTATCCATTTTGATATATATATTTTTTTTTATCATTCTCAGTTCGTCTGAAACGCCATTCCACTACACACATCCGTTTGACAATATTTGATGGCTGCTCTGGGGAGAGGGAGCTTAGCGTAAGATAAGACTTTGAGTGACAGCTCTACTGCAGGCCTGATGGGGGGTGTGAGAGGTGGGTTGGAGCACGGGGGAGATCTATCCCTCCCTATGGCTTGTTCTAACAAATGACAGTAGCTGCTCAGGGACTGGGATACACAGCCCTCAGAGCACCTCTGGCAATGATACAAGTGCCTGGGGTGACAGTGAACCACACTGTACTGTAGCTCTGCTCTAAGGTCCTCTCCCATAGTATAACCCCAACCTCCCCACCATCTGGGGATGAAGAGACAAATCTGATATTGAGCTACAGTACTATTGCAGTCAACACGCTGGTCTAAGTACTGTACATATGCTAAGCGCATAGTACAGTGGTGGGTGGGGGGATTGATATAAGGTGAAACAAGGAGGGGACCCTCAGGACCCCGAATGATTATCTCATCAGATCATGACCTGCCTAATATTACCCAAGACATCATTGAAAGCAGCAGTTTTGGGTCTGGAAACACACATCACCTTCAGTGTTCTTTCTAACCACATCACCATGCTAATGCTAGCTTTCACAGCCAGCAGGTTCCAGCAAAATGAAAGAAGCAGGGGGGACTGTGAATAAAAAAAACCATGTTAGTTCTTAAGGGTAAGCTAACTGGGAACATTACTGTAATGATAGATAGGAGTTATGAATGTCAATACAACAAAAAAGTGGTCAAGATGTAGCAAACATCTGGGGCACAAACACATTGGGGTGTGAGACAGACCATGTAAAGCGTCTCAAGAAAAAGTGTCAAATGTACGAAAATGACAAATTTTGCTTGGAGGCATTAATTATGAATACAGAGATGATGTAATTTTCATGACCCGTTCTTTATTAATCACCATCAGAGTCACTGCTCCCAGCACAAAGAGCGTTGGGTGAAGGGGGTTTGTCAGGAACGCAGATGCTGCTGAATTGTTGAGTTCAGCTCATATACAAGAACCTGCAGTTCAGCTAGCTCAAGCATGATAAAGCGAAACACATGTCAAGAGTTTGGATGTTCAGAGTTAATGCAGTGTCATGTTTGTAAGGAATGTTTCCATCTTGGGAGGATTTAGTTAACAATGAACAGTGACTTGGCCCTAGTAATACTTTGTAACAGCCTAATACTGTAGGGATACTGTATAAGGAATAGGGAAGGATACATAGGCTGGGAGATGTTTTTAATTGAATCATCACTTCAACAGTGTAGCATGAAGCTTAGTTAAACGTAATGAAATCTGAATATGTCACCTGTTACCCTGATAGTTCTATGGGACAAGACTCACTAACTGCCAAAGAATTCTGGAACACTGACCATCTAAAGTGTTTTATGTGGTATTTACCTAGCAACAATACTTTGATTGGCTACAAAATGAATCGTCATCATTTATACATTTTTGGTGAATAAAGTCACCCTTGGAACTTAAGAATGTTGACAATTTGGCCAACTTTATTCACCCTCGGCACGAAATGAGTTAAGTGGCCCTCAAATGGCTTGAAAACAAAACCACAGGAAGACTTGGAGATTAGCCAGGAATTTATGTGTTCCTTTGTTAATCATAGGACACCAACCAAAGACATTATGTGGCCGTTATTTGATTACCCAGGGGTCTCCAACATTAATATCTAGGTGGGGGAGTGTCACATCATAATCAATAAACTAGGCTGGTGATACTGTCCTCTACGCTATCTAAAATGGATGTATTGACCATGATGTGTGAGACCTTCTCAAGGACTGCAGAGAAACCAGAGTACTATCCTAAGAGAGGGCAACTCAATACCTTGGATGTCAGTGGAGCAAATTGATCCAGAAGCTACAACTGAACACAGAGAGAGCAATTGTGTACTAGGGCATATACTGTACAGTAATACCACTAAACTGTGGATGTAGTATGGTGTCTGGTGGCGCTATTAATGTTATCATACTTGATGTATGATGTTTGTGTTGTAATTCAATCTTAGACTGCAATGTACAGTAAGATACAGTCAAATTCCACCATGTTGTTTGCAGTTAGTTTGCACTTCAGTCCCCTACTTTACAGTTGCAATGCATCTTATCTTTGATGTTGTAATGGATACATGAGTCTTTTAATTGAGTTAATGTTAATTTCAGTGAGTGTTATTGAAATAAATTTCACAGTGGGTGACTAATTGGCAGGTGATTTCAATAGCTGGCATGAGAGCCAGTGTTCTCTTCATGTAAAATGCTGTTATACGAAAAACAACAGCATCATATATATATATATATATATATATATATATATATATATATATATATATATATATATATATATATATATATATATATATATATATATATATATATATACACACACACACACACACACACACACACATATGTATAATTTGTAACCGTAAATCAATAATGAAATCACACAGTGACTGCACCCAGTGCACCATTGGCACCAATTGATTGCCCCAAGATCAAAAACAGCCCATTATCGAGCTTTCGCTCTTTGCTTTGAGAATATGTCTCTGCATGCATGAGCACATGAGATTGATCACAGTAAACACAGGATCATATCACTGCAAGGGCTGACGTATAAAAAACATTGCATAAAGACCGTCACTATTTTGCCCACATACTTACTAAATATGTCATAGTAGTGGACCATATTTCATAGACTTTTGTATTAGAGCTCGTCCTACAGGGACACTATGGTCTTTGATGATGACGAACACCTGAACTGGGACAGGAGAGCTTGATGCAAGAGAGCATGTTCAACCCCGATCTGTGACAGCTTTGCTTGTGGTGCATTTTTCATGAGGGCTCAATGTTTTAACTTGGCTTGTAAGCTATCTTGAGGCTGGCCTTGGTTTGGCTTTGATCTTTATTGACTGGGCTGCTCTCATTGGGAGACAAAGCAGCCTCACATGTTCCTTTGAACTCTTGCTCATTGCAGGAGGAGCAAACATGTCTGTACCACGCGTGCCACGGTCTGCATGAAACAAGCTGAAATAATGACTCCTTGCAATATTATTGTTTTCATTCATCAGTATACCACACTTGTCCTCCTCTCTCCTTTACCCAGTAGATCTAGGAACAATCATTACACAAGGTATAATGAAATTAGCAACTAAGTAATGAATACCTTCAACCTTCAACTACATATTTCTAAACCATGACGTAAATACATATTACTTTCATTTTAAGAATTCATACTTAATCCAAGGACTGAAAAAAACAATATTGACAGAATGTTATCCCAGTGACAAAACATAAACCATTCACATTAATGCGAGTCAACAATATCCTGAATGTTCCAAAGACTTGGGAGAGATCCCTCTACACAACACTAAAGACTACATTTGACAAATCTGTTTACTTAAATTACTATCATCATTAAGCAGCCATCATCATTTTCTCCTTGCACACTAGAGTCCTTATGCAGTAAAATTGCCGGCTCTCTAAGCAAGGCTTCTCATGAATACTCATGAGCACTAGAAGGGTCCATTGTCTCAATGAGCTGGAGTATTTTGAGTATGCATTTTTCCACTGATCCTTGGAGAATAAGGATGTCGGGATGAACAAAGAATGTGGCAACATGCTTCACAGATAGACACTCTATATTTGACGCCACTCCATGGCAGTTGACTGTCATATGAACATGCCTTATTTGAGTCTCCGCCGTTCAACTGTATAAATTGTCCTTAGTGCTTTTTTAGATCTTGCATCCGCAAAAGCAGTGCAATACCCATATCCATGTCGGAGAGCTTTTATGATGACACAAAATAAGCGACTTAGAAGGAAAATGAAAGCAACCACTGAGGCTTGGATCAGACTTCTTTTTCTATAAACCGAAGACTAAACTTACTGATACCATTAGAATGAACTTGAACTGTTTGAATCTCAGAGAGAATCGACAGAGGGCACAGATCAGGGGCTTGTGCATCTACAGTGTGTGTGCTCTATTGGGCGGCTCAGCATCAGCCAATGGAAGCCATTGATTTCCCCCCTGTGCGGTTGTGCCAGTTTATTTTAGCATCCGTGTCCTCAATGATTGTGTTCCCCAGACTAATATAGAGGGGGGAAATAGCTCAGTAATCAGGTTTCCCAAGTCTACCTACCTACTGTCCTCTCCAGATAGTCCACTTCTCTCCCCTGCTTATATTTCTAACTACTACTCTTTTTATTTCATGAACTCTCTCTCTCTCTTCCAATAGGTCTTTGTTTCGTGACCTGTAAACATGACATTTGTTTGGTTGTTTTTGGTCTCTCCCCTATCTCACCATTCTCTGTCTCAGATACAACGTTACCTCGCAGACGCAGTCGTGGCGCCAGGATTCTAATACCGGCTGGGCCGGACAAATTCTTGGGCGGGCCAAAAATGATTCTTATATATATTAATATATCAATTGGGTTGATTGAGCCTATTCCAGACCGACATTATAGCTTATACATGTTAGACTATATCAAAGACCTCTCATCAGAAATGACAATGTAATCAACGCAAATGTTAATTATTCTATACAGGATCGTTATCGCAAAAATTCAGAATCATAATTTGGGTTGATGGTTTGGGAGTCATTTTCATTTTTAAACAGCAGCTCGCTTGTCGAGCCACAACAGGAGATCAGGAGATCTCATGGGAGAAATGCTAAATATATTTTCTTACTGGACATTTTGTGCCTGTGCCGCTTTGGTGAAAGCCTCCACTCTGTGTACATGCGCACCCGAGATACAATATCCTTGTATTGCCACACAACTTGCAGGGTCCGAAATTAACACCGGTCAAGCGCTAAATGCATTTTCCTTGTAGCGGGTAAATCTCGTAAATCCTGCACAGTGGCGGGTGATTGTGAATGGCAGTGCTTTATTCCGTATCATTACAGTTTTTAAATATGTATTGGGTATCATAATATAGGCCTTATCATTTTAGTTCCTCGTTTGAGAAGAGTAGACAGACACTGTTTCTCTTTGACACTGCTCTGTTAGCGATGGAAAGCTTAACTTGCAGCGCGAGATTGGTCGAACAGTATTTTTCCTTTCACAATATTAATGTAGCAAATACTTTATCGGCAGATAATACTTGTTTTCATGTAGGCCTATGGCATTCAATTCAGCAGGCGAAAACTACCAGAGAATACTTTTGGAATAGCAGCGATTCTAAACGTGACTTGTGAAGGGAAATGTTTTGGCTGAGGTCTAGTAAACAATTGAATGCCTCATTTGACTCATAGGCTGTTAGAACAACGTTTCAGCGAGAGGGCTGAATGAATATCAAACCATGTTGCATTCTTTGTTTGTTATGTAGACAGTTTTACAAGTATTTTAAAGTACAGCAAAGTCAAATGGTCACACTCTGGTGCCCTGTAGTGCCATGTGGGCGCATATTTCACTTAGAGGGAGCCAGGGGGTCAATCGACCATCTGGCAGGCATGTCACAGGTACCTTTGTAGTTCCCACTTTAAGTTCTGCCCAAAATGACAATTCCCAATGTAATTCCAATGGCAGAGTCTGTATTGTTCCTGGCCAAATTTGGTTGATTCCAGTGTGACTTTGATGTTCTACAACTTCTTAAAATATAGAAATTCATGCCTTGGCCATCGTAATATTTTTTTATAGCCCAGATCGGACAATAGAAGCATTTCTCTTACCTCTATAGAGCACTGATGTCATATGGATGAGGGGGGTGGTGTGGGAACAGGATTGTATCAGCACGAGCGAGGCACTGAGAACCAGCATGGAAACTTCAGAACCATGCTAGACTTTGGTGTGTTGAAGGATCCAGAAGGATGCAACATGCCAGACAGACCAAAATGGCGACAAGGAAGTAGGCATTTTGTTGGTGGATTAGTAACACGAGCTACTACTATTGAAATGAATTGGGTGACGTCAGACTTCAATGTGTCTATTCTATTTACAGTCATTTGAGAGAGCAGACTCAAGATTCACATTGAGTAGACCTACAGTGTTAACACAGGTTCAATGATTCTCTCTCTTATTAATCATCCTTTTCTATAGTCTCCCTATTTATAACATCCTCTATGTATTAAACGTGACCACCACCAACATGCTAAAAGATGATATTAGCCAGGCTTATACCACGCTCCTTTTATCAAGGGGAGTGAGAGTGTCTACATTTATTGTCTTTAGTTTTCGGCATTGGGACGCCCCTGAGCTATAGGTAAGCATTGGTCAGACGGTGTCATTCCAAGTCAACTTAAGACCTAATTTCAACCACGAAAATGCTAACTTTTTGGGTGAGCCTAGACTCAGCAGGACCAAGTGTGCAGCTGCCACTGCACAAACACCGTATTCCTTTATACCTTTTTGGTTATCTATGAGGTCTATATATTAGCCAACCTCATTCTGCCTCTCTCTTAGGTAACCTGTCATTATAGTCTTGCTTACGGTAGGCAGAGGCAGAGTTTCTCTCCGCTGGCAGACTGATGTGCCACATCGGCACACACACACACACACACACCTAGTCTTGCTTACGGTAAGCAGAAGCAGAGTTCCTCTCCGTTGGCAGACTGATGTGCCACGTCAGCGTGCACACACGCACACATGCACACGCACACACACACACACACACACACACACTCTCTGAATGCACTGCTCATTCTACATGGCTCACAGCTAGGCCAGTTTACATCTAATCCTACACAAAAAAGCACAAGAGAGACTGGATTGGCTGTGCCTATATTAATCATGTTTTTGGGCTGCGTTTGTGTGTGTTCATGCGTGCGTAAGCACCTAATTAGTTAAATTGAACAAGACCCAGTAAAACTGCACAAAATAAAATCTAGACTCACGTCCAGTTTGGAAGAGTGGATGTTAAAATGATGCACCCCGCTTCCTCAACAACATACTATAGAGTGAATCTACAGGAGGAACGTTGTCAAGACAGAGAGGAAGAAGAGCACAGAGAGCACTCTATCTTTCAGTGGATCATTCGGCACAGTTGCAAAGAGACTCCCATACTCTTTACGCAGTGCTGCTGGTGCCACAAAGCAATACGATCTGCATGCAACAAAAACTTCTGAGGTTACCATGGTAATGCATGCTGTATGCCACATCCTTTGGTGCCATCATCACACTGGTTTTCAGCATTCTCTCTAATTTCATTAGCCGTCATACAACTAATTCACTGTGATTCACAACTCCTATTCCAGCATTAGCATATCATTTATCGTTTTCGCTCATTAATTAAACATGGAGGGCTTTGTCGTGACCTTACGACAAATTGTCCATGATTCATTCTTCTTCGTTGTGATCAAGGAAATCCAGGCTATTGTGTGCCCTGTGGCCCCGCCCCCAGACTAGTGTCCACTGCAAAGGGGAACAACTGCACATTTGGGAAATGTGTCTATTAACTTCTCTGACTCAGTGGGGGACTGTCTGTCAACATGCACAAACGGTCCCTCCTAAAATACTCTTCACCCCCACTACCCCCCTGTACAAGTTTCTCTCCTGTTAATAAAAAATCAACTTCCTCTAGCATTGTGACTGCCTATGGCCCCTGGTCTGAGCATTGATTACTTTATCTTATGATGACTGATGGATAGATGATTCACTTACTTAAACAAATGTATTTGTTGTAAGTCGCTTTGGATAAAGACGTCTGCCAAACGCCATAAATGTAAATGTAAACAAACTGGGCACCTCTCTAACTCGGAGAGTGGAGCCAGAGTGAAAACAAGAGCAGGGTCAGGGTTAGGGTAGACGTATGACATTTCATACAGCATAGAGCTCCAAAGTTTACATTTACATTTTAGACATTTAGCAGATGCCTTTATCCAAAGCAACTTACATCTATACATCAGTCATCATAAGAAAAACAAATCTATGCTAGGACTAGGGGCCATTGGCAGTCACAATGCTAGAAGAAGGAAGAATTATTATTTATTTTTTTATTTACAGTAGAGAAGCTGTAGAGGGGGGTAGTGGGGACGAAGAGGTCTTTGGGAGGGATAGTCAAGATGTAGCCTGAAGAGATGGCTCTTCAGTCTACGACAGAAAGTGTGACGTGGCTAGCCTTTGTCTAAAGTCACCGTGACCCAGAGTCAAATATAACCCTCTCAAAACTGGCTGGCGTGGGCCTTTAAGGCACATTGACAAATTTCCCAAATTTGTAGTTGTTCCCCTTTAAGAACAGCCTGACCTGGGGTACCCTCTCCTGAGGTCATTCAATCCCAGAGCAGGTCAGCATAAGGCAGCTCTCAGAAACCAGGTCAGCGGCCACATCAGACCTCAGCGAGAGCAGTTAAGGCTGTTTGTAGACCAGAGAGAAGCAACATCATCATCATCATTACTCTGCCCCCCCCCGCACCTCCATGTCCCTTGCTCCCACTGGATCAACAAAGCCACTGAGCTGGAAAAAAAGTCTTGGTAAAAGTAGTGGACCATGCTGGAGGGTTAATATGCAGCATTAGGCTAGCCTCTACAAAGAACACATTAAGCTACAGAAAAACATTAAAGATCTATTTAAAGACTACATAGAGGGGGGGAGGGGAAGGGAGGAAGGGAGAGGTAGTGGAGGGGAGTGAGAGAGATTAAAATAGAAGGAAGAGCTAGCAATAGTATAAATAAAGTGTGTAACAGTCTTCAGGTAGAATGGAACAGGGCCATGAGGAGAGATCATAACCAGAGACTGACTCATGCATTCTCTACACCGGTTGTCCTCACATGAATGCACGCACACGTACACAAGCACACGTACACACACCTGCGTGTTGAAAAGAAAACTGTGTACTTTACGTAATATTGGTCCTAAGTGAGAAGAGTGACGCCAATAATAATGGCAATAATAGTCTACAACAAACTTTAGAAACAAATGGTCCACTTACAAACAAGCATTTTGGCAACTGTGCATGATAAAGTTAATCAAAATAGCCTCTTTGACATTGTATGTGAGCAAATGTTATGAGAGCAAATGGATGCTGGCCTAGTTCTCTCCTTAGCTCTGAGGTAGGGCTGAGGCAGGGCTGAGGTAGGGCTGAGGCAGGACACATCGTGTTATGGCCTAGATACACCTGACTGCTGTCAGCCTACTCAGGTAACTAGGGCACAGGCATTTGTCCCTTACATACACAAAGACGTGCACAAGGGGGGACGAAGGAGGGCAAAAACCCTGCCCCTTTGCCCTAGCGCTGTCTCATGAGTTTGGAGGCATTTGCTTGTACTGGAGCAGGCAAGATGATTCTGTAGACTTCAGAATTCATTTGGCTACTGCTGTCAGAAGTTAAGACAAGTTAGCCAGTTCTAGTGGCAGCCATGCATGCCAAAGCCATAACACCCCCGCCACCATGTTTCACACTTTTTTCTCCATACTTTCCTCTTGAAATCACTCTGGTACATGATAATATTGGCCTTACCAGGCATTGGCCTTACCAGGCATTTTTCCAGAACTCTGCAGGCTTGTTTAGGTACTTGTTAGCAAACTGTAACCTGACCATCCTTTTGAGGCCAACTAGTGGTTTGCACCTTACAGTGTAACCTCTGTAGTTCTGCTGATGTCCTATTCTGCGGATGGTAGTCACATTCATACCTACTTCCTCCAAAGTCTTCCTGATCTGTCAGACAGTTTTTTCAGGATTTTTCTTAATTATGGTAATGGTTATGGTTATTTTCAGTCACCCACTGTAGGGGTCTTCCTTGGCTTACCAGGCCGTTTGCGATGAGCTCACCAGTGCTTTCTTTCTTTTTAATGATGTACCATACTGTTGATTTTGGTAAGCCTAAGGTTTTGGCTATGTTTCTGATTGATTTTGTCTGGTCAGCCTTAGAATGGCTTCCTTGACTTTCAGTGACACCTCTTTGGTCCTTATGTTGACAGACACCAAGAGCAGACTCCAAAGGCAAATGCAAAGCCTAGAATCAATGCCTGCTCTCTCACAAATTATATGACAGCACACACCTGACTAAACAGAAACATCTGTCATGCCAATTGTCACAATACTTTTGGTGCCATCAAATAGGGGGACTATTTATAAAAAGTGTTGTCATATCTAAAGGGTGAAACCAATATGTACACAAATACCCTAAAATAAAAGCTGAGAATCTATACTTTAACCTCATAGTAATTGTTTGATTTAAAATCCAAACTTTTGGAGTATAGAAAAATTGCTTCACTGTCCCAATAATTACAGACAGCTCTGTATACGAATACATTTACATGATTATTCAACACAATATTCTCATTCTAATACCATTATCCAATTGGGCAAGACTGATCCCTTGTAACCTAATACCAGAGGACCAAGACGTGTCTGGTGAGTGAGGTTAGAGCCCTAGAGGCACCTGCAAGAGGTTCTTTATTTTCTATATGATCTAAGCACTGAATATCGGAGTAGGGGTTTATTTGCATATGCTCCCTGGGGGACCAATGGGCAGCTGGGCAGGAGGGGCCACTGTCATCTTTGATGTTGTTACATTTCAGGGGCGAACCAGTGAGCAGTATTTCATGAATGAGCATGTCACGACCCGGTAAGAGTGACAGCCCCTCTAGAGGCATTCTTATGACAAGCCATAAAATCACCTCTCGTCCCTGTTTGGCTGCTGGTGGATACGTTGCTTGCCAGCACATTCGGTAGTGTATCTACCAGTAGCCTATACAGAACAAGCGAATGAGACCTTCCCTCCTCTTATTGGTTATCGACTAGCCATTTCTACATGTTGTCATGTTGCCTAATGTTAGCTACAATGCTCTACTCACCTCAGGCCACTTTACCCCCCATTAAAAATAAATGGACTTCCGGTAGGTTGTCACCTTTGTCGCTTGTCATCTGAACCTAGAGTCTGGCATTGCAGGTGATCTCACAACTCTACAGAGGAGGGTGCGGTGGTGATCTGACATCAAGGGACTGCCTGTCCTCTACTGTAACATGAAGAATAGAGCAAGAGAGTCACTTTCCCCTCATCTTCTTTCTCTTAGTCCAACCAATGACCTCCACACATAAAAATCTCTGCCTGACCTCAAAAGTGCTACATGAATAAATTAGCACATTCGATTCCTAATGGACCACCACTACTACCTCAACACCTCTAATTGGTCTGAACACGCATCTCTGTGGAATAGACCACAGCGGCTAAATGAAAGGCAGGAGGAGACTGCACTGGCATCCACTTTGAGCACACACACACAAACAAAAACACACGTTAATGTGAATTACCTGTGTGTGTGTGTGTGTGTGTGTGTGTGTACTCAAAAAACAGAAGCAGGATTTTTACATAATTTAAGCAAAATGACAACATCAGATTTGGTCTTTGTTTGTTGATTTTGTGAGATCTTCATCCTCTCTCCACCTCACTTGCTCTTGCATGGACAGTGTATGCACTTTGAATTTGAGAAAGGCTACCATGGATACGCTGGGGCTCTCCTATGTCTTATCACTTAGCAGACTGCAAGCTGTGGGACTACAAGCTGCATGTTTGTCAATAAAATACAAAATAAAGAACATTTCAAATGCATTTGAAGTACAGAGGGAATGTCCTATGTTCTCTTTTTGAGAATCATAATTTACCAATTGCGCTTCAGTAAATCTTTTATTTAGTAAAACGTGCTACCTCCTCAGAAATAAAAAGGAAACAATTTGATTCTAAAACTAGGAAAAGAACGAGAGAGTAAAAGATAAGGAGAAAATAGAGAAGTCTGCAGGTGTGAGAGAATACATACTGACTTTATGACAGGTTCTCATCCAACCCACTGGGCTGACATCAATTGCATTCTCTGTGGGCACACACACACAAACGCACAACTTTTCTCCTTTCTGTCTTTATCTCAGCACCCAACTGAGTTGATCTCTTTGAAGACACCTTCCACTCTGACACTAGCATTGCTATTCCATCACCTCTGCATCACCTGAAGCAAGTACAAGTCTCAAGGAGATACAGATATATTCAAGACCTAAGTACTGTACAAACTACTGTAGAGCTGAACTGTATTTCAACACAGATCATTTACTATACTACAGATGTACTACACTACACCCCTCATCTATAATCTTTCCTCTGAATACTATTGAAGTAGTCAGCCAGTCAGACCCAGTCAACTATGAAAGATTTGGGTTCACGTTGCTTTGCATCCACATTGTTGAGAGAATACCTATAGTGGCGGGGTATGCATATCGGTGGTCAGATATACTGGTCAGTACCAGTCAAAAGTTTGGACACACCTTCTCATTCAATGGTTTTTCTTTATTTTTTTAAAATTATTTTCTACATTGTAGATTAATATTGAAGACATCAAAACTATGAAGGAACACATATGGAATTATGTAGCAAACAAAAAAAGTGTTAAACAAACCAGAATATGTTTTATATTTTAGATTCTTCAAAGTAGCCACCTTTTGCTTTGATGACAGCTTTGCACACTCTTGGCAAGGTGTGTCCAAACTTTTGACTGGTACTGTACCTCAATATTACCATGACAACATCCGCCAGACAGCCTCATATTGTTTAATGGCATTTAGTCAGTACTAAGAAGCTAACAGCGGCATATCATTCAGTTGAAGAAAGGGAGTGATAGAGATAGAAATGTATGAACTAATGCCAGAGATGAAAGAAAGAGAGGACTCAGTATTCAGCGCATGCAATCTGTTCTCTCTCTCTAACTTTATACCCCACAACTCTGCCTGCAGGTCTTCAAACCTTTATACTCATAGCACGCACGCACAGAAAAACAGACACACACACACACTAAGGGCATGCTTTGTGTCCTCCATATGCATGTGGAAGTACACAAAGCAAGTGCCTTGTGGGCTCATTCAGGGGGACATCTTTCCATTCAAAGTCTCCATTGGATACCGCAAATGCCTTCTTTTCAGTAACTGCATTACTGCAGCACAAGTTCAGGTGAGGTCTTTCAGTGTAACTTTGAGTGCCCTTTTGTACTGTGTTCATCCACTCTGGGGAAAGTGAAAGAAAACACGCTTTGGTGATTCAATTTAACTTCCTAATGTTATAAAATATATTTTACTAAAACTATATGACCCTCCATGTTGTGAATCGTCCAGTCGGGTATTTCTCTAACATATCATTAACATTTTATCCAGAAAGTCGGAACCTACTGTAATACATCCGATAACAAGCACCGAGCACTGTTGACAGAGCGGTGACGCTGTCTCGCAGCAACTTTTGAGGATTTACATGTTGTGATTGTCGTCCACAGATCACATATAGCTAAATAAGGATGACACGAGCTGAATTAAATGTAAACAGCTTTGAAAATAAACGGCTCGCGGTACGCTGTGCTCCGTTGACATTACGCTTTGTGAGAAATCTTAATCAATAATTTTGCATTAACATGAAAAGCGTATACTAGAATATGAAAATACGACATGTCATGTCTCAAAATCGATATCTATCTTACCTCTGTATTGTTTTATGTCGTGTGGATTAGAGAAGAAAGATGACGAGTTCAATGAGAAAGTGAGCTTGTCATGTAGAGTTATGCGAGTTTGTCATTACAGTATAGCCTAGAGCTAATATGTTTGGGATGACATTTTCTTTCTTTTTTTACCACCTTTTTTCTCTGGCCTCCATTGACTTGGTCACCTTTATGTTGGCCGTCCTTCAAGGGTAAACACTCCAATAACTGTTGAACGTATTATGATAGAGACAAGCGGTTTGGATCATTGGCTTTCTGTCATTTACCCATTGGTAAAATGCTTGCAGTCTGCTAAGTGTTTTGAGACTCGCCTCATACTTAAAAGTTTCAGTCAGCTTGAATAAGGCTCATGTGGCGCAGTGGGATCCGGCCATAAGACTGTTTATCTGGCACTACCAACACTGGGAGCATTTCTGAGAAATATGCAATGTATAGTTGTACAGGAAGGACACAAGCCCCCAATCAATTCTTTAGGCTTTCTCCTCCCTGTTAATCAAACAATCTGCTAAAATATCCGTTTGGCAGCTACTCTTGAACATCAACCTGACAACTTGATTACGTTAGAGGCCTTTCTAGCCAAGCACTGCTCTAATATTACTGCCTAATGTAGCCCATATGCTGTTTTCCAAGAAGCCAAGAGATACTGTTTCTAAGAGACCAGGCAGAAACAAACACTTACTCTCTGCATGAAACAAATCGCAGTTACTTAGCAAATTTGAACATAATGTACGGCAAAACGCTTTATACCGTTATAGTATACCTTTATCAGTTATGATAATTATTTTATAATTATTACTACTTTTCAAGGTGTAAGCTGTGATGCATAGAAGAATAATGTCTCTTCCTTTGAGCCGTGTATGGGAGAAGAGTACCTTCCTGCTCTGTGTGAACACAGTGTAAACCCCAGAAATGTTAACGTTGTGAGAGCAATTTAATTTACCCCACCTTTGCACCAAAGTGTACAGTTGACTCTCTGTGCATCTATGCATAATGATGATGATGATGATGATGATGATGATGATGGTTGTAGTGGGTGAGATGGTGGAGT
This sequence comes from Argentina silus, assembly GCF_951799395.1. Classification (NCBI taxonomy): domain Eukaryota; kingdom Metazoa; phylum Chordata; class Actinopteri; order Argentiniformes; family Argentinidae; genus Argentina; species Argentina silus. The sequence continues at coordinate 7,805,769 of NC_139653.1, read as the reverse complement.
GAAGAAAGGGGTGTGTGTGTTTGGGGGGAGTGAAGAGAATATACAGTACTATAGTAAGGTATAGAAATGGGCCATACAGTACCAGCCTTGAGCCTCCAGGCCCCTTCTTTCATCACAAGTAAACGATAAAAACAGGGAAACTCAATGCATGTCCAACTGCATCCCTCTCTCCTCTTCAAGTCAAAGCCTTGTTTATAGCTTTTCATCAGATAAACACAAAGACAGACATTTCATATCCAACTCACAAAAGGATATGAAAAACAACAACAGAGACTGAGAAGAGATTGTAGATCTACTCCTTTCCATTACACTTTCAATGACTTTAACATAACTAAAAGTAGGCCTACAGGGCACGCTAATGCATATGAATTTTATGGACAAAATTGCAGCATCTAAATAGGTCAGCCAACACACACACACACACCATCTCCTCCCAATCATATGACCACAAGTCTGCAGTGGACTGACCTCATTTACTTTGGTTTTCCTGTGATTTAGTAGGCTCATCTGTCATTTGAGATAACTCATTGGTATTATTGGAATTTTTAGCCCATTAGGGAGCATTCATGATTTGAAAGCCAAGCATATTTGGTTCAGTTCCAAGGGACTTATTCTCCATACACTAACGACAATCCTAAATTAGCATTACTTTAATGCATATCACTAATCTTGTCTAATTATTCAATTAATCCAATGACTTACATGCATATTTCATAGTTAGAGGCCTATAATTCAAATGCCTATAATTCAGCTGCTTCTGTACTATAATAATAACAAAATAATATAATTACACAATCTACATCTACATTAAATTATCTATAGCCTAACTTGATTGAATGCAAATCAGTTACAGTCGACTGCATCAGGGTTTCATTATGGAATTAAAAGTTCCCATTAGCCTATGATAATTATCCACAACAACAAAAATGAATAAAATGTGCAATAGTCTATTGTTTTGTTTTTGTAGCCTAGCCTACTACTCAATATAATTTTACTGTCCATCAATCGAAAGTTAAACGCCACACCCCCGACTTCTGCTTCCTCTCCTGCCTGAGCCTGCAATAAATGTTATCAAAACCTAATCGTACACACACTTATTTTCTTGGGGTGACATGACTTTTAGGTGACATTTCAATAGGCAATAGATATAAGTGATGACATATAGATACAAGTGATGCTTTATTCTAGTCTTGAGGAGGCTATCAGCCACATTGAAATTGTAACTTCTTTGCGCTTGTTCAGTTCCTTTTCAACCCAAATGAATCACAACGGTTGTTGTTTTGTGCGTTTTTCGACTCACCATCTTCCTTTTCATCGAAGACCGGTCTCTTAGAAGAACTATTTGCGCCCATCCTCTTCTTCCACTTGCCCCAGTGAAACATTGATGCGGGAGCTCAGATGGCATTCCTCGCTCCTTGAAAAACTATAGCTCTGTGTTGGACTCGTTGAACAAATGCATCGCCCCCTCCTCGGTGATTGTTTGTCAATTCCTTTCTTTCATTTACACACCTCGACTTTGCGTGCCTGAAAAGTCGATGGATAATATATCGAATCGATTATCGCCTACCGTTTACTTGCAGAGATAAATAAATGCACTAGCTGCTTTTCTCTTCCGTCCTCAACTGGAACTGTGTTCTAGGTGCTATGAGTGTGACAGTTCGCCTCTGACTGACTGTAGACGACGTAGCTCCCTCTGTCATGCATGTCAAGAGCACATCTATATAGCAGAACCAAGCTGTGCTAGTCCGCAAGGTGATTTTAAATATCAAAAGGAGTATAGCCACGACCGTACATTACCTAACTAAATTCAGTCATTGCGAATCTAATTAGGAGATGGGTGGCGCTAGATCATTGAAAAAAGGTGGTTAACACTTTACTTCCCTGTGCCATTATATTCTGGCTGTGTACACGTGTGTGTCTGTGAGTGCGCGCGCGCGCGTGTGTGTGTGTGTGTGTGTGTGCATGAGCTGTGAGAGTGTGTGTATATGTGTATGAGGCGTGTAGGCCTACTATATATCATCAATGGTGTAACAACACTGATAATACATAACGGTGCGCGCACACACAACCACAGTTTATCAGAGTGCAGCATTTAAAAAAATTAAAAAAATGTTTACCATGGAATCGCAACGACAAGTCAATACAGTAATATAATGTAGGCCACCAATAACTTTACATGATAGGGCTCATTTATTTTTGGATGCAATGTTTTAATATGATCAAGTTCAGAAACAGACCAGTAAGGATGATTTTCTCTAATAGAGCACTATAGCTTATTTGTGACTTCTTTTGATAATGTGCTTTTTTTTCGTCAGTCGGATAAGTCCGAAGACCAAATACTGTTCTCAATACTTACTTTTGGTGAAAGCATTATTTTTCGCACAGTTTGAACTATTAATACTTGCCGTAGTTGATGTTGTCCTGCTTCACTGTTGTCATGGTAACCAAAGATATAGCTTAGCTGGGTAAGGAAAATGTCTTCTATCAAGTTATAATAGCTAACGTTACAATAATTAATAATAATTAATTAAGTGTAGTTCAAATTATCTAACTAACTTATTTATGACTTGAACTTATAGCTTAATTAACACTTTCGCTAGCTAGCTCACCCACAGGGGACCCATGGCTATCTAGGTAGCAAACAACCAACAATCTCTAGGCCTATGTGTTGTATGCTAGAGTTTATGTTTTTGTTGACATCGGATATTTTATAAACAAATTATGTATACCTTTAGTTTAGATTATTTGCATGTTAAAATGCATGTTTATTTTTGTTAGATAGTCACTGATAGCTGCTTTAAAAGTTTACTGGCTTACTTACTTAGTACCTCTGATGTACATCCAGTGCCTCACGGAGGATCTAATCTCAACTACATAATATATTGCACAGAAAAAAACATTTGCCAGCTGGGTTAGATGAATAGTTACAGATGTATGACTGTGATGTATTTGTTTCCGCTCTTTCCCCTTCTGGACTTTGGCACCAGAAATCTGATTGCATGTCGATAGCTTGTATGATGGGCTGAGTGAGGGACGCACCTTTACATACTCCAATCAACCAAAGAAGACAGCTAACAACAATGTCATCATTTGAGGATGAAATTACTGACCTCCATTTAAGCCTTGAATGTGGTGATAATGCAGTTAAATCGCAGACCCCTCCTATTCCACTTGAGAGTGTTGAAGCTCTCCAGATCACTGAATATGCGACCTCTGACACCCTATATTTAAGCAGAAGACAGTTGAAAGATGTTGTGGATTGCATTTTGTTGAATTCTATGCTGAAGGTAAACAGGCATATGCTGCTCATGTTTTCATATATAATAATAGTCAAGCCTATAAATGTAATTAACTGCATCCTCTCTAACTCTATCATCATGTTGTCTGAAGAATTTGTATCTTGAAGGTAATCAAATATCCACTCTTCCGGATACCCTGTTCACCAATTTGTCAAATTTGGTGTGGTTAGATCTCAGAAATAACCAGATCACATCCCTTCCTGCAGAAATTGGTCTACACAGGTATGTGTCAGATTATGTTTGATTTCCCCTGCATTACATATTGGGCATATATTAGTGTCATCATTATTACCTGTTCTATACTGCACAGATGTAAACCCTGTTTCATGTTAGAGGGGTAGTGTGTATGTAGGCTATAGGCCTATCAGGCAGTATGTATATTAGATTTAGTATTATGTAGGTGAGTATTTATTATGCATATGAATTGGTTGATTCAGGTGTCTGAAAACCTTGCTGCTAGAAGGGAATCCTATAAGAGAGCTTCCACCTGAATTGGGTGAGTCGAGCTCTGTCACGTCAATCAATTTGTTTCCAGTTCTCAATGACCTTTACATAAGAACGACACGTTGATTCCAACAAGTCTGCGTCAACAGTCTACAGACAGAGACATTGACAGTGCCTCTGATTTCCCCAGCTTACTCTTCAGTGACTCTTTTTAAGTGTTTTTTTGTGTGTTTCTCTCAGGTAATGTAATTACTCTCAAAGCCCTGAGTCTAAGGCATTGCCCCATCATGTGTCCGCCTCCAGAGATTGTGCAGCAGGGGCTTCAATGCATCCTCCAGTACCTAAGGAGTGCCATGGCTGAACGACCAGTTAGCGTGCGGAACTGTCTGCCAGGTGAATGAAAACTACAAGTGAACTTGAACAATGCAACAGCAAGGTGTTTCTGTGTGCGCGTCCTCTGAACACGTCCTCACCATCTGTTCTTTTGCATAAGAAAGGAAGGCTCTCCTCAAAAATAGCTCCTTGCCCTGGTTCCACTTCAGTGGTGTGACTTCTGTTCCCTTGGAGACGGTGCATGCAGCCGGCTGACTTTTTGTGCAGCTCTTCCCTGTAATATTTTTAGCCTGATGAAAATGATCAATAACCTGTGGGCTTTCTAACAGGGGCTCTCTGTCATAAAGCACTTTCTGTAGCTAATCATCCTGACCAGCCAAACTCACCACTCAGCAGGAAACCTGCACCTACTATAGAACAAAGACACCTTGTATCTTTGTATCTGTCTGGCGTATTGTCTCTATGGGGAATATTGTCATTTACCAGACCAATTGGATGCCGTTAAGATCATGTCATACTGGATTAGGTTATTTTGGTTCACAGGCAATCATAGGTTCATTTTTGCATTCGTCTTGCATCAGATGTCACTTCAGCAGAAATGCAAAGGACCCTTTTGAAAATTAAAAGAGCAAAATGATTTGTATAGGATGTGAATCTTTTGATGCAGTCAACATTTTTCATTGAAAGTTGTTTTTGAATTGTGTGATCTAAAGACATGCCCCCTGTGGAGAAGCTACAGTTGGCAGAGCTCGTGAAGTCCAGTCTGGACCTCTGTGGAGAGGTGGTGGATGAAGACGATCTGCAGAGGTTCAAGGAGTTGAAACAGAAGATGATCCAAATGGACAGGGCAGAGTTGGGCTACGGAGCACAGGCCCTCCCTCTCTCACTCTCACATCTCCCCAGGGCAGCAGACGGCGGCGATAGAAGTCATAAGTCCCTTCCCATTATTAGAAGGTAAACTCAACTGTAAATCCAGGGGTGCATCTCAATAGCATAGAATATCCTCCTCCTTCCCCCGTCTCCTCTCTTTCATTTGCAATGATCTGTACATAGTAAGCAAGATGGTGGATGCCTGCATGTACAAGGAATTCGGTTTTCACCATTTCAGTTATTTCACATCAGTGCAGGTGAAGGTAAGGAAATTAAACTGCTCTAGACTATGCCGCTGCACACTAGGACCAGCTTGCTTATCTTTCTTTATTGAGAAGAGAGAAAACCAAACTGACCTCATTTCAACTAACAGTGTTCACATACCATCTTATTTGAATTGTTGGAGGTAGATTGAACAGTGTGATACCAAGTGGGAGTTCTAGTTTAAACAGAAGTTTAGTTGTCTAGTTGTGGATGAGGTTTAAATACTGCATGCTGCATAGCATTCATGGATGGTATTAACACTTTTTGAATGACATTCTCTGAGGTCTAGCGATTAAATCTCAAAGGCTTTCAGTTGGGAGATGGTTGCTCTAAGAGCAATAAAAATAAAACATTTTCTTTCCATTTATTTGTCAGAAAAAAAGAAATTACCAGAGGGAACATATTTCCTGAACTCCCTCCATTTGACATGCAGTATTGGAAGAGGTCAGAAGAAAGAAGACTGGCTGCAATGAAAGAGCTTAAAGAAAAACAAGCTATTCTTGAACAAAGAAGGAAGTAAGTAAGTCGTTATGTTGTTGTTTACCTGTTTACAGAACCCAGTTAACGTCAGTAAACCCACTATGACTCCCACTGCATTTGTGGTTAATCATATTACAGTAGATTGTGTTCACTACCAGTAGTTAGTTACCAGCCATGTAATACCACAGGTGAGAGAGAATGTTCCCTTACCTTGCAGTTTCAGAAAGCAGGGGTGTATTGAGTCAAATTGGCAATTGATGAAGCGCCAGAAAGGGAGGGATCAATTTTATGTGTCTGCAAAACCCAATGCCAATAAGGGGTATGTAAATAAATGTAGCAACATCTAAAAGCAGCCTATCCTACCGCAAACCTACCTATAAAGTTGAAACGGACCTTAGGTCAGTGTTTATGGCCAACATGACCCCTCGCAGTGCTTTCCACGCCCGCTGTCCCCTGTCCCTCAGAGACCAGGAGCTCCTCCGGGAGTGGCGCACGCATGCCAGGATCATGCAGGAAAGGAAGGTCTTGGAGCACAAACAGGAAAGGCGTGAAAGACATAGGAGAGAAGAGGTACTGTACATTATGCTTGGATGACACTTATATAGTCTATTTTTTTCTGTATCTGTTTTTTTATTTCTATTTGCTTGATGTTCAATTCCTAACCAGAGGAGGGCAGCAAAACACCAGCCCGAGGCAAGGGTCAATCTTTGAGAAGAAATAGTTGTCCCATTATAAGGGGGGTTTCAGAACTGGCAGTCAGAGTAGTCAGAAAAGCTGACTTGTGTCTTTGTTTTCATTCTGGATGAGGAGACGTTGAAAAAGATAATTTCAGGCTGTGCAGACACTCAATTGAGCCACTCGCGATCAGAAGCAGTGACAGGCCTTGCTAGTGAGGGACCACTATGCCTCCAGTGTGCTGAGTCAGTCATCCTGCAGCAGTCAAACGCCCCCAGTGAGGCTCCTCCACAGCTGGTAAACACACACACACAGACACAGACACACACACACACACACACACACACACACACACACACACACACACACACACACACACACACACACATATATATAATTTGCACATATAGTACACAGTTGAACCCACAGATGAACCCATCTAACCTCTTTAGTAACAGTAAGCCAGGATAGTGCACAGAAAAAATGGTTAGAAAAGGGTTCATTTGTTCCCATAGGGGAACCCTTTGAAGAACCCTATTGGGTTAAATGTAGACCCCTTTTGGGTTCTACCTAGAACCCTTTTCACAGAAAGGAATGGAACCCAAAAGGGTTCAACGTGGAACCCAAAAGGGTTCTTCAAGGGTTCCCCTATGGGGACAAATGAACCCTTTTAGAACCCTTTTTTCTAAGAGTGTAGTCACCAGAGCCATATATACAGATATAATGATACCGTATATATAGTCACTTGTTTTTAGCTGTCCCAACGATACAGGACAAAATACAAGCCTTCTAGAGAAAAGCAAGCATTTATCTGTTTTGCAGATGCCGCAGACAGCTCCATACGCAATAGATTCTCTGTGCAGTGTCGCTGACAGCGTTGAAGTCAAGACTCACAACACACCAAAGAGGCTACAGAAACAGAGATCGTTTTTGTCCCAAAAGGAACTTGAGGAAGCCAGGTATGAACCATCAATGATCCATGAATGGTTACACTGTTTGAGCTACTGTATGCTTCAATTCATAAGTCACCAACAGAAGCATTGGCGTCAAGAGACATCTAGTGGAAAGAGAGTGATTGTACAGCTGCAGTATATCAGGGTATTTGTTCCATTTGTGAACATTTACTTGCTGAAATATGGACACTTGTACCAGTATGTGTATACATCTTATATATATACTGCTGCCATAGAGTATACACATCCAGTATGCAATATGATACATAAAACAGTGATGTAAGTACTGAGTAGGTTAAAGTAAGTCTTCAAGATAACACTTAGGCCATGTCCGAACGTTCATACTGCGACCTATTTAGTAGCCGTTTTCAGTATGCAAGATAAGAACTTTTTACAGTATGTGAAATGTACAGAAATTGAGTATGTATAAAATGCCAGGATGTCATACGAGATTTGCCTTTCCATGTAGTATGAATTCAATGCACACTATTCAGGAAGTCCTTTTCTATTTTAGTCCCACAATTCAATGGAGCATGTAAGGGAGGCAGGCAATAGCGAAATTGAGGCACATCACTGTACCATGAACAGTGGTTGAGTTGATGACGGTTTCTCAGTATGAATGAGGTGTACTGTAGTGTAATGTTGAAATTTGTTGCTTACTGAATACATTTTACTAAACTGTAGGCTCTAAATAGTATGTAGTATGGTTAGTATGTAGTAGATACTTTTAGTAAACAGTTGGCAGGATGAACTTTTAGAACATGGCTTTGGTTTGTGGGATGATTGTTCACTTGACCCTTGACCCTGTGACCCTAGAGAGACTCGAGACAGAGAGTTGGAGCAGCGGATCAGGAGCCATATTCAGGTGATGCAGGAGAAACGCAGGAGGCCCAGGGGCACGGTTGAAGAGGAGACAAAGGGTGCAGTGCACGATATGAAGGAGGTCTGTTGTGCCACATCAAACAACCAGTCAATTTTCATTGCTCATTGACAAAATAAGCCACAGGAATCAACTGAAGATCAGAGTGTTTCTAGTCATTGTCTTCATCTTCCTTCCTCTTTATCAAATTTCTCTTGCAGGCCAAGAAGTTGCAGTCAGAACTTTCTGAAAGGAAACAGGAGCGAGACTATCGATTCATTGCCTTTACTGGGGACAGTTCCCCAAGCTGTTATGACAAGTGAAAGGTTTTTTGTGAAAGCTGTGTGTGTCCTGCCATTTTGAAAATTGCAGTATTGAATACATTGGGATCATTTGTTAAATAAGAAGCAAGTAAGTTATATAGAAGCTCCCTGAATATGCAGTTTACTCATTCACAATGGTATCTGGTCATCAATAAACATCTGACTGTTATTTGTCAACTGTAAAGTTTGTTCTTAATTTGTCCACAGAATGGTGCTATGCCCTCACCTCTCTCTCTCTCTCTCTTTCTCTCTCTCTCTTTCATTTCTTACCCTCCCTTTCTCCCTATATCTTACTCCTTCAAGCTGCCCTTAGCTAGACCATGTCCATCGTCAATTAAAGGGCATCTGGGATTTAAACAATAACAAAGCGTTCTCCCCGCCACTTTATTTGGTAAACACCTGAGGGGTGGGGTTGGAGAAATGTAACCACTCTTAAATTCATATGTAGATAGATAGACATCCATCTATGGTAGTTTTATCAAATTATACATAACAATTACATTGTTTACAAATAAGATTATATGTTGGGTTCTGATGGGGTACTGCAGTTGAACTGAGCTCATGTTACATTCTTCACTAGCTATCAATAATTTAAAAGTCCAAAAATCCCAGATTCCCACAAGTGTAAAGTGTTCCCAATGGTGCAACTAATTTGTTCTACATGTTCAATCAGTGGTTCCCAGAACTGCATGTATGTGCCTTCCATGTATGACATTACAGTGAATGACAAAGATTTGTATATTATTTACTGTAGGCCTGTGTCTACTCCATACTATTGTGGTACTGTCTGCCGTTAGTAATGTAGAGACAAGGTCAAATTGTATGGGGGGTTAAAAAAGAGATGCAATTGCATTTGAAATTTTGAAAACGTTTGGCAAGAGAAAAAACAAAACAAAGAAATGATCACTTTTGCATTTATTTTAAAATGATTGTGAAGGCCTTAATGTACCTGCTATGTAGGCCTCGATATCAGCAGCAGAGACATTAGCTCTAACAGCTGATGAATCGTCGACTCATGGTTGTGACGGGGACTACTTTGACAGACACGAGTATAAAGTCTAGTAATGGTATAATTTCAAGTCAGACAGAGGGGAAAATATTTTGCTCCTCCGTCTTTGTGATGTCACTAGTGGCAGAACTGTTGTAATTGAGTTGGAGGGGGTGAGATGGCGTCATTTCGTGCCCTGGTGTAGCCTCCCCGTGGTCGAAAGTAGAAAGGGAGTAGGGATCTTTGGCCGACGCGATCGTGGCTCCCGAGGCCGAGATCGAGCACTGCCAAGCCGGACACCTCACCCCGGAGAGCATGGAGGCTGTCGCCGAAGAGCTGCGGGCCGGCTCTCAGGTTGCTGTCACTATCGATCAAATAGTTAACGATACACTAGTTGTGTCATTAACTTATCAAGGAAAAAGCTACACCGGGATATTACTCGACTGCAACAAAAAGTGAGTTGTATTTCTTCGAATTATATTATCATTTTTTATTACAATGTAAATTATCTAGCCTGCTAATGTTAGCTGGCTAATCTAGCATGCTAACTAGCTACACGGGCCTTTCATACAAAAGACTCCAAAGATTTTACAGCTAGCTTGCTAGTTAGCCAGCTAACTAGCTAGCTAGCTAGCTAACCTACAGTATTCTCATTACACACCCAAATGTTGCATGTAAACCCTTGCCGGATGATGCCAATCATCCTGTCAAAATCATTTCTAGTCACGACTAAAAAAAGTATGCTTACGTGGTAGGGTAGTATAGTTAACGTTTGCTACATCCAATATCTCATTGTTAGCTAGAGTTGGATTTAATTGGCTAACTAGCTAGCTACAATAAACCAAACAGCCCTTGCTGACTCTTTCTTCTTTATTTATATGACATGCTTTATTCTGTTGTTCTAATCGTCTATAATAATTACACCACACTAGCTACATGCTTTGATAGAGCTATGCAAGGTGATGATGGGCCTCAAACCATCAATTCACATCTGTAATTTAAGTGGAGGCTCAGAAAGGCACACAAATATAAACTTTTAGAAAGATTGTTCAACTCGTGTTTATGATTCATCAACCTGAAACTCTAGAAAAGAGATTATTCAGCTGTTATGCTGACCATGAATGATGGCATGGCACTCTTTGTCAAGATGATGGGCCTGAATAAAGAAGCAAAACTACCACTGACACTGCTTAACAAAGGAAGAGCTCTTTAGGTAGCATTTGACACCATATCGATGTTGTTGGTGTTAATAATATTCCTATAATGTAAATACTGTATGATAAATGCTCTTCCTACTGTCAGTATCATATGGGGCATGTGTTATATGGACCTCAGTGAATGTGTGTCATACCAGGTCTACAGTCACATGTACTTGCCTTGTGTTGCACTAGTTCAGTGCACCTTTAAAGCCACTGGGCTTATTTATAGACTTGCAGCATCAGAACCTTACCAGCTTTACCCGTCAGTATATTAAGACACACTTTCATGTGAACGCTGAAACTGGCCTGAGAATAACCTTCATAATAATGGAAGAAAATAAGATTTTTGACTAGGAATATTTCACCTTCATTGTCAATGAGTGGTTCTTTCCTGTAACTATAGAAGTCCATTTCCCGTAATTTTCTTTCTGTCATTATCTCTCCTTTCATAGAATGTCTTATTCTGTCTTCTTGTTATTGTGTACAGAACATTCAATGGCAACAGGGCTTTAGTCACGGCTATGCGTCCTTGTACCCAGCCTATGCCAGGACTCTCTGTACTCTCATCCGCTATCTTGTGATGTGTCAATCACAGTGAAGGCTTAATATTCTGTTTCGGCCTTTTAAGTCTCCAAAGCACAGGAAACAAGCCTCGCTGAGCCTCTTATAGAAAGGTACCTGCCAATTGCTGCTCATGGGGAAACGCCTTTGGGCTTTCCAAATGTACTTTAATTAATAATCTCACAACACAAGCACACAGCAGACACTGATTCAAAAACAAACTGAATCTCCTGGCTCTCTCTATCAGTCCCGAGTGATTCATGAGATTGTTTTTGTTCAGTCAGATGGAGGGGGGCTCCTGGGCATCCTGTAGTCTCTTTGTCTGCCGTCCCTGACAGAGTACAGCCATGTTGCAGCCTTGGCTGCTACCTATCAAAGGCTCCTCAGAGGCTGTGGTTGTACACGTCTGCAGGTCCATTGGCATGAAAAGGAATATTTGAATTTACTAATGTGCTCAAGCAGAGAAAACGCTACTGTCTGTATAGGCGCAATAATATTTGTAATATTCTAATTTAAGCTTTTTTCATAAACATTTGTAATATTAGCAGTACATATCAGTGTTTGGCAAACTAGCTTGTTGAATTAACCCCACTTGCGTTGTGTTGACATTATTGGATAAGTACAAATAAGTAGCAATGCATGCACTGATCTATTTTCTCATTACCATTTTCTCCATTTAGGACTGGGCTATTCTGTCTACCAGATTTCACAACAAAGCCAGTGGAATGCCTCATATCGAAACCTGCTTGTGAAATCCTGACTGAGGAGCCTTTAACAAAGTCTCCCAGCCAAGTTTTGCATAGACCAAAGGACGAAAACACACTCCCTGAAAACGACCTGCCCAGTGTGCTCCTGCCCACACCAGTACCCGCGGGGAAGGCTCCATACCCTCCTTATTTTGAAGGAGCCCCCTTCCCTCAACCCATATGGGTACGCCACAGCTACGGCCAATGGGTACCTCAGCCACCGCCGCGACCAATTAAGAGGAAGAAGAGACGCACCAGAGAGCCCGGCCGAATGACCATGAGCACCATCCGGCTCCGCCCCCGGCAGGTGTTGTGTGAGAAGTGCAAGAACACACTGAACAGTGACGAGGACAGCAAAGATGGGCTGACCACCAAGGCCTCCAGAAAAGAGAACGCACCGCAGAGTGACGAGGATGTCAAGGACACATCCACCAAGGTGATCATAAAAGAGGACACTGATACGACGAAGGAAAGCAAGAGGCGGGAGAATGCCCCTAGCTACGATGGCAAGAGGCTCAGGAAGGACAAGAGGGAGGAGGATAAATTTCCGGGAGGCAATGTGGTTCCTCACAGCCCAGTTATCAAGATAGTCTACAGCACTCCTCAGGGCAAAGGCGAGGTCATGAAGATACCCGCTCGGGTGCACGGCTCGGTCAAGCCCTTCTGTCCCAAACAGCTGATGCAGAACGGCCTGGGAGAAAACGTCATGAGTCCCGAGTCAGCAAATGAGCAGCGTCAGCGGCAAATCCTAGATGCCACCAGAACAGGTCTGACTGTGTCCATTCCCAAACTCAAGCTCACTAGGCCCTTCATCTCCAGCCAGGCCCTCCCGTCCCCAAAGATCCGTCTGAGGCGGGATGACGGAGAGGAGAGCCTGTCGGTGTACGAAGCAGAGCTGGTGGGTGGGGCGCAGAGACGGAGCCCCAGGGTGCCCCACTCAGAGGACTCGGAGGCGAAGAATTCTGTGGAGCTGTGGTCGGGGAGCTTGGGCGAGGAGGCCGCAAGAAGCCACAGCGACCTCACCCTGCTCATCAACTTCCGCAAGAGGAAGGCAGACTCCTCCAGCCTCTCTGTGTGCAGCAGTGACAGTCTGGATGAGTCAAAGTCCTTCAGCTCAGACGGCACCTCTCCAGAGCTGTGTGACCTGGCCCCCGGAGAGGACATTTCAGTGTCGTCCTCCTCCTCGCGGGACAATAGCAAGACAGTGCCGCCGCTCACTGTGCGCCTGCACACGCGTAGCATGACCAAGTGTGTAACTGAGGAGGGCCACGCCCTGACGGTGGGCGACGTGGTGTGGGGGAAGATCCACGGGTTCCCCTGGTGGCCGGCACGTGTCCTCAGCATCAGCGGCAGCCGCAAGGAGGAGGCCGGTGACTGCGAGGCCCAGTGGCCTGAGGCCAAGGTGGCCTGGTTTGGCTCACCCACCACATCCCAGCTCTCTGTTGCCAAACTCTCCCCCTTCAGGGAGTTCTTCAGGTCGCGCTTCAACCGTAAAAAGAAAGGGATGTACCGGAGAGCCATCGTGGAAGCTGCCAAGGCTGTTGGGCATATGAGCCCAGAGATCAACTCTCTCCTCACCCACTGCGAAACGTAGGTGGGCCCCAAACACTCACACAGCAGTTGGTAGTCTAAAGGATAGAATTTAGTCATCACTAGCAGGATTTTATATCAATTAGATTTGTCATAACAACAAATCTGCTTGCAAAATACACCTGCTGTTCAAATTTCTAAAACAATAATTTTGCCCAGTGCATATCCTACAACAGGAATGGCTAGTTTTGAAACATTCAATTGAATTCATTTACGTAATATCTAGGTCTTCATGACCTTGGTTGTCTGAATCCAGGGCCTTCTGATTTGTCCTTAGGATTTGCTCCACAGTTATAGATCTACATGTTCAATCATTTCAAACAAAAGTACAAGCCTTGTTCCCCTAGACTCCTTTTGTTGCCCGTGTGGACCCTGTGTGGACCGAAGCACCAGGCCCTTAACCAACACTGAGGTTAAATATTGTCTCAGGGTGATATGACACAGGCAGGCAGCTTCCACAGGCAATGTTTGCCTTAGGGAAGGCCCAACAACCATATGAAAGTGCTTCTGAGCTCTTAACAATCCACACGTAAGGAGTTCAGAATACAGTTGGTGTCTTTCCATAGCTTATTATGCAAATATGTTTGTCATGTCAGCTGCCGAGAGATTAATTTAGGTTGTGGCTAAAATGCAATCGTCACTCAAGTGAAGCTTAGGCTAAGTTCTGAGAGCTAAGGTAGTTGCTGCTCAATTTAGAATGATGCGTATCTTGAATGGTTAAGTGAGAATCCATCTGTAATAATGTGTAACTCGCCCAGGGCGACGTCTGTAGCTCTACCAGCTCACAGTTAGAATATCCTTCCATAGGAAATATTGCTATTTTTATAATTCCAATCTCATTGCTCTCTGTTTTCTCTCTCTCTGTAGTGGCTGAAGACTGTAGAATGGTCAAACCCGAGGTCTCACAGAACTCTCAGACTCTGTCGTCTGTACTGGGAGAGAGTGTGTGCAGTTGCCACAGTCACTATTTATTCAGTGCTTTTTTTCCACAAGGCTGGAGGAAAATGGCTGCCAAGATGAAATGTTGATTGGATAAGGGAGCAAGAAGGCCAGTTTGAGGCATCTCATGGATTACTTGGAACAATTCCTCCTTTTTTTCATTTTTTGATTTAACCATATTTCAATACAGCTGAATGGCAAACACTACAAACCTGAATGTATTTATTATGCGTAACAATTTATTTTCCATAACGATTAAGTTAACCTTTCTACAATCTCTACACTGCTGCTGATGTATACGGTCCTTTTTACCGTGTGGTCGTGGAGTGGGTCCAGTTCAATTCACCCTATCAAAGTACCCTCTCAAGTCTGTTCAGTCCCAGTGCCATCTTCATCAGAAGCCCTAAAAATGCCCTTTTAGAACAGACTTGGAAACGTATCCACAATATCATGGAGGAAAAGTAGCTTATTTTAAATTCTTTACTTTCCAAATATGAAATGTGAAACCGCTCCATCCAGAGAGAGTACTGTTCTAGGATCATGCAGTGTTTTCATCCTTGTAGCCTTCAGCATTGCTTGTCGGATATGTTGATGTATTTATTATTATACTGATCTCTATCCTTTCCAAACATGTTTTTTTTTCTTCTCACATTTTTGGTTATAGTTAGAATACCTTCAAGGTGTGATATGAGTTGGTAAAATGATACCCCAAGTGAATTTCTACTCACTTTCATTATTTAATGTGTCATGTCAAGAAAAAGCACTTTATCTGTACCTTGGTGGCCTGCTGTAAGCTCATTGTCCTAACACTAACTGGAGATTCAGCACTGACAGGCAGCGAGAGAGTTCAAATGTCTCATGGTTGACTATCCATGACCTTGGAGATTATTTTTTGGGGGGGTGGGGGGGGGGGGACACACCAGAGAACCTTTCAGGGGTGGTTGTGCACACTGTATTCTTGCGTTTGACTTGGGTTTACGGCTCACCCTACCTAACACTATCCCCGTCAAATGTTTCCACTGGAGAAAAGAAAATGGACATAACGTGTCAAACCCCTATGCATCATGTCTCAATAAAAGCTTTATAGTAACGCAAAAATGCTGTAAGAATACTGTGAATTCAACTGTAGTGTGTGCTGATGGAGTGATGAGCTGCTTTGTAAGACCAGAACGGACTACAGATTGCAGTCTGCATTGAGCTGTAGAGAGAAGGAGATTGCAGGTTTGACCTTTAGTGTCCTTCTAGTTGAAAGTGGCGCTGTTGGAAAGGGCGGGGGGGGGGGGGTTACAGAGGCTGACACCATGGGTAGTCTGGCTTATCTCGAAAGCTCATTGCAGATTGCACACGATCAGATCACTACAACTCCTGCCCTGACTCCTGTTGATGTGCATTTGATTCCCTTCTATTCTATTCTGGTTTACTCTTATGGACTCTTATTTACTCTTAAACCTGGCTGGTTTATGATTGAGAAGGAGGCGGATGTCAGGAAATTCCTGTGTGTGAGCAACAAGACCGTCTGCTGTTGCCCATGTTGGTCAATGTTATTGGCTATTTTTTGTTTTGTTTTTTTTACATGTTCTGTACATAAAATAAAATATACATGCAGTACTCATGCTGTTGTTGGCTGGTTTGTGTTTCCAGCATTAATTGTACGCCATGTTCTGTGATATGACTACCTTTTTGCGGCTTATCATCAAGCACTCCCTCAGTCAGTGTCAGTTACAGAGTGTAAATCTACTACTCGTCCCCTACTTTCCCCTGGGTCAAATGATGGCCATTTTCTCATTACTTAATGTTTTTGGCATCATACTTACCTGCTACCAGGTTAAACTGAGATTAGTGGAACTGCAGTTCTCCGTTTCTGGTACTTTTTAAAAGTTTTTCAACAGAAATCCACTGGCCTTGTCTCCTTTTGTATCTTAACATGTTGGAGCCTGTACGTCTTCACCCTCCCCCCTGTACATCTTCACCCTCCCCCCTGTATGTCTTCACCCTCCCCCCTGTTCGTCTTCACCCTACCCCCTGTTCGTCTTCACCCTCCCCCCTGTACGTCTTCACCCTCCCCCCTTTACGTCTTCACCCTACCCCCTGCTCGTCTTCACCCTACCCCCTGTACGTCTTCACCCTCCCCCCTTTGACTTTACCCCTGCTTGATTTACACATGATATGCGTTTCTTATTGCTCTCTACGCCACTATATACCTATTGGCACAGATTCAGTTGAGTCCATGTCAGAGTGTTCAGTTATGACCCCTGTAACATACACAGTGTATTTAGTTCCCTGTGTAAGTGATTGGACAGCATTTTTTCTTCTTTTGGCTCTACACTCCAAAAGTTTGTATTTGAGATCAAACAATGACTATGAGGTTAAAGTAGAGATTCTCGGCTTTTGATTGATGGTATTTGTGCACATATTGGTTTTACCATTCAGAAATTACAACACTTTTTTGACAGTCTCCCTATTTCAGGGTACACAAAAGTGATGGGACAGATTCATCAGATGTCCAAATTGACCCCATTGACCCCACCAAACGCTGGGTATCTTCTCTGGTGATGCTCTGCCAGGCTTGTAAAGCAAACATCTTCAGTTGTTGTTTGTTTTGAGGACATTTTGCCTTAAGTCTCCGCTTCAGCAAATAAAATGCATGATAAATAGGATTTAAATCTGGAGATTGACTTGGCCAGTCAACAACTTTCCACTTTTTTTTTTCTGAAAACCTCCCTAGTTGCTATGTTTTAGGTCATTGTCCTGCTGTGTGATAAAGTGTGCTGTGTGATGTGCATGTACTGATAAGATGTTTCTCTACACTTCAAAATGAATCCTGCTGCTGCTGTCAGCAGTTACATCAACAATTAAGACATGTGAGCCAGTTCCAGTGGAAGCCATACATGCCTGAGCCATAACACCCCTTCCACCATATTTCACAGATGAATATACTGTGGATATTGGGCAGCTACTTTTTTTCTCCACACTTAACACACTTAACTTGCCATCACTCTGGTACATGTTAATCTTTGTCTCATCTGCCCACAAGACCTTTTTACCGAACTCTGCAGGCTCTTTCATGTATTTTTTAGCAAACCGTAACCTTGCCATCCTGTTTTTGTGGTTAGTGGTTTGCACCTTGCTGTGTAGCCTCTGTAGTTCTGCTGGTGAAGTCTTCTGCAGGAGGTAGTCTCTGACACATTCACACCTCCCTCCTGTAGAGTCATCCAAAGTAGAAGTCTTCCTTGGCCCAACAGGCTGTTTGCGATTTCTAAGCAGTGCTTTCTTTCCTTTTAATGATGTTCCAAACTTGATTTTGGAATGTTTAAGATTTTAGCTATGTTTCTGATAGATTATTTCTGATATTTCAGCCTCATAATGGCTTCCCTGACTTTCATTGATGTGTCTTTGGCCCTACTGTTCACAGACACCAAAAGCAGACTCAAAAGGCAAACGCAAAGCCTAGAATCAATACTAGACATTGAGAGCTCTCTTATGACTGCATGTGACGGAACATTAACAAACCAGAAACACCTGTCAAGCCAAGTGTTTTGGGTACCCTGAAATGGGTGCACTATGCTTAAAAAGAATTGTAATTTCTGAATGGTGAAACCAATATCTACACAAATACCATCAAATAAAAGCTGATAATCTCTATAATATATTTTGCTTGATTTAAAGTCCAAACTTTTGGAGTGGAGAGCGAAAACAAGAAAAAATGCACTGTCCCATTACTTACGCAGGCCACTGTATGTCACTATTTCATAACCAGTGGGACAGGACAGATCAGGTGATCTCCAACTCCCAATCTGATAATCTTGGAAGCACAGCATCAGGTTACCCCTCCCCCACACCCGCACAACTCTCGTGCCACTGGGCTGCCCTTCTCTCATTCCTTGCAATTTCCTTTGGCCCTAAACTTGTCCAAGTATGATGAATAAAGACCAGCCTGGAGGGTTAGAGACGATGTGGTGTTAAAATGTCAGTCAGCTATGTCTTGCTTGAGGCATATTCAATCACATTAGGCTTTTGTTACTAGCGTGTGGTGTATTCACCCCCAACTCTGCTCAGGGGTAAGGTGAGGGGAAGGAATGTGAGCAAGCAGCATTTTTGAAACCCTGCAGTGAGCAATTGTGGTTGTGCCAGAGGGTTACACACACATCGAAAGCAAACCTCTTAAACAAAGGAACAGTAAAAGGAAACCTGCAGAATCATGAGGTTGATGACCAAAGGGAAAAAGGCCCGTATCATTGCCAGTGAAGTCCATTGTGTGTAGCCTACTTTCTTCAGGCGAGATCCAGGTCAACGTCATTAACTGCGCAGTCCGACATCAGATTGCTATCGCGATTGCTACCATATGGTGCGGCTGGCTGCATGTTACGTCCAGTACTCATCCAGGTGTGGTGAGATGTGGTAGTTGACACAGCACACGTCACCTCAGCTCCAACTCTCTCCAGTGGACATTTTTCATCGACTGACTCATAATGGAATCATCCCTTAATTATATTTCAGCATTGAAGGCTGGGATACTGAATTCCTAGGTCTGAGTCAGGGACTCTCTATCTCTCTCTCTCTGCAGGTTCAGTGCTTCGTGATGTATGACAGTGAGCTGCTGCATCTCTCCTGAGTGGGCCCCAGCCATCTGCTCACATACACTGAGGAGGGGAAACAGGCTAATTGCATTTGGATCTTTAAATGTACAGCTCCTGTCCCAACCGGTCCCCTGGAGCAGGGAAATAACCACCACACTGTTGACATAAACACACAGACATGCTCTCTCACAACAAACAGTCTGCCTCTTATTAATCCCCACACTTCCTGACATTGAACTGAATCTCTCGTCTGAATGTGCTCTTCACGTCCGCACTTCTGTCAGACCCACTCACACTGATTCTTACAAATACAATATGTAGACCATAAGTAGTCACATTTCCAAAGCTAAATTTCTGTCTTCTTCATACGTAATGTATCTGGGGAGAGAGTCAATGCTTTCATGGATCACTGAGATGTAAGTCTGGGACAGAAAGGGAGGCACATGGCAGTAGGATGCTGTTTGCAATTACTGCTAATGATATGTCTCCTTGCAAGCTGTGGCCATAATTAACTTTGCCTGTGTGAGCACTTGAGAAGATGCTCAACCTCCCCCAGATGAGCTGCTTTTAACTGATGCTGAGAACTAAACCATTTTACATCTGCCATGATAGTACAGTACTCAGTACTAAAGCTGTGATTACATGCATGTTGAAGTGTCAAATCATCATCTTAATGACACTGATGTTTTTTTTAATTACTTGCTGGAGTTTAAGTGACAAACCAGAGACTCAGGATTGCCCAATAACATTACAGAACATTCAGATAGATATGTCTGAATAGATTCTCTCAACATCACTCCAACAAAAACCTTCCATCACACTGACTAAGTCCCGGATTGTCAACCTATTCACTAATCACTATCGTATTGACCCTATGCGGTGTTCCTATGAGGAGAGCTGGGTCTTGTCCAGTAGGTGCAAAACGTTTTGAAACAGAGTGCAACAGGGAGGTTACTAGCTGGATTTCTTCTGATTTAATTTTTCGGTTGCAAAATGCTTTGCTACATTGTGCCTAGTGAGCACTGGTTCTATTTCATACCAGGATTGTGGAGTTGGAGCTGAGGAAGACGTCTGTAAGAGTCTATATGCTCTTTCTTTGGTGCCACCAACTAGATGCTGATCCATTCTAGTGTGTTTATTTGAAATAAACACCTGTCCGTAGAGCTACAGTACAATCAACATTTGTGGCATGTGTTCAGAACCTGATCAACAGGAGATCTGTCTTCTGTCCCTTATTTATCCTTGAAGCCTCACTCCTCACTTATGTCTTGCGGTTTGTATTTACTGACAGGGTTTAATGGTCATTTGTAACTTGCCTATTGCTCTTACAGCTCATATGGTTGCCTAACTTACAGCTCATATTGCTTCATGTCATCACAGTAAGCCAATCGATAACTCTTTGAAGGATATGGCCGTGGCTCTCCTCTGTCCCTAACACTGACTAGCCCTCAGGACAGGTGTGTGACCACTGTAACCAGCCATTGTGATTTTGATTGCAGGAAGTGCCCCAGAGACAACTTCTTCATGGACTAGAGACACACCAGTGTGTTTATG
>NC_139653.1:7650115-7777615 GCF_951799395.1 Argentina silus | reverse complement strand
GGGTTAGGATTAGTTACCTATTTTAAGGTAACAGACCTAAAGTATTTGATTCAGGACTTTTGAACCCAAGGTCAGGGACAGTAGATGTGAGTTTTATCCTAACGTAATCCGATAGACAGCTGCTGGGAACACTTTGTCATTTTGTTTTGTTTTGTTTTGTGAGAGTTTGAGTTGTTCATATTGTTTTTCATTAGATTTGAGTGTGCCATTGGTTTCACAATGTTATTGGGACAGTATATTGATAAGCATGGGCTATATGATATACTACAGTGTAACGTTTTGGTATGATGAGTGGACCCAGGTGCGGTGCATATAAAGGTGGCAGACGAGTAGGCAGCCATACCAAACAAAAAGATCTTTACTTGAAAGCAGAGTAGGCAAAACAGGATACAAACACGGACTGAACTCGAAAGTAAAAGGGAGAGCACACAGTCTCCAAAAACAGTACTTGTAAATATTCAATGGCTTACGTATCTCAGGTGACCAACACACAGCGAACACACAGTGAAGACTCAGCGGGGAGTGAAGGGAAGGGAGGGTACATAACGCATCAGTGACCATTAAACACAGGTGCAGCTGATTAGTCCATGAGTGAGGCGGCACAGTAGATGGCCGGAGGGAGACACCTAGGGACCGCACTGGGGAATGCGACCCCCATCCGTAACACTACAGTGGTTAGACAGCCAGGATGAGCCCTATGAATGTGCTATGTCTGTGCTCAACAGTAGCCCAAAGATGTTAAAGAATAAGAAAGAAACTGGCCACAGCATTACAAGCACTCCTTGTTTCTCGCAAAAAGTTCAAGACAAGAATATCTACACTAGAAAAGGAGAATAGTGTACTACAGGATCGGACCGAACAGCAAGCCTCTACAATCAAAACATGTCAATCGCAGGCTAACCTTAGTGCAGAAGTTCAGTGACAGCTAATGAAGGAAGTTGCTGGGCAAAAGGAAATCATTGCTGCCACACAAACATCCTTAGAGGACACATCTGCATATTTAGCGAAAGTGCAGACAGTGCTGCACTTATGATTACTTATTAGAAACATGCAATAAGAGGTCTGACACTTTTTGGGATACCCATGTCTCCCAGAGACATAGATTCAATAGTTAGGAATATTGGGAAGTTTGAACCTGCTCAGCGGGACCCTGTGGAATTTTTAGCTACTTTAGAACACCAGGCTGATTTACATAGCTTAACTGATTGTGACACGTGTGTTGTGTTGTCTGCCCCATTCTTTGGCCAGTGCTCTTGCTCAGAATATACAGACTGAGAATGCAGATGCAGAAGCTAGGAAAAAGCCTTTGCTTGCTGTATTGGGTACTTGTTCAGTAAACTGGCAAAAGATAAAGGAGGCACAAATGACACCAAAGGAACATGGAACAGGATATGCATGTAGATTGTTGGAAGCTTTCAATTCATACAGTGGCATTGTTGGATTAACTCAACAAGACCCCCTTTTCAAGTCAGCACTGATTACACAGAGCGATGCTAACACACAACAAGCCCTTGCACTACACATAGATTCTAACACCCTGTACACAGACATAGTGATAACAATGACCAAAGTCTACAACACTACTGTCAGAACCTTAATGCCAACTACAAGCTACCCTGTAGCTGCTTATGGGGACACACAATGTTCCCACTTTGGTAGGAGAGCTTCAAGGAAGCATATGGGTTCCAATACCCCAATTGAAACATAGGGGCCGAGGAGAGAGAGACCCCCAACATATGACTCAGATGGAGTTATTCTTTGCTTTAAATGTGGGGAGAGTGGGCACATAGCAACACATTGTAAAAGCTTTCACATTGTAAAAGATTGATGTAAAACTCAGTTCTTGGCTCAGACCACACGGCTGGACCCAGAGCATGGACTGCTCTGCTGCCAATTACACCAAGTAAAATATTCCATAAACACGCTGTTCTGTACAGTACAACAGCATGGTGGGCAGAGGAACATCCTCTGTTCTGAGTCAGGATGTTCCTGAATGTTTACTGTAAACAGTGCTACAAATGCAGATACATCGATAGGGGATTCACCCATCCTCTTATGAATGATGATGTCAGGGAAGTTGTTGTACAACAATAAAACGAGAAAGAATGTTTAGCTGTATTTTGTGCACTTGGTGTGTCTGTGAAAGTGTTGTATGTGTGAGAAGCTGTTTGTGTGCAGTATCTTCATCTGTGTGACTCATCAGTTAATGAAAGGCCACATCAAGGCCACTTGCCTGAATTGTCCTGTCCTCTCTGCTCCTCTGATAGGTTTGTGTACTCATTAACAGGGACAAATGGTATTGATAGCATTAGATTTGTACATCTGAGGACAAAACATGTCCGTCGCCATAACACTTAGCCTTGAATATACTCTTCACAGCCCTGAGTTTTCTGGAGAGATGTTAGAGAGAGGAGTAATAATGCGGCAAAGGGTGGGGGAAGGAGGAAGAAGAGATGTGACTGTGTGACTGTGTGTGTGTGTGTGTGTGTGTGTGTGTGTGTGTGTGTGTGTGTGTGTGTGTATGTGCGTATGTGCGTGCGTGTCTGTGTGTGTGTGTGTGTGTGTGCGTGTGTGTGTGTGTGTGTGTGTGTGTGTGTGTGTGTGTGTGTGCGTGCATGTCTGTGTTTGTGTGTGTGTGTGTGTGTGGGGGGGGTTCTTGACAGCTGTGACAGAGACACAACCCCCCCCCCCCCCCCCATGAGAGTGGACATTCAGAGAGAGAGGGCAGAGAGTTGCCTTTTCCACCAAACAGCTGCCACAGACCTGTCAGTGGTGACGTTATCTTAACCCACATCTCAACAGGCTAATGTGATTTAGGCATTATTGCACATAAGAACCCCAGAACTAATCAGGGTAGGTTGTTATACCACCCACAACTCCAAATTGATCCCCAAGCAACGCTTCAGGGGGTTAACTTAGTTTGTGACGCCAGTTTCATTGGGCAATTTAAATCATGTTTCACTTCAACTTGGGCACACCAACTTAAACAACCTTTTTAACCCTTAGAGGTGAAGCTTGTAGTTTGTGCGATGCTGCCCTCTTTGGCCACACCGAACATTTTGATTCATACATATGCATATGGTACGTTTTCAAATAGCGTCGAACATGTGCATATCCTTGTAAACAAACGAAATGTAAAATACGTACGTAAAGGCCAGTACTCAACCTCGACACCAGATTTTAAAAAGCGCTTTGTATAGACTAAAACAGTGCTCTTCACTGAACGTTCTTTATCATGTGATCTCATTCTTTGATTGCTACCAATTTATCATGGCCATTTTACACTATTGTAAAGCTTTAATGTTAATATTAAATACTGTATAGCAAAACCAAATAATTTTAACATGGCAGTAAAACTTAAAGGTAGATTCTGGGGTATGCCGTCATTAACAAATTGAGATGCAACAGACCAGAGAATAGAGCGTGTAGAGTTGAAGGCGAATGTCTTTGATGAAAGTTGCTCTGTTTTCACGTCATATGCTGTAGGGATTCTTGACCTCATGTTATTCATTACCACCAGATTTTTCTAGTTAATCAGAACAAATGAAATATTGCCACCTGGTGGATATCAGTGAAAGTGTCACTAAACCTCATCCAGTACTATTATGCTTTGTGTGATGCATAATTTTATTTTGATATGCACACTTCTAAAAGCATCACATCCTAAGTGAAATAACTGTATCCACCACATCCAGTCCAATCAGCTTGTGGAAGAATACTATTTTTTTCTTTTGCTGTTTTTAATTTATCAGGTGAGATTATTTTATAGTTGGTGGACAGTCAAATAAACTGTGTCAACTTTGTTAATCATCACTGTCATCTCCTGGAACATTGTGATTACTACAAGAATGTCATTTAATTATTGTGTTCAGTACATATGTGTTGCAACATCACACCCAACTGACAAACTGGTAACATTGACAGCGTTTGACCTCCATGTTTAGCTCAGTTTAGTTCATTGTCACATTCTCAAAACCAATTTCAAATATACAATGTGAAAGGATGTTCACAACTGAAAAATAAGCACCTCACAAGCTGATTACAATCAAAGGTTGTCCCTCTTACCATTATCCATTTGAGCGTTGTCAACTCTGCATAGTCAGAACAGTTTTACTGCAGTTGTTTATTTCTGCTACACCCTCAGAGGAAGACAAGAACTGGTCAAAGAACATCTGATTATGGAAGAAGAAACCATTCTGTGGAGAATGCCTGGGGGATATAGAAGAGTTCCCTAAAGGCAGGCTCAGCAATATGACGTTACCATGGGAAGTGGAATGACCTCAAAGATGTTCCAACTTCACCCAAGCAAGACATTTCACTCGTAGCTATTCTGTAGGAGCACTCGAGCACTGCCATGAAATTTCAACATGCTCATTAGTTTCTACCCATTTTGCAGCCATTTTACAGTTTTGGTCGTATTACTTCCAATTTCGACATAACCAGCCAACACTAAAGGGGCTATGGTAGTCCCAGAGAGAGACTGGGGAGGGTGTAATAGTTGAAAAAATTAACAGCACAAACATCTGTGTCCACAAGGTGAAACAATCCCATAATTTTCAGTCTGGGCAAGGCCACAAGTTGATGTCAATTAAGTCTAACTCTGTGTAAGGCATTTACATAAGGCCCAGAGTGAAGCACAGAGGCGGGTTTGTTTCCAGCTTGGCAATGGCCGTTACCTAGCTACGCAGTCCAGTTTTCAACACCTTCAGAACTTCTCAGTTAAACAAACAACAAAAAAGGCGTAATCCCATGGAATAGCCTATATTTAGAACAAGACTTCTCATTACTAGGATTCAGTGTTATGAAGGCATAGGGAGCATGTTGTTTGACATATTTCCAGTTATGGTTTGAATGAATGGGAAAATGAATAGGAATAGGAGAGAGAGAGGGAGGTCGTCTTGGTTCTAAATGTGGCCTCTATATGTTTTGATAGAGCTACTAAAATGGATGACGTGTCTTTAGATGGGTGGGGTTGACAGCCATTCTACTGTTTACTAATGACTGTGTTTCAAGTGTGTATTGTCTGATATTGCATGAAACTGCACCTTGATATTTGTATGATGAAAAACTTCATATACAGTAATGTTGTCAAACAATTCCAAATTAAGTTTTTGTTATTTTCTATAGATACAATAGATACAAATACAGATACTGTACATCTCTATAGTGTTCACATACAACTCTAGATGGCACAAAATGCAGAGGTTACTCTCACTGGGCAGGATTGCCTGTTTCAGACAGGCACAGGATACCATTATAGATCATTTCAAAAGAGTCATACCTTTCTCATTATCTTCCTGTGTGGGCTGGTTCAGATATAAAAAAAGTGCTTACCATTGGGAATTTCAGTATTGATGAAATTGCCATAGAAGTAAGCACTCAAAAGAAGCCAAGATATTTCATCAGTCCCTTCTCGAATTAAACAGATTTAGGCCACCAGCCTCTTTCAGAAAATAACTGACATTTGTCCCACAAGAATGTAGCACTCCAAATTAATTGGTTACAGAGGGTAAATTAGGAGGGAGATATTATAGATGTCTCCAGAGGGACCTCCAAAATAGGTCGCCCTCACAGTGGGACCCACCCTAGCCAAGAGAGGGAGTTGCAGAAATGTGTCATAGATTTAAGGGTACAGTTCAGGCAGAGAAAGCGGTGAACTGCCCAAATTGTATTCATGCAGGGGGTTAATTGAAGCCCATGGCATCAGAAAATAGCCCTTGTGGCCATGCTTGTGCACTATGGAGGGATGTGGATTTGGGGCAAAATACATACTTTCCAGGTTCCATAGGGAGAGAAAGAGACAGTCTAAACAGTTTATTGGATAGTCTTCTGCTGATGGTTTATAGGTGTTCAACTAACTTTTAACAAACTAGTCAACTACTATCCACTAACTCTAGCCCTCCTGAGCCTAACTCTAATTCTGAGTACATATAGATACATATGAAAAAAGTACTATAGATAAAATCAAAGTTTAGAAAAAACTCAATCACAGCTCTTGAGAGATGTAAAAAAAAAAAAAAAAAAAAGGTCTTATTATTTCCATGTTGTTCTATTTTTAGGTGAGTGAATATGAGCAGTGGAGGGATTGGGGTCAAAGTGCACATATTTGCTCACAGACTGGAATTCCTACATCATTTTTTCCATTACCCAGTGTAGAGGGAGGGGCTTTGGCCCAGTTGAAGTCCATTATCAGCAAGTGGACAAGACACACACACACACACACACACACACACACACACACACACACACACACACACACACACACACACACACACACACACACACACACACCTGCACCCGCACCCGCACCCGCACCCGCACCCGCACACGCACCCGCGCACGCACCCGCGCACGCACACACACACACACACACACACACACACACACACACACACACACACACACACACACACACACACACACACACACACACACACACACACACACACACACACACATGCAAACAACCTCCCTCATTCCCAACCTTCTTTGCCTTGTTCCCCTGTGGGATATCCTGTCCAGAGCTAACAGTGTTCCTGTAGTATTTACTAGACCTCATGGAACACATGGAACACATGGAACACATGGAACACATGGAACACATTACCTGGACTGTTATCATGTTGTACCTCAGCACATATTTATATGGTTATTTTTAGGGCTTCCCACTCTGTTGAATAACAAAGTAGAGGGGCAAAGTGTTATTCTAGTCTTGGCAAATATAAACCCACAGCTTCAACTGCAGTAAATGGCAAAGCACCAAATGTATTTTCTTCTTCTTTCCTTTTCTTCTCCCTATTAAGGGAACTGTTAATGGTCTCTTTTTCCTTGTTTACACAAAACGATTAACTTCAGTTATCCGACTACTGCACAGTGGAACGTATGCTGACTAAATGCTGTTAACTTTATGATAAACATTAGTCAGTCTGATCAAGAACATTATGTACATAGAAGTAGAGAATGGATGACAAGAAATGAGCTGCAATATGCTATTAGAAAGCATAAATCATCTTATATTTATGCTGTGTTGGTATTTATAGAACAAGCCAAAGCAGAAATAGTATAGAAACCTGGTAACACTTGGTACAAAAAGCAAACAAATTAAGTGAACAAAACTGATTTGGCAGTACTTGTCACACCCGCCATGGTCAGTAATGAATGAGAGCAGTGGGCTTGTAATGGATATTTTGGAGAGTTATTGTTTCTCATGTCTGTGGCATAGAGCTGGTCACGTCTGCTGTGCCATGCCAGCACAACCACATTCAAAGCAGCCGGAGATTGTGGGCCCTACGCCATCCGCAGTGGCTAGTCTGCAGCGGAAGGGCTAAACTTGCACCCAATATCCCTCTCATCTCATACACACACACCCACCCATCAACCCAACCACCCACCCACCCACACCCACACCCACCCACACACACACACACACACACACACACACACACACACACACACACACACACACACACACACACACACACACACACACACACACACACACACACACACACACACTGCCAGACGCAGCTGTGGGCACATTGAATAACTTGTTATAGTAATAATCTCCTTGTTCTCTTCACAGAATCTCAATGAGCCAGGCATCCTCCCCCATGCATTAATACATCAGCTCCTTAGCCTTTGGGGATTTCAAGATTTCATTCATAAACTTGATTTGTTTCATGTACAGTAAATGCTGGACAACGATTGGAACCAGACACAAGAAATGTCTCTAACCACTATCTGAAGACTACTTTTGCAAATCCCATAACTTATATGTGGGCCCCACCAAACAGACATACAAGCATAAGAGCCACTGCTCTCTTAAAGAGGTAAACATTAAAATGTTCCAGCAAGTGAAGTAGTTTGAAATTGTGTAGCCTAAAACTCCATAAGAAATCTAATATGAGAAGACACAAAAATTCTCTCTTATCATGCATGTATGATATTATCTGCAACAAAAAAGCGCTTTAAGAAGTAATCACTCATCATTATGCACAGGCAGATGTGCACACCACAGGAACTTTGACGCTCATATAATTCTATAACAACCAAATTCAGAGGTGGGCTGATCTGCTGATTTAGAGATCTGCCTTATCAGCACAAGCTTGGTATAATGACAAGTGTCATGCGGTAATGTCAGTTGTCCAAAGCTTACAATCTATGTCAGTTTATATCAGTTTAGCTACTGTTGTAACACTGTCATAGTGAAGGTCAAGGTATAAAGAGACCTCGAGATAAGGAGCATTGCAAGAGCCAGTGTTGAGTAGCTAGATCTCACCATGCACATACATTGTTTAGGCAGACAAGATATGTTTCCAATTTGCATGAATTGCTCTTATAGGCCTACCAATTTTTGTGTCGTGATATATATTATGTGTCCATATGAGTCAATTTGGGGGGCATAGAGCGCGTGTTTCTGTAGTTGTGTACTGCCCTTTTAAGAGTTTCATCTTTCCATTCGCTCGGTGACGTCAGAACAGTGAAGGACTTCAGCCTATCCTCTCTAAACAATCAAGGCAAATGGTCCTGACTGAGTCGCGAATACGAGGGAGACTTTTTCAGTGCAAAAGCCAGGGAAACACTCATCGCTGAAATGAACCAGAGCCCAGCAGTCGCTGTGGATTAAAAACAGAAAGTTTTACGATGGCTGTAAACGTGAAAAAGTAGCCAAAACATAAACGGAACGGACCAAGCAACTGGATGCACAGGCACAGCTAGTATGAGAGAGCCGAGCCGTCACAAACCTGGCTGCAGTCACAATTCCTCAATATTTTAACCACACCAGCCTCGAAAATTATTCTCAGACTTTTGTTGCTCTCAATTATATAAAGTCAACGTCCGCGACACTCTTTATTCTGAAAGAATTATGGCGGGGAAGTTGACAGCGCAAGGCACGGGAATACTGCTCGTGACAGCCAACGTTGGATCGCTCTTTGAAGATGTGAGTTGCTGCGACGGAGTCTGTCACATTGTAAATGTTTCATTGCAGCTGCGAATCGTTGTTCTGTTGTGGTTACTATGTATGCATACATCATTCACACACTGTGATCGCAACTGATCCCCCTGGTAGTCGTATATCGTTAAGCACTCCTTAACCTCACAAATCGGCACAACGTGGGCCTTATTATTTTGTTACATGCTTCTGTCTGCATGTATACACTGATTTAGGTAACAAGAATTTGGCGGACCTCTCTTCTGTTTGGTATGGATTTGTTTTGGTTACACGTCTGTCATTCTGTTTTAGCTATCTTCGCTGTAGAATGTGTTGTACTGTACTACCACGACCGTACCTACTTAAAAACACATTTGTGACAGTGCAAAGAGCAAGCGGCGATTTCTTGAAGAGGACTGATAATCACTCAAGTTCTCATGTCCAGTAATTTGCAGCAATAATTCTAGGTTTCATTAGTGATCAATGACATTCTACTACTGTAGAAGTGGTTGTCAGCATAAAGAAAATGTTCCTTTGTATCATATTATATAGGCTACTTTGAGGATTTCTACTGTTACGCTGAGGTGTGCATTGGGCAAATAGATGTAGGCTTGCTGGTCAACGTGTGCATTCTGTTTCCAGTGTAACCTGTTTTAAAAACATTTGCTTGACAGACATAGGATAAACCTAGATGTAGGTCATAGAAAGTGAAACCATACACCCATTCACCCACAGTTTTGTGTTCCTAATTGAATTGGAGAGGTGCTGAACATTATCAATGAGTTCAATAACACACCTAGTATTTATCAAGTAGAGTCTCCCTCTTGATATGAGAAGCATGGTTCCTCTATTGGTGACCCTTTAGCCTAAACTTGGAACGACTAAGTGAACATCATGACCAATGAGGTGTATTTGGCAAATGACCTGTTGCCATGTTCTCTCCTATTTCCACAGCAACTTATTATGAAGACTTCAGTAGCCGTTTGGCTCTCGTGTGCCGTAGTCTTCATTGCAGCTCACTATCTCAGTTGTTGCTGGAATGATCTTTATTCTGTACAATCAAACATACCTGACGAAGATACAAGCATAGAAACACGCAAACAGTTTAATGTTTGTGTTTTGTTTTAGTTTTTTGACTTAGTTGTCTGACAATTAGTTGCAATTAAAGTAGTGAAGTTAGATATGAAACATGTTTGTTTTTCATGTATTCTTTCTGTTCTCTTCCTTAGCATACAACTTTTATAGGACCTGCACTCCAAAGAACTTGTATCACTTTTAGTCAATAGTTGGAGAGACTCTCTCTCTCCTGACCCGTGTGAACTCTTGGGCCTAAACATAAAAGAGGTTATGTTGTTCACTCTGACATTAGGCTACTAATAGACTGCCTGTCATGACTGCTGAGCTTTGGATGTCCTATGGATAGCATTATGTTTCCACAAAACATTTTACATGGCAAGCCAAGCACCTAATGGGCAAACACAGAGGACTATTTTAGAGTAGGCGTGCTTTCATGTGTGCAGCTAAATTGAAATGTCAGATGTGTCCGGACTCTAGACGTTGCATTTGAGCACTGAAGGTCTTTGTGGACTGTTTGCAGTTGTGTTTGTGGTGTTTTCAGAATAACAGGCATGACAATATTGCCTAGGCCCTGAGGACACAATATTTCGTGTTATGATGACGTTGGTCAATGCGGTAGAATCAAGCGTTCACCTACGACAAATTATGTTTCCCCCTTTCGCATAATATAACTGAGTGGGTGGGAAAGTAAGTAGACTGGGTTGAAATAGGGATAGGCTACACACACACACACACACACACACACACACACACACACACACACACGGACACACACACACACACACACACACACACACACACACACACACACACACACACACACACACACACACACACAGACCTGTGGTGAGGAAATCAGCTGCTTCTGCTGGTGTTGATTTCTCACATGATGCTGCCATACAGATCAAGCTGTGACCCCCGCAGGGGATCTGCCTAAAATCACACCCTCAGACACTGGCCATTTGGGTATGGTACACCTCTCTGTGTGTCTGATGAATCCCCATTCAATTGTTTCCCAGCGTAGGTGAAGAGAGCACAGTGGAAGACACCACCTATTTCACCTGCTTGTTTATTGCTCCAGGTAATTGTTCCAGGTATAGTAAAAATAAGGCATGAAATACAATGAGGAGACAGAGATTCACAATTATCCTCTTGCATTCAATATTGTATTTCATGCTACATCTGGATGGAATAGGTCAAAACCCTTAAAAATAAATACAAACTTTGACTACAGTTCATAGCTCTCGTCCAGTAAGAAGATAAATATGATGAAGAAATGGACGGCCTACCCCTTCAATTCCCTGGTATTGGGTCGGCAGCTTCGGCTTCTGCCCCCTTCAATGACACTAGTTATCATCGCCAGTGAAGCGAGGTTCCCTTAAACCCGAACGATCCACACTCACCAACTCATCGTATTGATGTTCAGGGAACATGGTCGTAGGACTCAATAAAAAAAGTGTGTTGGATGTTCAAACAATTATTTAGCTGTTGGTGAGTGTTGTGCTGGTGTTTTATGCTCCTATCTGAGTCCTGGATAGTCAAACACTGATCATCAGCATGGGTCCAGAGCCAAAGTCAAATATTCATCATCATGCATGTTTCAAATGCCGAACATTTCTTTCCTGCAGTCCTTAAAAGGTAACGGTTAAGTGTTAGTCATTTAAATATGTATGTATTGCACGCCCACTTTCATATTTATTCACAGTAAGTCAGCTACAGTACTGTACAGTAAATGTGTCTGGTACGGCAACCTCTCAAATATATCTCTGTCATTGTTTAGAAGCTGACCTAAGTAGAGTCAACGTGTTATAATAAGCCCAACTAATTTAAGTACAGTTAAATCAGTCAGTTAGCCCATTTGCCCACACTAGAGAAGGTGTAGCAGTGATACATGGAATGACATAAGGGTTGTGATGGTGGAGTGACACCGGGGGAGATAATTGCTGTCCTCCTCTCAGTTGAACTCTAGACAGAGGACAGAGGGCAGAGGGCAGCTTCCCCTGTCACAGTGGAGCACGGTAGGTCAGGCATCCATGTTGGATCTGCCTATGGAAATTCATACATTCTCATTCGCAAACATTCTCCCATTCTAACCCTTCCCTTGTATCTAAAGAGACAACTCTTCTAACTAGGCATTTGCTGTCACAGTAACACTTTTGCAGGATTGTAAAGCGATTATAATCGTTTAATAGACAGAACCTTAACTGAAACTTAAGTTTGTTACTTTTTGAATCAGTTATAAACAGTTATAACCCATTTAGTGACCATCACTTAGATGCTAGAGGTACTGGATGGTGGCTTGATCTAAAACTGTGAAGAGCTGTGAGAACTGGCTTATGTCTCAACCTCCAAGACATCTATGTGAATGTGCTCATTGTGTCTCTAAACCTCATTCTGGTAGGGTGCTGCTCTGGGTAGTCGGGGCACTGCTGTATCCTCCTTTAGCCTTCTGGCTACATGGCTACCTAGCTAGCTCTGGCATGCTGCCCCTGTTTCATGTCTGCTGCTGCCTCCTCCAGTCTCCCTATCTCACAGGAGTCCCCTGACAGCTCATTAGCTCAGGCCATCACAGCCTGTCTCATTACAAATGGATCCAGACCCCAGCGGGCTGGCATATTTACACTACTAAAGATAGGAGAAGAAAAAAACTCTTTAAATGTGTCCTCAAGCTTAGACCCGATATGGCCACTGGTGCTAGCCTATACTGCATGTGCCTCGAAACCCTGAATTACTGAATTATTGAGTACAGTATGTGTGTTTGGTGGTGGAGATTGTTGTTGATTTTGCTTCTGTAGGTTAGCTCTGATACGAGACTATGGTAACAGTTGGAAAAGGAGGACCTGGGTAGAGCAGAGAGAATTTATATTTTTCTGGTAAACATGCGAGGTAATAGCAGACACAAATAACTCTTGGAAAAATATGTGTGTATTTTTAGGAGGGGATCACATAGCTTCGCTTCCCATTTGCTAGCATCAGCTAAGTGAATAATATGATATAAATGCAGTATGTATTTTTAGTCAAGGTTGAGGATGTTAGACAAGTCAAACGTTGCTGTCACTGGTGGTGGTTTGTTTTAAGGATTTTATTTACTTTTTACTTTTAAGATTTCAAAACATTAGAGAGAGAAGATATGACAAGATAATGAAAGAATGGAATGAGAGAAACTTATGAATAGTTCTGCTGTGTGCTGGCAACGTTTCTACTGATGTTGGCTAATTAGTCAGTGGTTGACTTCCTTGTCCATTGATTGCAGCGTTCATGCAGGTCAAGGCCTTAAAAGACTGCTCCTCTGAACAACTAGTTTTATATCGTAGAGAGCTTCAGCATGTGTTCCACCATATTGCTGCTAGAACGGAAAGTTTATGAAAGAAAGATCAGATTAAGCTATTTTGGTGCACTCCCTGCTTCGCTCTCCTCCTGCCCCCTCATAACATGAAATTAGATTTTCAAAGGGAAGACTGAGAGAGATGAATTGGGTTGGCATCTAAAAAACAGAATAATCAGCAACTATCGCCAGCAGGGCCCTCTTTACTCTTTACTCCGCATCACTCGATTGGAGCCTATGATATTTTACTGTTTGATTATAGTCCTGAAAATGTAATCTATTTAACTTGATGCTTCTGGCCTAGATTATTCTGTTGTTGTAATTATGCTTACATTGATTTTACAGTAAGGAGAACTGACCTTTAATGTGACTATTCATTACTTAAAGGTGGACTCTGGGATACAAGGTCACATCGTGAAAACAGAGCAACTTTTACCGAAGACGTTGTAGTGAACAAGTGTGGTTTGGATTTTGATTTTTATCTTGGGATTTTTACTCTGTCGCAACACACAATACACTCCGTGCATAAGTTTTTTAAAGTCTCTGGCAGCGTTGTCACGCTCGTTTTGCTATGATGTCATATCCCAGAGTGTACCTCAGTCAGGTCAACATGCCCCAGAATCAGAGTAGCTTGGCCTGGCTGGCTGAAATAAGGAAAATGGTACTCTTGCATTTGGGCAGTTCTGTGTAAAAGGACCCATGACAACCAAAATGTGAAATTCATCAGAGCATATGAAACTGGGTGTCAAATGAAAGCTAAGAGTCTATATTTTTGGGAAATTAAGTGAGAAATACCTTTCTCAACCATCTTTCATCATAAGAACAGGGATAAGCAAAGGCTTTGACTTCTGGTCAAACATAGGGAAAAGCGTCTAAGAAAACCTCTACCAGAAAAGGTCTAAGAAGAGCTTTAAGAAAATATCAAACCTCATTAATGTTCCAGTATAGACCTCAGTCAACTTATATCAACACTTATATTTCATATTTAGGAAATGGTTTGGCTTCTGTAAGTTTAAGAATCATTGCCCAGTCTCTGGGTCATTCTCTTACCAAAAACCCCCATAAGTGTAAGATATTTAAAAATGAGGGGAGTGAGGATAATGAAAGTTGAAGGTCCAGTATGTAACATTCAAGCTTTCTAAAAGCTTCCTAATGATTGTAATGACCATGTTTAAGCATTAGCGATCAGGGAATAAGATCCAGTGAAAGAAATATTTAATTTATGAATACTGTTTTGGTCCGGAAAAAGCACATTCTAAAATGGAGTGTCCTACTCGACACTTGGTTTGCATACAAACATGTTGTTACTGCCAGGGGTGTTCTAGGGGAGTGGGGTTATATTATAATTAGGGAGGATGTTGTTGTTTGGAACTTCAAACAGAATTTCACCGCGGTGGCCAGAGGTGGCAGATTTCCAACAAACTTACACTTTGCTCCTTTAACAAAAGTACAAATTGTAGGTAGACCTACCAAATACTTGTAGTGTTTTATTTATTTTTTTATTAAGTGATTATAACTGGTCATTATGTTACCAAATTGGTAACAGAATGATCAAATCAAATCGTTAACAGAATTATTGAAATTGAATTGGCTACATTCACTTATTGTACAGGTTGTACAGAACCTAAAAGGTTACTTTACAGAACCTAAAAGGTTACCTTAAAGGGTTCTCCCTGTGGGAGAACCCTTTAAGGAACCCTTTTGGGTTCCATGTCAAACTCTTTTGGGTTCCATGTAGAACCCTTTTCACAGAGGGTTTTACATGTAACTTAAAAGGGTTCCAAAATGGGTCTTGCACAGGGACAGCCGAAAAATTGTGGGAAATCATGCAGTAGTAGTTTCAAACCACTGCACCATCATCCTCACCAAGCATCACATCAACATCCTCATTTCATGCTCCAAATGTTGTTGAGTACAGTGGGGAAAGCGAAGTCCACAATTCACACAAATATGTCCAGTAGCACAAATAACTGGCATTGAGTATGATGACATGCATGTTACACACTTCTACAAAAACAAAACAGCAAGGGATCTCCATCATTAAATAGTGCACTGACACATTCTAAGGATCCTTCCCACATCAGTTGCAGACAATAAAGAACATTTTCATTTTGAAGAGGCTATCACTGAGGTAAACTAGGAGCAGATTGGGTGTCTGTGTGTTTCTGCACATGACATGAGGCCTACTTGTATTTTATTTTATTCCAATTCTGTTTTTGGTGGCAAAAGTGTAGGATTTTTTGTAGAATAAAGAAAGACATGGAGAATAACAAATGTCATTGATTTGAATCACATTAAATGAAGAGTTTCAATGGCTGATTTATGTTTCTTGTATTTTGTGAGTTTTTATCAATTTCCCTTTTCAAATGTTATATATAAGTTGATAAAATAATACATTATACCGTAATTGTCTATTGTCTATAATTGTCTGTGTATCTTGAGTGTCTATTGTATATTTCTATCTCTGTTTCCCTATTTTAGCTACATCACCATGTACAGAATGACATTCAAATCCATAAATCATGCATTTCTGTGGGGGACCCATTTAGTCATTCTGTTACCGGATTTAAACCCACTTCACTTACTGTAGCTCAAAAACCAAAAGAGATATTTTCTAATTCAAGGTATGTTAAGATAGCTAATACCTCACTCTTTCTGCAGACAGACATTTGAATCTTAATTTGGAGAAGATGTTTAGAGAAGATACAGAGTTTTGGGGAAACGTGGTTACACAAAAAACCCAGGGAGATTTTATCTCCGTTACTGAAATTTGAAGCTGCACAGTTCTTAAAGTATACATATTATTAGTCCTTGTGCATAGAGGTGTATAGTTTCTTTAACTTTGCTATTGAGGGTTTTTGTTTGGCATACATTTCAAAGTGAAAAATCAAGTCCCATGGTCATTCTGTTACCGTGGAAATGCCCATTTGGCAAATGGCACAGCTGGGAGTTGTAGTTTATAGTAGGCAATCTGCTATAGAGGCACTCAGCATTGACCTACTGTAGCAGTTAGTTCCCACATCATACCAGCTCCAAACCCCAAGAAGCTTTGGAGGTGTCGCTGGTGATTCTGGCATTTGCTAACTAAGGAAGTTAGGTTCATTGTTGGAAGTGGAACATTGTTCTATGATGGGAATCCCACATCTGGATAGGAAATACAGTAGACTTCTTTGCAGTTTCGTGAGGAGGAAGTGCTGATTTTCAGAATGTCGTCTTCTAGTGTTAGTAGTCTATTTCAACAGTAGTTCACTTTAAGCCCACTATCCAGAAGACCTCACCAGATGTGGTATTTGTCAACCTGTCAGTAGGTTTTGAATGTGGAGAGCCCTTGACAGAGAAGAGGTTGAAGAGATTGTTCTCCATCTGTAAGGGAGGTGTTCCCTTCTCTGTGTTACACAGTGCTCTCTTCCTCTCCTACTCATGGTGTTGTTGAAATGCATCACTGAGTCACACAGTTGTTGCACTCTCACACTCTCTTACCACTTGCACTGCCCTCTCTCGCCAAACAGTATGTCAATTCCCAGGGGTGTCCTAATCAGAGTCTGTCCACTGCCTCGGCTGTCTGTCTGTCTGTCCTCTCCTCCACTTGTCTACAGGTCCCTCACAGATACTGTATGACCCTAGGGGCAGAGGTAGGGGAGAGGCACTCTGTGTGAGTGGGTCTTCTAGGGTCTCTCAGTCAGGTCAACATGCCCCAGAATCAGAGTAGCTTGGCCTGGCTGGCTGGCTGGCTGGCTGGCTGGCTGAGGAACCAGGCCGGTGGATTGTGTTTTTTGACATGAAGCTGTCCACTCCATCCAGATCTGCTGATCTAAACCATGACAACAAGCAGGCAGTCACTGCTGCGCTAGACAGGTGTTTACAGCAAGGGCTCAGGGGAATGAAGTCAGATGAGATGAGATATGGCCATATAGCTGAACATGGCTTGCCGGGAGTTCACTGACCCTCTTTACAAGGTAGTATAGTGGTTAAGAGAGACAGAAAGCCTGGCCCTCCTCGGACCCAGACAAGGAACTGCGATAAGGGCAGGAGTGTCAGAGCAGCGTG
This sequence comes from Argentina silus, assembly GCF_951799395.1. Lineage (NCBI taxonomy): Eukaryota > Metazoa > Chordata > Actinopteri > Argentiniformes > Argentinidae > Argentina > Argentina silus. Next base: position 7,760,234 of record NC_139653.1, on the reverse strand, counting down.
CGCCACCTGGGTCCACTCCAAGAGCTATAATTATCCAAGATGGGAAAGAAGCCAGTGAGGGACACCCCTCCCACCTCAAGGCCCAAGGCCTCATTCATATACATATCAGGGAAAAGGGGCTCAGTACCGGCAAAACGTGTAATTACAGTTGATGCAGCTGTGTAAAAAGTTAGAAGGCTACCATTGCTTTTGCCTTTTGTCTCTAGCGCTCATCTGAGTCATTGCTTCCATATTTTTAGGCGATATCCTAGTAAAGGTCCACAACTCCAATTTGCTTCCGCTAAAGAGCGTTGCACAACACGTTTTAGTGGACATGGCTGCAACATTGGTCACTCAATGTTTTAGAGAATATAGCTTGCAGCACAGAATTTAGTAATGCGAGAATATACACTAGGCCAACTTCCACATGTTTACAGAGGATGTCCTGGTGGTATGAGGGATTATCCACGACAGACGACAGCTGCTGCCCATTATGATAAAATAAGTGTATATTTTTCGCCTATTGGTAAATATTGAATGTGGAATGTCAAAGGTGTTTGAATTGGCCAACTGCCCTTGACGAGTCCATGGACACTCCCATTTACTGCCCCAGCTATATTGGTGCTAAGTTGGTCGGGGGAGACTTTGTGGTGACACCGAATTACCAAAACAGTCTTTGTACACGGTTTTAGTGTTGTGCAGCACTCTTTAGCTGAAGAAAATTAGAGCCCCCAGTGAAACTGCAGCAACCCCCACCCCTGTGTCCTCCTGCTAGTTGACATGCTGAGAGGAGTTCCCATGAGGAATTGTCCCTATTCCCTAGCCAGAATACACAGTGTGTTTCCCAAATGTCTCTCATGTTTAGGCATGTCTGTCACGCCATCCTGTGTGTGTGTGTATGTTTTTTATGCCTTGCTATAGTACAATCTGCTCAGCTCTTTGCCTCAGATTAGATTCAAACATTGACAAAATGGGAGGTGAAAGCAATGAAATTGCAAATAAGAGTAAGGCTTAAGCTCTATCCAACACAACAAGACATCCTTGTTTATATGCTAGTAGTTTTTGCCGTCTTGTGTGTCAGTGGATGAGAGGAGGGGAGGGACAGAGCAATGGGTTGGGGAAGGAGTGTTTTTCTGGAGGTAGACCAGAGGTTACTGTAGGGTATTGCTATTCAAAGGAAGCTCCTAGAGAGGGGCATGCCTCTCTCTTATCTTTGTAATTGAAGACCGAGAGAGACGACACACACAGACTTGACTCTGTACCACAGTCTGAACAAAGGTACAGATACACATATATACAGAGACAACTGTGAACAGCTGCTTTTCAGGTCTTATGGCATGCCACTCATTTCCTACTTCATAGTTTTCCTACTTCCTTGTGCAAGACTCCTTTTCCAAACTGACCTTGAATTGATCAGAAGCATTTGTCTATGCGGCTTGTTTAAAGCTGTGAAAAAAGCTCCCTCCGCTTGACTGACAGTATCTGACTCCTTAGAGAAGCGTAGCTCTTTCTATTTCCTTGATGACAGGCATGTCCACACTCGCCTTGTCACAAGAATGTACTGTAAATGGGTATGCCCTGTTATTAAGTTGTTAAATAAGAACTACTCTCCTTATGTGGAAGCTATCCCAAGCGAAAAAAACTTGTAATTAAATGCATTGAAAGTAAATTAAAAGTATAGGTAATATGTTTAAAATATCTTCATGTTACACTAAAGTTGTACTGACTTTGTACTGTACTTCTATGTAATTACTCAAAGTATACTTAATTTCATGCCTGTAAATTTGTGCTTTAGTATAAAAAGTATACTAAATTTTAATGTACTTTAAATTGTACCTTAGTGTACTTACAAAAAGTATACTTTATTGTCATGTCTTTAAATATGTATTTCAGTATACTTACAAAAAGCATACATACATTATTGTCATGTTCTTAAATATTGATGGCAATATACTTTGTCATATCCTTAAATGTGCACTTCAGTATGCTTATAAAATAATATACTTGTACTTGAGATGGTACGCCATGTTGGGTGACCTTGTCCTTCAACCTTCATGCAGTTGAACCTCTAATGGGATAAATTAGAAACTCAAGTAAAGTTTTGGCAAGTAAATATCTTGGTAATCTTGGGCCGTGAGTAAACCATCTCAGCAACAGCTTTGAACAATAACATTTGTAGAAAATCCAGAAAAAATCCCAATAAAAATATATTACAGGGGAAGTTTACCCAAAATCCATTTTCATGTGTCTTTCTGGTCAGTCCATAATGCATATCGTCTCAAACTATCATCATTTTGCGTGCAGCTGCATCATAGCTATCGAAATGCTAAAAAAGTCTCAGAACGTGTCAAAATACATCAGACCAGTTGTTCCACTCCGACCCTGCTCTACTACGCCAGTGATTCCCAGAGAGCAGCACACACTAGCTCTTGCGCTGTTCAACAGAAGGAGGTTGTGTGGGAGGAAGAGGGGAATCTTGGGAGTTGTAGGAATTGAATCAAATGGCCAATTTGGAACATCAGGACTGATGAGTGCATTCAAAGTGAGATATCCCGACTTGAGAGGTTGTTTTAAAACACAATTCTTTTGTGAATGTGTTTACTATTGAATAATAAAAACAACAAATCCACTGGATTAAAGGGTAACATTCTGCTTTAAATGAAGTATGATTAGAATATTATGTTAGTATACGTTTTAGTGAACAATAACACTTACAGTTTGGTAGTTTATTGGATTGAATGATTATTTTGTGATTGGATTATGTATTAACTGTACTACCCTTCAGTTTGTGTACTTAGTTGTGTGCTATACATCAATTATGTGTATTTAGTTGCTGACCTTAAAGTAATTAAGGCCAAGATAGGGTATGGCATTCAGTCCCATGTAAAAGTCTGAAGCCCATGGGCCTCCTTGATTGGTAGTTGACCTGCTGCAAGAGTTATTGAGTTGCATAGTGACATGTCCATGTCCCCCTCAAACTCAATGAGACTTTGTGGATAAATTAAGTTTGAATATTACATATTTTGAAAAGCACAAATACCCATGCATTTCTAATTTAATTGTGTACGTTAGTATACATACTGTATGCCAATAAAACTTTATTAACTCTGTGTAAATAAATTAGTCCCATATTGTCAACATTATAGAGTGCCAAGGGTAATAACACATAAAACACTTGGCAGTTAGTGAGTTAACATACTTCTATTATACTTAATACTATTTGACATTAGCTTTAACCGCTTAGATTACATGGCTTGGGTGTGTCACCACGGGAGCGTACCGGTATGTATTATGATGAAAGAGCTGTCAGAGTCAGTAGCAGACAGCTCCTGAACAGTGTTAAAGGTAGGCAGAGGGAGGAAACATCTTCACCTCCCTTCCCCTCTGTCTGTGAGTGTTACTACTGAGAGTTATTCACCATCAGCTCCTTGAATATATGAAAGAAATGTTGGTCTTTTAGGTTTGTTTGTCACTAACAATCTCTTTTACAAGAGAGACCTGGCCAAAATAGCACACAAAGTTTAAAAAAACATAAGGCCAATGTGATGATGATAATTCCTATCTATGTTGTTGAATTACGCAACCTGACTGTTATATTAACTCAAGACACGCACACGCACACGCACACACACACTTACGCACATGTGTACACGTATACATGTACACTGTTCTTTCTTAGCAGTACCACTGGCTTGGGTCTTCAAAGAGACACAAACACTGAATGGCTGCGAAAAGCCTTCATACCAAATGTTATCTCCTCGAAAGCAAACATGTTTAATAAAAGAACACCTCCTACACTCCCGATGAAGACGTCTCCTCAACTCACAGCCTTGCCTCTGCACAGCCACTTTCAGACAGACATTCTCTGGTGCTCTGAAACAGGGGGACTATGTACAAAAAGTGTTGTCATTTTTAAATAGTGAAACCAATATGTACTCAAATACAATCAAATAAAAGTGGATAATCTGTACTTGAACCTCATAGTAATTGTTTGATTTCAAATCCAAGCTTTTGGAGCATAGAGCCAAAAGAAGAAAAAATGCTTCACTGTCCCATTACTTATGCAGGGCACTGTACATCATAGTTATGGCATCACTCCCAGTGAATGGCTATACAGTAGTAAAGGGGATAGGGATTGGCCTTTCCCGTGTAGCTCCTCCACCTCTTTTACTCCACCTGTAGGCTATTTCTGGTCTGCTACAGTAACAGGAGGGAGAGCCCATTCAGCCCAGCGCCTCAGTCTTCAGAGGGGACGGGACTCTAGGTCTGACACTATTCTAATTGTCGCCTCTCCTGGCTGTGCCTTGGTTTACACGTCTTTAGAGATACAGGGATGATGTTCAGCCAACTCTCTGTCATACACATGAAATTATGCTATTTATCTGTTAAGTTACACACACACACACACACACACACACACGCACACACACATGCACACACACACACACACATGTTCATTATGGTGATTGAGAAGAGCTGTAGTATGCCCCAGGATGACGAAATCTTTCCTCGTGCTCCAGACGTTTTTACAGACCTGACCAGAAGTGAGCCATACAGTACTGTAGTCACAGGCAGAGCACCTGGAGGGTGTCATACAGTATGTTTTTGGTCAGTTGCTGTGCGTGTGTGTGTGTGTGTGTGTGTACTTCTGTGAGTGTGTAAGTTAGACAAGCTGATGTGTGAGTGTGCTGCTAGGCCTGGTTTCCCTCACTCCCTCACTAGCGAGCAGAACCATAACAGAAAAACCTCTCAGATGAACATTAGTATTCCACTGTTTGACACACACAGGTGCCCATTTAAGGGAAAATGTACACCAATAGAGCAATACATATCTCCCTGTCACACACACACACACACACACACACACACACACACACACACACACACACACACACATACACACACACACACACACACACACACACACACACACACACACACACAAACAAACACACTGGCTCCTGGCACTTTGTCACATGAGAGAAATTACAGCGTCCCTGCTGTTTTGTCACATGCCTTGTTACAGAAATGTTCTCCTGTGCTTAAGAAAGAATGTGCGTGTTTGGTGGGGGTTGCCAGTCGTTATGCCCTATCCAAGTCGCCGACGCTTAGGCTTTTTCCTAATAATCTAATAATCTTGCCAGCTGCAGAGGGGCTGGAAGGAGGACGGCGGGATGGAGGTGTCAGGAAAGCAGAAGAAGGGTTCTCCCTAGTAGTACTCACCATGGAGCTGTGTCCTGGCGCCTGCACCATATGGCTTAATTACTGCATCATTAGTCCTCCCACTCTCCTCAGCCCTGGCACTGGAGAGACTGAGGCCTAGGTAGGCTCCTCTTGTCTCAGCAACACCTCAATCCTTTACACCACTATACACATACAGCCCAATGCTGTACACCACCTCATCCCTGAATAAAACCCTGAAACCTCAACATTCTCCCAGTCCTGAACACAAGCCTGACCCTGAGCCTAGAATCATAGAAGTTACCCCAATCACACTCTATCCCAACTCATACCCCTGGAGAACAGCCCACACTGCCAGGGAAGGTTGTTTCAGACACAGTTGTCAGTGTGTATTTAGCTCCAAATGCCCGCTGAGTTGTGGCTCTGGTGGAACACCGTCCACAGCCCATGATCGACGGCCATCTATATTCAGCATGAGACAGCAATTAGTCGGTTTACATTTTCTCTCAAAGGAGTACTGTACAAACATCTACATATATTTGTAAGTATATTTATCATCAGTTCACCATAAGAATGGCCCAAGATATCGTCATTGTATGCATACAAGCCTGGAAAAGTGAGATGAACACACGCTCATTAAAACTGACACAGCAAGATGTGAATTTCAGCGTGCAGATGCTGATGAATCAAATCAAATCAAGTTTATTTATCATATACATAGAATACAGCTATAGACGGTGCAATGAAATGCTTAGGGCAAGCTAGCTCCTCAACAATGCAACAATCAATAAAACAATTAAACAATGCAATGAAATATAATAATAATAAAACACAATAACATAAGGTGGCATAGTTTTAGCAGCAGAAACACAACAACAATAGTGGGCAGTAGCAATAGTAGTAGTATGAATAGTAGTATGAATCGTATGCGTGTGCGTGTGTGTGTGTGTGTGAGAGAGTGCAAATGTGCAATGTCATTGATGTCCATTCACTGCTACAGTATGTGTTAAAATTGACCTACAGTACGTTTGTCTTTCCATGTTCCACTGGCAATGTCCTCCCTCTAGTGGAAATACTAGCAGGGGGGTTTAAGGGGGACGTGTTTTCCATCGTGTGTGTGTGTGTGTGTGTGTGAGGCTCCCTCCCTGCCTTATCTCCCCACATGCCTGTCGGCCCACCTAGGGGTTATCATTTAGGCCTAGCTTGTTTACTCCACATGCCAAAGTTTCCATTCTGGGGGACTTAGACAATACACAGCCCTCCTTGACACTTTTGACCCTACTCCCCCTCCTCCCATGTCCCTCCCTGCCCCCCTCTGGGGCTATTTATAACCCTAACCCCCTCCCCCACAAGTGTATCTTTGTTTAAGACATCCTTTTATTTCATTATGGCCACTGAGGAAAAGGACCCGTGGCCTTGCCCTGGGAAACAGTGTGACAGTGAAGAATTAATCTTCAACCTAATTTCCGGATGAGAAGAATAAATAGAATAGGGCGTGGAAGATCTGTTGGTGTGATTTGGAATAACCTGAGTTTGGGGTGTTCAAACTGAACTATGCTTCCTTGTTCTCAGTCTTTGTTGGATTTTCCCTCTGATACTAAGATAGGTCTTTCCACCACAGATGAATGCTTCCTCATGCTTTCTCACAGCTTCAGAGGAGGGCCTGGCACATTTTTTTTTTTGTAGAACTGTTCTCTCTATGGCTAAGTCACGTCTTCTGTAGATGCTTTAGAAGGCCTACTAGTCTGTCATTATTAAAGGTATTCCTCAGACCCATGACAGTGCCATCTTATATTTGTGTTTCATGAATGGTTTATGGAACCACTTTGCTTGCAGTCGAAAAAGCCAACCAGTGAGAGCAATCAGAGGTGTATGGACAGACATGGTCAGGACTGTGGCCACTGGTCACCCTCAGCATAGTGTACACACACACACACACACACACACACACACACACACACACACACACACACACACACACACACACACACACACACACACACACACACACACACACACTGTCTCTGTCTCCTCTGTCTCTCTCTCTTTCTCTCTCTCACACGCACACACACTCAATTATGCTATTTATCTGAAGTTACACGCGCACTCTCTCGCTCTATCGCCCTCTCTCTCACGCTTTCTCTCTGAAGTGCTTCCCATGCCATCTGCCTGAGGGCCTCTTCAGACAAGTGTCCACCACCGTCTGGCTCACTCACTGCCAGCCCAGAGATGCCAGTCCTCTGAAATACAGTAGTGTTAGGAATAGGTATATTAGACAGGTACAGCGTGCAGTTTAGACAGCACACTGTCACATTTCACACTCCACACCTGGGGGGGGGTTAGTGCAGTGCAGCCAAGAGCAGGGGTGGGAGCAACGACTTTGGTAGCTATATATAGTTATATAGTTGGTAGCTATATATAGTTATATAGTTATATAGTTGGTAGCTATATATAGTTATATAGTTGGTAGCTATATATAGTTATATAGTTATATCGTTATATAGTTGGTAGCTATAGCAACATTTGATTCAAGAAACGACCTGTGGGGTGTTTAGTGGCGTAGCACACTGATGCACATACCACATCATCACAAGGTTCCTGGTTATCTTCATCTCTCCTCTCTCTCTCTCCCATCCTTCCTGTAATTCTCTACTGTCTCTATCCCAATGAAGCAGGAATGCCCTAAAAACATATCAGCATTTATTTATTCATTTTAAATGTATGGGCATATCATGGACATAATGCATGTGTAGCCTGACACAGAGAAAATCCCTAGTGTGCGTGGCATGATTGATTTTACTTGTAATTTTATTATTATTATTTATTTTTTAACTAGTCAAATACTAGAGTACTAGTATTTAAAGCTACACAGCTGGAGGACATATGCTATATGTAAATAATGACTCACTGAACTCACTGAAGCAAACCAGCCTAGGGTTTTACAAGTGTTGCCACCTGCTATGGAGGGTACGTCACAGTCTTAGCCGTCATGTTAAGATACTGTGTAGGATGTGTACTACAGGCTAGCTAATGGAACTAGGTTGTGGGTGGCCCGTTGTGAAATCATGATCCCAGAACAGCAGGACATGTGGGTATCATATGGTGAGACCCTCACCCCTCGTCCCCTTCCCTCCTGAATAGTCCTGTCTCCAGGTTGAGCTAGGCTCACTAGCTATGCCGACTGTTTGCTCAATGTCGTTGTCTGGCATTTATTACCAGAGATGAGCAAAGGGCTGCCAGCCTGCTAACCCAGCAGTGTTAGACCAGAGGCTTTAGCAGGTTCTAGAACATGGTTCAGACAGGGACACCTAGGGACAGAGTGTGGCGATGCAGCAGCGGCAGTGTCCAGGAGTGTGTGTGTGATTGTGACTCTCAGGCCCCAGAAGAGCAGGGTGTTGTGGGGAAGATTGGGTTGTCTTATCTGATTGGCCACTAGCCGAGTGAGTGGTTTGAAAGAAGACTTGAGAGGATGCTTTAAGGCTCTGCTCTTCTCTGTCTTGTCTGACATGGCCTCCTGGGCCCCAGAGACACAAGTGCTCTATCATGAAGGCCGACAAGCCAACGTGTGCCACTCATATGTCATTCATATATCAGCTAAATGTAGCTCTGTAAAATAGGCCTATGTAGGGCTTATTTAGACCTATGAACTAAGTAGACATATGTAATTTTGCTATCAAGGCCAGTTTACAACTTTTAAAAAAGTGTTTGTTATTACAGAGTTTAGCTTTGTTAAAGCTTTGTTAAAACAGCATATAATCGTGACCAGGTTACCCCATTAATGTCTAATGTTCCCATGGATTGTTAACAACACGTAGAGTCGAGTCATCGGCTTAAGGTATTGGACCAAGCGTGAACTCCTCGCGATTCATTGTAACTTGAGAGCATAGTGGTAGCATTTTGTATATTCTAAATGGAATCTAGGATCCGATATGATCGAGTGCCTGTCACACAGGGATGAGCAAATCAGTGTCAATCTTCATTAACCATAAAATATATTTTGAGTCAGATATAAGGTAATGTTAACTTGTGTTAGTTGGCCATGTGACCACTTGTGTAGAGTCTGCTTTTATCATGTCCATAATCATCTGAAGTTGTACTGGGGAATAAATCTGTCCTTATTCTTAACCTGTCCAGTCCTTTCTCTATTCTTCAGTGCTTTATCCCAATTCTTCAGTTTACAGCAGGTCCATTGTTGCATCACGTCTTGCAACAAGCAGATTATCTCTGGCTGGGCGTCAGGGGTGGGAGTGGTGCACTGACCATCACTGTTTGTTTACACAGGCATGAAGTGGAAGACAAGCTGCTCCGCTCGACTGTACGCGGTGTTTGTGATAGCTGTGATAGCTGTGATGACTGTGGAGCACCAGCTCCGTGAGACAGCCTGACGTGTAGCTGAGCCGTGATGTGAACAGGGCAGCTAGCCTAGCTATCGCCAGTGATAAGATGCCCCCTTCCAAGCATGCCTTCACAGCTCAATGGACTGTGACCATTTTGATTTGTTGGAGATCTCACCCTAAATGGTAAACAGGCATTTGGGGCAGTTTGGTGGTCATGCAGCCTGGTGTTAGATAAATACTCTGGCTAGCACCTCAGAGGACCAGGGACACAGAGGTGGGTGGGTGGGTGGGTGGGTGAGTGTATGTGTGTGTGTGTGTGTGTGTGTGTGTGTGTGTGTGTGTGTGTAACTGTGTTGCACAATGTACCGGTTCTACAAAAGTATCACGATACCCTGTTTTGAAAACGGTTCTACACTCCGTAAATGTAGAACCGTTTTTTTACCATAACTGCCTGTATACAGTATATAGTACTTTGAACTGTGTGGAATATTATCAGAATATTATCTGACCTCCCAATAAGTGTAATTTGTCTATATGCTCACAAGTGCATGTGCTCTGCATGCATAGTTGGTGTGTGTGGCTGAGAAAGACAATGCTAAACATCACACACGTGGCGTTGACAAGGAGGAAAGAGAAGGATGCAAGCCGCAAGTGTTGCTGCTTGTTGATAAAAAGGCATTACATTGCTTATAGTGCCAATGACGACGGCGAGCCGACCGAAATCACAAAGCCTGTTTGTAAAAGATGTTACAAGGCCATGCAGTCAAAAGGAGGCAACACGTCACATTTAGCCAGGCATCTTTTCCCATGCTCTGTTATTTAATAGAATATTCTTTTACTTTTCCTGGTGTTTTTTTGTTTGCCATGGTATTGTTTAAGAATCAAAATCATGATACTTAAGCTGGTATCGGTATTGAAGTCAAAAATGTTGGTATCATGACAACACGTGTGTGTGTGAGAGGGAGTTTGTGTGAGAGGGAGTTTGTGTGAGAGGGAGTTTGTGTGAGAGGGAGTTTGTGTACTGTGTACGTCTGTTTAAATGTTTGTTTCGGGTTTTGTGTCTGGAGCACAGAGATTAGCCAGCACTTTGTCTCTCAATTCCTGTTTATGCCTCTCTCATGATATTTAGTGTGTCCTCTGCATCCTGTGTGTCTGTGTGTGTTTTCTCCATTTCATTCTCCTTTATTCCGAGTCTTTATTTTGTTGGGAGGTCAGTGGAGACGGATGGGGCTGTCAGAGGGATGTGGTTAGAGCAGATGATAAACGAGAACAGACATTTGCAGTGAATAGGTGGCAGTCTGGCTGGATCTGTGGAATTGATTAGGGTTTGTGTGAGCGAGTGCCCATGGTGCACTGAGCTGCAGATGTAAGGTGACAGACAGCATAGAGACGTGAGACTAGACCTGAGACATAGCAGCAGAGCAGGGAGAGGAATGAGCTTTTCCCTCCGTCCATTTTCTCACATCTGTCTAGTGGCCTGACATGATATTTCGTGCATAGCTGACACCTAGTCTGACAGTGGTCAAATTTCCACACAAATGTAGGCTAAGTCTGATCCTTTCCCAACTGTTGCTTTCCTGTGGTGACAATCTGTCAGAGTTGTGAATTGGGATTGTGAAATTGTTAGAATGAGCCACCCGGCGGGCCATTTCATTAAAAGTATAATTATTTGGAATCTCACAATAAGCTTAGGTTTGCGCGTAGGAGGTTCCTCAAACAAGACCACAATCGCCACATATTTGCATACACATTTGAGTACACAGTGTGGTTCAAACGATGCAGCACTCCTGCATCTGGGTCTTCTCAGCCTCCCGTTGGGTGCTGCACACCCCCTCTGGAGTTAAGGGCTTACTTACTTAGCCAGTGTTCAAATCTGTAGGAGAAAAACATAGGAAAATAGCCTAGGAGGTGCTTGTAGGGGGATGAGTGTGTGAGGGAGGAGGAGGAGGAGGAGGAGTAAGAGGAAGAGGAGGGAGTGGTAACAGGGTTCAGTGACAGGGTCGGGTCATGGAAAATGATAGTCAAGACACCCACGCACGCATGCACGCACACACACACACACACACACACACACACACACACACACACACACAGCAGAGTGAGCAGAGAGTAGTAGACCCACCCCTCTCTAACATTGACCAGACCTGGCTGAGTGTGTGACCACTCTCAGCCCAGTCAGTCAGTGGTACTGTAGTCCTTCTGGCCTGCCCACACTGTGTCCAGACTACTGTCACAGGTCCTGAGCTCACCGCTATAATGTATATAAAGATAAGGTTAATAATATAAGGTTAATATAATGTGTCCTGGGGGGGGGGTTCATGGCATATATCACTTATTGCTCCAGTCTGGGTGAGGTCTGGACCTAACCCTGTGTTGTGTTTTGGAAACCTGCTATTTTTGGAGGCCCTCACAGTATGTCATGAGGTTTAGTGCTCAGGGGGGTACCAGACGAGGTACTGGGGAATTAGTAAGATTTTCTGACATATTTTGTACATAGATAGACTTACTCTTTTTTTGGCCTGTCTAATCTTGTTTTGGGTCTCAGTCTTCGTGGGTGTTTTTTAAACCGTTTTTTGTGTGTGATATGGAAAATGGACATGCCGATCTTTCCGTTGTGTGTGATGTAATTTAAGGGGTCATGAAAACTGAAAGCAACCCTCTCTCACTCTGTCTCTGTCCCTCTCCCACCCTCCTGCAGGAAGAGCCTAATTACAGAGATATCAGGCCCATGCAGAAAACGTGATAGCCTGTGAAATATCTTCCTCGTCACACAGACACTGTTTGTCCTGCTCCAGTGCAAACAGGATGCTGTGTGCAGGAGAGGCTTGCGAGATAAGAGCACAAGAATAAGACTGAAGGAAAGCGTAAGGGAGGAGAGGGGCAAAGGATAGAGGAGGGCAAAGAGAAAGAAGAAAACAAGGACATGATGGAGAGAAGGTGTGAGCAGTTGAGGGAGGATAAAGGAAAGATACGGGTACAGAGCTGTTGTGGAGGGGAGGAATGGAGAGCACAGTGGTTGAGTGGTTTCATTATGGACAGGACGTTTGGTATTGTATCACTACCTGAAGGAAACATGACCTGTTGGCTACTACTCCAACTCCCTCATCTCATCCTGTTTACTGTCAGTTGATGATGATGAGATATGTAGTTCAAGTTGACTTTATTTAGTAGAATTTCAGATCACCCTCTCCACACCCTCATATCTCTTTCTATCTACCTCTTTGTCTCTTTTGGCTTCCTTTCTCTCTCTCTGTCTCTGTCTCTGTCTCTCCCCCCCTCTTTTTCGCGCGCGTTCTCTCTCTCTCTCTCTCTCACGGTAGATACTCATCAAACATGGCCGTTGTGCAGGGCCCTGTGGAGACAGACGGCATCCGTTTCACTTTTCAAAGCCAGTGAAAAGTGGAGCAGCCTTTTCATGTAAATCTGTGACAGTCTGAATCACACTCCCTCCCATGAATTATGCATACATGCTTCTAAGTTTGGCCTGGTTTTAAATTATTTCCTTTTTGAAAATGTGCACAGAACTACTTGTGCACTGAATCTTGTCCTTGTCCTATGATGATTTGTCATGTATTGTGGAACATCATTCCTTAGAGGTTTGGTGAAAGGCCATGGACATGATATCATAGGTAGCTGACCTGCACATTTGGTTCTAACCAAGGTCAAAGGATAAGGGGGTGGATGTCCTGGCTGCAGCCAAAATAAGTTGGTTAGATAAACTGGTTGGGATGTCACTGTGTAATATAGTAACAACTGACTTCAATTGGTTCTCCTTCACATTCATGTTGAGAAATAAATTGCTTCTCTTCAAAATGTTCTGTAAATCTTCTGTTACAGATATTGTCACCAAGGCAAGGTCATCTCTAATGGTTGATATGACAATAAGCCTCTGCTGTAGTCTAGGAGTTTCTTGATGAATGTCTGGTTTGATAGTTAGGGTCGATAGTTAGGGTTAGGGTTAGGGTCGATAGTTAGAGTTGATGGTTAGGGTTAGGGTAGATAGTTAGGGTTGATAGAACCAGGTTAGACCCCCTTGTCTTCCAAAGTGCGACACCGCTCTGTTAGTTCAGGCGAAGCGGGGGTCGCACTATGACTATACCAGCAACCTGAGATTAGACCCTACATTTTAGGCTTTTAAAAGTGTCATCTGTGTTTCTACTCTAGGATGTAGTCCCTGTATCAGAGGATGTCTTATCTCTGTGTATGATGCCATCTTTGTTTTGTATTGTTTGTGGGGGATTTCCTGCTCCCAGGGTCCAATATCTTCCTCTCCTAAAAATGATCTTCCACCAGCATCAGCTCTCTCTGTGTGGAAGTGTTGTCAGATTTGGACGGTTTATGTAATACTTGTGATCATGGTTAAGTTAAGTTTCTCCATGTATTTATTTTCTTAGTCAGGCGCCTAGGTCACCAAAGCAACATCCTGAACTGCAAACAATTATAAAGGCTGTAGTGGAATGGTACTGGGAACACTGGTTTGGTCCTGTAGTGGAATGGTACTGGAAACACTGGTTTGGTCCTGGGAGTGTTAAATCATAGCACATAGATCATAACACCATGACTTTTTAACTCTTTCATGCTGCTCCTTCTGAGAGAGAGACACAGCAGGAACAATGTAAACATAGGGATTAAACCCCAGCCCTTCATCTGACACATCTTTTAAGCTGAACTTCAGAGCTCAAAGCATGTAGAAATCCTCAAAATTCTGCTTCAGGCTCCCAAAGGATCTGGTGGTTTCTTTAGAAAAACACTGTTTGGGGAATTTGCTCACAACACAGAAAGCATGGATCTCCTCCACTCAATTATTATAAGAACATTTGCAGATTCTTTTGACTGGCAATGATTATGACCAGACTTGGTCATGCAATGTTTTCAGGAGAACTTTGGCATTGCCAACAGAAAAAGTGAAAAAGTGTGAGGAGTAGCCTAAATCCGGTTTTGTTACAAAGTCAAGGTTTATTGAAGAATGAAAAGTGTTATAGGCTAAACAATGGAAGCAGAGTAATAAGTATCCGAAGTATGCAGCTTTTTCAGGGTGGAGGGGAGAAAGTGAGAGTGAGAGGGTGAGGATCAAAGGCAGATAAGGAGTTACTGTCTGCGTATGTTTCATCATAGGCATTTCTTTTTACTCTCCCTGTGATCAGTAATTATACTGCGGTGGGGTTAGCAGATCTACAGCCTGAACAGCCGTGAAGTGGATTTCAGTTCCACCCTCTAATTCTGCACGAGCCTCTCATACGTTGTGCCTATAGGATAATGAAGAGGGTGTGTGAGCCTCCAGACACTGAGGAGCTCTTAGCTGCAGCAAGGGATGTATACTATTCTCTTCTGTGTGTTATCTGCAGCCAAATTTAGACCCCTGGTGGTTTGAAACTCCCTGAAGACTGAGAGTAGTAGTCTTTAGATCTCTTGTTGAGACACGCCCTGGTACGGCAAGGTCTGCACGTGCCTGCCCTTTATCACCCCTATGCTAAGTCACGCACCTCTTTCACTAGCGACTTTCACTAGGACTTTCACTAGGACTTTCACTAGCGACTGTCATATGTTCAAACTTATGGTCTTATTGTTTATAAAGTGCCCTGCGTAAGTAATGGGACAGTGAAGCATTTTTTCTTCTTTTGGCTCTATACTCCAAAAGTATGGATTTGAAATCAAACAATCAAACAATTCAAGTGCCCTGAAATAGGGGGACTATATATAAAAAGTGTTTCATTTCTAAATGGTAAACCAATATGTACACAAATAAAAGGTGACAATCTATACTTCAACCTCATGGTAATTGTCCATATTTTAGAGCCAAAACTGTCCCATTACTTACGCAAGGCACTGTGTCTGGTGATTGAATCTAGTGATGTAAGACCAACTACATGTACTGTAGTATGTCTGCAGACAGAGGCCTGACGTATAGAATGGGGTGTCTCTTGCTGGTGTTTATCACGGCCTTTGACTGTAAAACGACTGGAACTTGAGCCGCTTCTTAACTGTGATTCAAAACAAGTGAGGTATGTTGATCCATACCATGTATAATTTCTTCTTTCTTTTTTTCAAAACTTTATTTTGACTTCTTTCCACCTTGCTGTGGTGGACAGATGCGATAGACAGAGTATGGTATAGTTGTAGTACACAGGATCTGTACAACAAGTCTGAATGAATCTGGAAGACTAACAGCACCATAGGACTGTGAGATGGTTGCTATAAACTGTTGGAGATGTTTCATTTGTGGAGTCTTGCTTTTTTAGAATTTTTTAGAATGTAAATCTGTGCTACAGGCTTGGTTGTGACACTGAGCCTGAACCCGCTTGTACCACACAGCTGTGCTGCTTCTGAGTGCTGTAATTTCCTGCTCTGATGACACGTATCAGCCCAGCTGATTGCAGTATTGATTCTCCCTCAGGTGGTCTATTCTATGCTTGTCTCCACTGACATGTTGAACCTCCCATTTCTTTATATACAGGAGAACCATGCTCTGTCTCCACACCAACAGACCCCCAGATGCCCAGAGACCCCTGAGGAGGCGGGCTCATTCTGAGGTTAATTCCGTGTCTCCTCTGAGTGGGTCTGCTCTAATTAATTCTATAACGAGCGACTCTGATTGTTGAAATTACGCATCACAGTCAAGGACACTCCGCTAGTCACCATGCCTCAAAGCCCTATTCCCACAGACGTAACGGAAAAATGCCTGAGAAGATTTCCCAGTATTTTTTTGTCTGACCTCCTTTTACACAGGGCTTGATTTACTGTCATTTACCCAGGTCCCCCTGTTTACACACATCAGTGCAATGCAGGTGAAGTGGGAGGGGGACAGTTGGGGAGCACCGGGGAGGGTGGAATTCAATGCAAATGCATATGAGCAAACCTGAGGGGGGCACAGGACAGAGTGAAATTTAATTGTGAGGCATAATAGGAAAAATGAGGATGTCAAAATTGACTAGTAGATTTATTTAGGCAAACAATAATATAAGCATCAAGTAATACAATCAAAGTGTAATTACATCAAATATGAAATATATAAAAATATTAGATGCTTTTGGGTTCCATGTAGAAGCCTTCACAGGAGCAGCCAAAGAACCATTTTAGGTTCTGTACAACCTGTACAGTAAGTGAATGTAGCCAGTTCATTTTCAGTAATTCCGTCACAGATTTGATTTGGTCATTCTGTTACCAAAAAACAATGGGAAATCATATAGTAGGTAGTAACAGAATGACCCTGGGACTCAATTTCTCACTTTCAAACATATGCCAAACAAAAACCCTTGATAGCAAAGTTTAACAAACTATACAACTCTGTCTACAAGGACTACTTCTAACAATTACAAAAAATAATGCATTTACTTATAGAACTGTGCAGCTTCAAAGTTTGGTAACCCTAAAATCTCCCTGGGTATTTTATGTAACCACCAAATTATCATTCAAATATGTCTGCAGAAAGAGTGGGGTGTTAGCTGTCATATGATACCTTGAGTTGAAAATATCTTAATTTGGAGGAGATATTTAACAATGTTTGGAGGAAACGTGCTTACATAAAAAACACAGTGAGATTTTAGGGTAATGCAGTTACCAAACATTGAATTTGCACAGTTCTTAAAGTAAATGTTTGTTTTTTTCACTGGGAATTGCTAGGAGTAGTCCTTGTGCATAGAGTTGTATCGTTTGTTAAACTTTGCTATCAGGGGTCTTTCATAGGTTTTCATAACTTCATACGTTTGAAAGTGAAAAATCTAGTCCTAACAACATTCTGTTACTGTGCAATTGCCCATTATCAAAGATGCATTGCAAAACACAAGAGAAAGAAACATCACACAATAATGACAATAATATCAAAAGACTACCCGTAAGATACCCATCAAAATGAGATCTGATATGATCGCACACATCTATGAAACATTCAAATGTTAGAATCGAAGCTTCCTTGAGAAAAGGGTGAGAAAAGATCATGAATGTGTTCATTCACAACAGGATATTGGCCAGGCAAGCCCATTCTTCTCTGACACAATGATTCAGATAACACTTGTGGAGTGAGAGAGGAGCATTGATCACCATTCATCAAGGCATTGCCTTGTAGGTAGGAATGATTCACGTAATGTAAATAGAATACAGTGGGCACGAGGTTGGTCATTAGTTCGGTTTCCCACACTAATCATATTTCCAAACCATTTTAATAATTAACCCATCTTCCCTCTACACCTGCATTTCACCTCTGCCCTATTGACACAGACCCCAGATCGTCTTTTTACCAGGACCATGACTAGGTCTGTTACAGGTAAAGGATTTAGTGGTATGCCCTACCCTAGGTCAGTTTACACAGACAACAGTACCAGTAAATTACCGGGACATGCTTCTGTGTAAACAGGGCTTTTGTGGCTGTGTTGAAGTTTGAGGAGGAGATGAGCCTGGGAGCCTTTTGAGAGGTGTCTGTGCTGGTGACCCCCTCCTCTGCCCCCCCTTCCACCCCTGTGGTGCCCTGCTGCTCGTCCAGCTGCCTACACCCACCAAGTAACCCCCCCTCCCCCCAGCCTCTGAGTCAATCAAAGCCTCAAAAGATATTTTTAGACAGGCGCGTGTTCCCCTGAAAGCTAATAACCAAATTTTTAATGGTATGTCAATGATCACAATCTGTGAAACGTCACATCTCATCCAGTACACAGTACACAGTCACTGCTATGCTATCATAAGTGAACAGTAGCATATTGTTTAGGAAAACATTTAGCATTCTACGTTGAATTAATTATTCGTTTATGTTGTTAGCAATACATTTGCTTCTTCCATCATCATGGCAGATGGTTGCATGAAAAAGGGAGAGTTGAATGAATCATGACTGTCCAGGGGTAGCAGGATTTGACATGAAGTTGTGGTAAGGTTAAGCATATTGGATGTGAGTTATGGAACCACTATCTCAGAGGAGTAAAAATGATCTCTTTTTGAAGGCAATGGTTGTTTGGATAAGCAATACAACCTTTTACAACCTTTGATATTGCAAGTGGAATCTATTGTTAATGTATTCTCCCATGATGAATAAAAAATGACATGATTTCGATTTGAAAAAAGGTTTCTACTGCTTGCTTGTTATGCCTGATTTCTTTAGTAGTAGTCTTCCTTCGGCAGAATTTGCTTGGGTGAGAGTGACCAGATTGTTTACGTCTGGAACCTCAGTAAAGCTCATTTTCAGAAGCTCCTGAGCGATTATTGCTCCTCAGCTGAAGGTGTGAATGGAGGGGAGATGAGAGACAGCCACTAGAGATGCTAGAGAGGATGATTGTAAAAGCTTTTCACTGCATTGCTTTCACCCTCATGTTAGATCAGTGATTTTGTCGAGGAAGGAAGGATGCATTCAAAAAGGGCCCGGAATCAGGGGGATGAAGGTCACTCTGCATTTTCTGCAAGTGGTGCTCATCTTATACGTCTACATACTACATGCTAGAGCCACACACCTCTCCCTTGTCACTACAAAAGCCATAACCCTCAATACCACACATACTGTGGTCTATTCCAGGCCAAGGTTCCTCTTCTGAAATCCCATTAATTTGGTTGCATGCTACAATGGTTAAATGCAGAGAGGGGGTGAATGGGGTGGTGGTGGGGGGCGGAGAGTCATGTGAAGAGATTTGACTCAGAGATTATTACCTCGTTCTTCATCTTGCTCTTTTATAGTGGAAAGTGCAAAAATAACTCCAGCAAGGGTTTTATTGCATTTTTCTCACTTCTGCTTGACACATGGGCCCCTACTTTTTCACCCTGCAAATTGAAGAGAAGAGAAGAAAAGAGTAGAAAACAGGACACAGAGAGTGGGGGGGGGGGGGGGGGGGTAGGGGTAGAGGGATAGACAATTTGACAAAAGGGGAGAAATGGAGTAAGAAATAGAAAGCAGCGAGGAAGTAATGAGTGACCTATGAGGCAGGAGGAATCTGATGTGGTGTTCCCAGATGATCAGCAGGGTCTTTGACGGGCAGAGCCATGTCGTCATTTACGCATAAATCAGATTTTCCATGTTTTTAAACACCAGAGCTGGAGGAGGCCACGCCGTGACAACCAGGTCTCTGCAGGGAACACAAGGGGGCTCTATTATGGTCTCAGAGATCGGGGTCATGACCTTCATGTTAGCCTGGAAGTCATGACCTTTGATTTACTTTAAAATGTTTTTGTTTTGTCTTGGTCAAGCTCTAAACATTATCAGCCAAGTAAAGGTGGAGTAGATGTCTACAGATGACCAACCTAGCTACAGTATACAGACATAGACATGATAATGTCTTATCATGATGGGGACATTCATGCTTCACAGCTTGTGAATGAGCCCAGTTCTAAGACAATTTAGAAACTGTTATACTAAATACAATGTTAATACAGTGTGCTGTTATACATGTTCATCCATCTACATATTCTTCATGTTTATGTTAAAGGTTTCATTACCAGTTAGCTTACCTCAAGGTTTGCTTGTCTGTGGTCTTGAGCCAGTGGCTCTGTCTGCAACACTATCATGGTTGTTTTAAGAATTTACTACTTTGACGACAGGAACCATTTTTCACTAAAGCCGAAGCGGCATCTTTAATTCCCCATGCTTCCTGAAAAGTAGGCCATCGCCTGAGAAATGGAAAGGGGTGAAATAGAGAGAGCAAAGACAAGGTAGAGAAAAGAGAGAGGGGACATCATATAGAGAGGAGGAGGAGGAGGAGGAGGAGGAGGAGGAGGAGGAGGAGGAGGAGGGCTGAAGAAAGGCAGGGTTATTTTTACCCTGCTGCTAGTATAGCCCTGTCTCTAATTAACTGCAAATTAACTTTTGATGAGCTGAGGGAGGGCCCAGGTTCAGGGCTCATATCTAGGCTGAGGGAGGGCCCAGGTTCAGGGCTCATATCTAGGCTGAGGGAGGGCCCAGGTTCAGGGCTCATATCTAGGCTGAGGGAGGGCCCAGGTTCAGGGCTCATATCTAGGTAGCTGAGGGAGGGCCCAGGTTCAGGGCTCATATCTAGGCTGAGGGAGGGCCCAGGTTCAGGGCTCATATCTAGGCTGAGGGAGGGCCCAGGTTCAGGGCTCATATCTAGGTAGCTGAGGGAGGGCCCAGGTTCAGGGCTCATATCTAGGCTGAGGGAGGGCCCAGGTTCAGGGCTCATATCTAGGTAGCTGAGGGAGGGCCCAGGTTCAGGGCTCATATCTAGGTAGCTGAGGGAGGGCCCAGGTTCAGGGCTCATATCTAGGTAGCTGAGGGAGGGCCCAGGTTCAGGGCTCATATCTAGGTAGCTGAGGGAGGGCCCAGGTTCAGGGCTCATATCTAGGTAGCTGAGGGAGGGCCCAGGTTCAGGGCTCATATCTAGGCTGAGGGAGGGCCCAGGTTCAGGGCTCATATCTAGGTAGCTGAGGGAGGGCCCAGGTTCAGGGCTCATATCTAGGTAGCTGAGGGAGGGCCCAGGTTCAGGGCTCATATCTAGGCTGAGGGAGGGCCCAGGTTCAGGGCTCATATCTAGGTGGCTGAGGAGATGCCTGTTTCTACATAAGCACAGTGTCTCCCTTGGGTCACACTCAGCAGGGAGCTGAGGACTCTGGGGCCCCTGGCCCTCCTTAGGGCCACCTAGCCAAGGTCACCGTCTGTTCAACAGGACCACAGCCATCACCGTCAGCAGAGATTGGGTCAACCTAATTAGCACAGCCGCTAGAAAGAGATCTGCCTACCAACATGAGTTTGGATACAAGTACTTGACTTGAGTTTGACTTGTTTTGGCTCACTTCAAGGATTCCCCCTTCTGCTCCTGGCCTCTAGTACAAATATTCTCCCGCCGATTACTTCAGGATTTGTTTGTCAAACTGTCAACAGTTGTGATTTTATTGTCTCATTAGTGGATTAAATCCTCTGTCAAGCTGGAGGTTTATGTGGTTTTGTCCTCCACCAGTGCTGGCTCATTGTGAACACACTGTTCCGTTCATGTGAGGTTTTTGACTGAGATTTGATAGTCTCACATTCATTAGCCAAACGAAGCTGAACTGAACTGTGAGTGTATATGGTTGTAATACAACTGTGAGTTAGGTATGGTTATGGTTGTAATACAACTGTGAGTTAGGTATGGTTATGGTTGTAATACAACTGTGAGTGTATATGGTTGTAATACAACTAAGTTAGATATGGTTATGGTTGTAATACAACTGTGAGTTAGGTATGGTTATGGTTGTAATACAACTGTGAGTGTATATGGTTGTAATACAACTAAGTTAGATATGGTTATGGTTGTAATACAACTGTGAGTTAGGTATGGTTATGGTTGTAATACAACTGTGAGTGTATATGGTTGTAATACAACTAAGTTAGATATGGTTATGGTTGTAATACAACTGTGAGTTAGGTATGGTTATGGTTGTAATACAACTGTGAGTGTATATGGTTGTAATACAACTAAGTTAGATATGGTTATGGTTGTAATACAACTGTGAGTTAGGTATGGTTATGGTTGTAATACAACTGTGAGTGTATATGGTTGTAATACAACTAAGTTAGATATGGTTATGGTTGTAATACAACTGTGAGTTAGGTATGGTTATGGTTGTAATACAACTGTGAGTTAGGTATGGTTATGGTTGTAATACAACTAAGTTAGGTATGGTTATGGTTGTAATACAACTGTGAGTTAGGTATGGTTATGGTTGTAATACAACTAAGTTAGATATGGTTATGGTTGTAATACAACTGTGAGTTAGGTATGGTTATGGTTGTAATACAACTGTGAGTTAGGTATGGTTATGGTTGTAATACAACTGTGAGTTAGGTATGGTTATGGTTGTAATACAACTGTGAGTTAGGTATGGTTATGGTTGTAATACAACTGTGAGTTAGGTATGGTTATGGTTGTAATACAACTGTGAGTTAGGTATGGTTATGGTTGTAATACAACTGTGAGTTAGGTATGGTTATGGTTGTAATACAACTGTGAGTTAGGTATGGTTATGGTTGTAATACAACTAAGTTAGATATGGTTATGGTTGTAATACAACTGTGAGTTAGATATGGTTATGGTTGTAATACAACTAAGTTAGGTATGGTTATGGTTGTAATACAACTGTGAGTTAGGTATGGTTATGGTTGTAATACAACTGTGAGTTAGGTATGGTTATGGTTGTAATACAACTGTGAGTTAGGTATGGTTATGGTTGTAATACAACTGTGAGTTAGGTATGGTTATGGTTGTAATACAACTAAGTTAGATATGGTTATGGTTGTAATACAACTGTGAGTTAGATATGGTTATGGTTGTAATACAACTAAGTTAGGTATGGTTATGGTTGTAATACAACTAAGTTAGATATGGTTATGGTTGTAATACAACTGTGAGTTAGGTATGGTTATGGTTGTAATACAACTGTGAGTTAGATATGGTTATGGTTGTAATACACAGAACTGTTTGAAATGGCAGTGAGTTAGGGGAGATATAATAAAGGGGAGGATGACCTTGACCACACACACTAAATGGCATATTACACACACACACACACACACACACACACACACACACACACACACACACACACACACGCACAGTAACATGTCAACAACACACATACCCCTCACACCACAAACAGGTGATTAGTTGGCATTAGTCCCTTTGTTTACTATGTGACCCTGTCTTTCCCCTCCCTTTCTCTATCTCCCTCTCTCACTCATTCTCTCTACCCCTCCCTCTCTCTCAACCTGTGTGTGTGTGTGACTAATGACAGGGTCCATTGCTCATGTCCTTATATAGCCCTGTGCTCTGATCTGGCCGGGGGCTGAGGCTGGGGCCATGGCTCACACACACTGGCACCCGTGGGACACAGATGGAGCTCCGTCTCTCTGGCTCTCTCTCTCTGGATCTTCCCACACACACACACACACACACACACCCCTGCATGCCTGATGCTAGATAGCTATAGCCTGGCACTCGCTCATTCCCAGTGTACTCTGTCTAGCTCTGGAGAGACTCACGGGCTCCCTGAAACTTCAACAGAGATGGTCTCCATATTAATGATCCTTGAGTGGGAAAGGTTTGCTTCAGATATGACAGTGGGTTAGAAGTAGGGATGTGAAAAATCATCTTGTCTCCTACATGACTAATCATCTACTTCTCTTACGTCTCGCAGAGCGTGGGGGGTCAAAGAAACAACCAAAAGCTAACAAAATTTGCCGGAAAGCTAGCAATTTTTTTTACGTAGGTGACCACTGCTATCTTAGCCAAAAGAACCAAAACAGGTTTCAGTCACTTCAACAACTTCATCATCCATAACGAAATTGACAAAACAAATAGAAAACAAACACATTTCTCTCCCTCGCTCCTCCAGGGCAGTGCTGTGTGTGAGTGCACCAGCCCCCCCACATCGTACTCTCTCACAGCTGAAGAGAAAAGAAACGCTTGCATTTCACATTGTCCCCCATGTACAAGGTCAAAGTAGCGCCACACAAGACATAGACAAAGACAGACAAAAAAAAAAAAAATCCCTATTGACTGTCCAGGTGTTAACACCCCTAGTTAGAAGATCAGAGCTTAATCGAAGGACAATAGATGTGCGACGGATGTTGCATGAGTGAAAGCATTTTATTTTTTGTTCCCAAGTGTTTTTAGAGTGTTTAAAATATGAATGTGCTTTCTGCTGGTGATTTTATCTGGTTATTTTAGCGTACTGCATGTTGCAGGCAACTGTACAGAATAGAGTTCTCTCCAGTGCTTAATATAGTCTCCAGATTGAACTCCCAACACAACAGTTCATCAGACCCAGTTATCGACATGAGGAGATCTTTCCTTAAATGGTAGACTTGCCCTGGGCTCTCTCTATTTCCACTGCGCAAATGAAATGAAATCCAGGTCTGGGCATGGCCTTTTAAAGTGGGAAGGGAGAGAGACGAGAGAATGGGACAAGTGAAATATACCCAGACCCCGTACAGTCTGCAGTGAGATTACCCTCCCATGGAGAAAGGCTACTGGAGGATGGTTGCTTAAACTCAACACATGCAGCATATATATCTATATATGTATGCTGTATGCCACTTTCCTCAGTGTTGCCCCCATGACCACAGATTCACAACTGTCCCCTCATTTGTTAGTCGTTAGGCCCCAGTGTGTGTGTGTGTGTGTGTGTGTGTGTGTGTGTGTGTGGTTTATGAGGGAGAGGAACAACAGTGCTTTGTTGTTAAATGACACCACTGACCTTCTGATCTTCTCTTTCTTTTCAGCCTGACAACCTGCAGAAGACCTGGCTGAGAGAATTCTACCAGGTACGTGAGCCCTGTTCCCCCAGTAACACACACACAGACCAGAGTACATACGGCTTCTCCAGGGGCCTATCTGGACAGAGGATGTCTCTGGCTTTATCAGTGCAGTAGTCTTGGGGTTGTAACCACACAGATCCATGATGCTGTTTTCAACATTGCTCATCCTGCAGAATCAAAGTGAATATTTTAACCACGACAATAGTCTGTGATTTTATGTACCTGAAAATGAATAGTGTCATACCTCTATCCTGTCTTCAATAAGGAGATGTTAATAAGGTCTCATGCTTTGAGCATCATAATCATAACTTCCATTAGACAAAGCCTTTAGTTGTCTGGAAGCATGCTCAGCAGTATGCTTGTTTGTCCTCATTTTTGAATAGTTTAAAAAAAACAAATAACCAAGTTTGTGTTATGGAAGAAAAACACCTTTCCTCTGTGGTGAAGAATTGTAACTACATTTATGGCATTTAGCAGACACCTTTATCCAAAGCGACTTACAACAAATACATCTATCCAACAGTCATCATAAGACAAAGTAATCAATGCTCACACCAGGGGCCATTGGCAGTCGTAATGCCAGAAGGCATTTACTACTTCTACAGTGTTGGTTGCAGAATAAGAGTGAGAAACGATAGTTTGTCAGCTCTCCTATCAACTTGTTCTTCATATTATTTCTGTATTTGATTTAATTTTAGGGATAAAAAATAATATTATTATGTTCTATTCCACTCATTAAATGAGTTTGTTTTTAGGAGGAGAGAGCACAAGGCCTGCCATATCTCCCCTTTCATCTGTGTAGAAACGACTGAAAAACCACAACTCTTTCCACTAACTGAGGAAGTGAGCCGCTGTGAGAGACAGCTGCTGGCAGCCGCCCCACTGTTCCCTCACCCTGCACCGTCAAACTAGGGCCACAACATCATGTATCGCCTGACTGAGGACATCAATGAATGAAAGAGGATAAAACGACTATATACAATCAAGTTATACAATGCGTAGAAAGTCATGACCTGGGGTCCCAGAGGGCCACGGGATACAGTTCAGTGTTCCTGCCTATTGGTCGTTTCCCAGGGTCCTGGAAATTAAGGTCCTCCATGCAGGTCACCAGTTAACTATAAACCCTGGGTTACACAAATAAAATTGGACGCAATTTGAGTTGCTTGCAGTAAAGTTGCACCTTCATTGCTCAGTGTGTCACCTCAAAAAATGTATTGCAATCCACTTGAAATTCACTTGCAACTCATCGCATGAAATATAATTCAGTCATATTTTATGCAACTGATTGCAAGCGATATCCAATCATTGAATAGATAAAAGTCCCATGACTCGTAATTGAATATCATGCATCAACACCAGCGACAGATCATCGATGTTTACACCAACATATGTATAAATTTGCCTGTGTGCTGAACATCCTCACATGCAGTGTGAATATCGCTCCATGCCACGATTCATGAGAGCAGGCAGGGGACAGCAACATAACATAATAGCGTTGAAAGCTGTCTTTGCTGGCTGGAATTAATATTTCACGGTGTTGCAAGCTTATAAACGTTAACCGTAGAGAGAGCCTAGAACAATTTACATTTTGTTTGACCAAAACATAGCTAAGTTGTCCACCTCAAGTTTGGAAAGGAGATAACTGTGCTCTATGAACTTTCCAGGACAGCTTGCCTGGGAGACGTTAAATCTGGCCCGCAGTGAAATTGAGTTGTGAGTGTGAAATTCTATCCCAGTCAAATATGAACCAAGTTAATGTCCATTGTCACATAGGCTTCTCTTGCCTTTCCTGTCAATAGATTTACAAGCCTAATCGCCCAGTCTTCTCTTGGAATGCCATACGTAGCCGCCACCCGTTCAAATAATAATCTTCGATTTCATCGTTGTCGTTGAGCTTGGGCAGTGATAGGTCCGACCGAAACGGTGCTGGTGCCGGGCCCCTTGGTGCTGGCTGTGGATTAGTGGTATCGGCCGCGCCATCACCGGCATAGGCTTGGTGGTCAGGCGAGCCCCCGCTTGGATAAGTTTGGTCAGGCAAGGCCTCCTCTCTCCTCACAGCTACCTGCCGGTCCGCTGTATCGTTATCAGCGCTGCTCGCTAGAAGTCCGAAGATTGCCCTCTCCACTCTCTGCTCCACGTCTCGTAGCCGCATCTCACGTCTCTCTTCCAGTTGCTCACTCGATTTTATGCTCCGCTTGACCAGGGCAATAAACTCCAGTACTGCGTTTATATTCGGATCGGGTGGCCTGTCGCTCACAGAAAAAGGATTGCTCACATGCTGTTTGCGGGTGAGCTCTGCCCGGCGGTCTTCGCTCCAGCCCACTCATCAATAAATCCTGCTCTTCCATATCGTATTCCCCAAGTGCCACCCGTATCTGTTGTCTTGTTTTCCCGATCACTCCAACTCCATGCGCCATCTCCAATTGGGTCCGTGCTTGTGTGTCGTGCCCTGGTGTCCTCGAAAAAAACCACCAAATGTCACAGACTAGACACAAAAAACACGGAGATCAGGTGCAGGATATTTATTAAATGATCGGTTAACATGCCCAGAAGGCTGAAAATAACAAAACGATACGAGTGGACACAAAAGAGAAGCTCCTCACGGAGACATTCTCTAACATTCTCTCCCAGGCCTGAACCCAGGAGACTTTTTGCCGAGTCCATTTTAAGTACTCTTGTCCTCTGGTTACAGGTGCGCCTCGTCATCTGTGATCAAAGGAGGAGGAAAATAGAGGAAGACAAACAGCACACACAATACTTCCATACACTCATTCATAACTGATTATATGTGGCTGCTAGGATTTCACATTTGGGTATATATATATATTACTGTTAGGATGATGAAATATGGATGATGAACATAACTGGCCAGTTAATCAAGAATAACATAAACATAAACACTCATCCTTCCTCTCTATATGGACATGGCAGGACTCCCTTCACAATGATATATATTACACCTTCATTTTCATTGGCTATTGCTTGAAGTCTGTACAATTTTACTATCATCTTACTATCAAATAGCATGCAAATAAACGTTTCTTAGTGTAACCTTGGATTAAGAGGGTTAAGCCCAGCCTTACTGCAGCAGATTTACTGGACATGCACACTAAAAATAGCAATAATAATAATAATAATAATAGTAATAGTAATGCTACTACTACTGCTACTACTGCTGCTGCTGCTGCTGCTGCTACTACTACTACTACTACTACTGCTGCTGCTACCACTACTGCTACTACTACGACTACTATTATTACTACTACTGCTGCTGCTGCTACTACCACTATTACTATAACTGCTGCTGCTGCTGCTACTACTACTACTACTACTACTACTACTACTACTAACACTAACACTTTACTGCTACTACTACTGCTACTATTACTGCTGCTGCTATTACTACTGCTACTATTACTACTGCTACTACTGCTACTATTACTACTGCTACTATTATTACTACTACTGTTCCTGCTCCTGCCCCTGTGCTGCTGTTGCTGTTGCTGCTGCTACTGTTCCTCCTCCTTCCAGGGCCTGCTTCCAAACCTAGTAACCTCAGTAATCCACTCAGTAAAAAACTTACCAGTTTCTGCTGTGTTTAAACAATATAAAAAAGTCACACAGTCTACAGCTGAGGGACGACAGTAGCTGAGTGAATCAGATCTGGGTTCAAATCATATTTGAAATCATTTGAAATTATTTTATTATTATTTTCAATCTGATTGCCTGGCACTATGGAAACCAATGGAATAGTCCCTGAAGTGCAAACCCTGCCCATCTGGTAGTCCAGGCAGGCTCAAGCAAACGCTAGAAGTATTTGAAACTATTTAATCCTGGGTCTGTAGTAAATACTGTTGACAGAAGCAATAGAATACACACACACACACACACACACCACACACACACCACACACACACACACACACACACACACACACACACACACACACACACACACACACACACACACACACACAGACAGAGCCCCATTTACCCTAAAATGTACGCAAATACACTGCCAAATAAAGTGGTGTAAGTTATGGTTTTCAACTGACCCAAAATGCAGATGACGTGATGATTTCAGTTTCCCCACTGTGACACACTTCATTAGATACAGAGAAAGATCATGAGATCAGCTGTACTCAAGTCTTTCTCTCTCCCAGTCTCTGTCAGTTGTTAATTCTCCATCTGTTCATCATGACAAGTGGACCCGGAGGCTTACATGGACATCTTGATTGCCTAATGGTTTAAGTGTTTACACTGTGAGGTTATTGGACGTCCCTTCTCTCTCTCTCTCTCTCACTCTCTCTGTCTCTCTCTCACTCTCTCAATTCAGTTCATTTGGCTTTATTGGCATGAACATGTTTACATTACCAAAGCATCAAAAACAATCATAGGATAAAGTGGTAAGAACAATCAGAAAGTAAAGACAAATATACAAGTCTAATGGAAATAACACAAAACAAAGAATAAACAGTTGTGGTATACTGCAAAGTTTATGGTCCACTGGCTGTCCTGGGCATGTAGTCAAAAATGTGGCTGCTAGGATTTCACATTAGGGTATTTCACCCAGTAAATATGCTATTTTTTTGTATTTGCTTTTGTTATAAATTCTTTGAGTTTTGAAATTTTGGGGGAAAATAATATATAATTGTATTAATATTTAAAGTATTTAATTGTATTGTTTACATGAGGTTAGGAATTGTACCTCGGTTTCTACCTCATTTTGTGGGCAGAGTAAGCATAGCCTGTCTTCTCTGGGGAGCCAGTATTGTCTATGATGGCCTTTCTCTATGGCCAGGATATGCTCATTGAGTCTGTACATAGTCTGACTTTGATCTGTCACAGTGGACAGGTAATTTGCCACTGTGTAATCTCTGTTTAGGGCCAGATAGCAGCTCAATTTACTTTGATTTGTGGTAGTTTCTTTACAATATGTTCTTTACTGTATGTTACATAGTTCTCTTTTTGTGTCTATATAATGTGGTTAGGTCTAATCTCCTTGGTGTTGCTGTCCTGAGGCTCTATGGGGTTGGTTTGGTTTGGGGAACTGAGCCTCACAACCAGCTGGCTGAGGACACTCTTCTCCAGGCTCATCTGTTGGCAGATTAGGCCTTTGTTATGGAGGTATCTTTTTTTAGGGCTTTGTTATCTCTCTCTCTCTCTCTCTCTCTCTGCATACTTTTAATATGTGAGGGGTGGCTCTGCTTTCATGTATAGACTGCATTAGTGTGTGTGTGTGTGTGTGTGTGTGAGAGAGAGAGAGAATAAGAGGGAGAGAGAGAAAAGGAAAGAGAAAGAAAGAAATACAGACAAGGTGAGAGAGAGGTTTGCCCCTGAGTGATCTAGGCAGGGCCTTCAGGCACATGCCAGTGCTGTGCTGGGTCTGGGCGAGTGACATCATGGAAAGCATCAGACTCTGTACTTCCAGGGCTTCTGGGAACACTACCGGTAACTGCCAGAGCTCACAATCATCAGCCTCACTACGCTAGGTTAGACTGCAATAGCACACACTCCTCTCAACATTGTTGCAAACATGTCCTCTCCCTCTCTCTCCTCACTCACTCTCACTACACACAGAACATTCACCTGTTCTTGTGTAAGGGAGGACTAATGGACAGTATGTCACACAGACAGATGGAAATTTCAGTTCACTTAATTGTTTGTAGTGGTACATGTTTAGAAAGTTAAGCAAAAGCTTTCTCGTTGAGTAATAGTTTCTGGTCTCAACTTGAAAACACTGAACTACTATACTAACTACTATACCTCATGCATTCACATGATGAACTGTAGTGTTTAGTTCAAATCAGGTACAAATACAATATATTTAGGAGTCAAATCCGGCCCATCGGATGATGATTCTGCAACATCCTGGAAAAATAAAAAAAAGCTGTGTGTGTGTCTTTTATATTTTATTGCTTTTGACTACTGTTGCTACTGCCTGAGCAAGCCTAACAAGTACTGTGAATGCCTCCAGGGCATTCTTCGAAATGCAGCTGTAGGAAATAAAAGATAAGAGAATGTATGTAGCAACAGAGCTACACACACACACACACACACACACACACACACACACACACACACACGGTCCCTTTTGGAAGCCCCATGGTCATCATGTAGTGTTTTCCTCCATGGATTTGATAGCTAATGGCTCTAAATGACTGGCAAATGTGGCAGAGTGAAACAGACTGAAATACCTACACTTAAATATCTACACTTAATCAAAGCAGGGCATTTGCCTTCTCCACATTTGCCTTCTCCACATGTGCAGTCAGTGAGTGAAATGGTGTCCTGGCACTGGAGTTCAGTATAAACAATGCGTTTGCATTGTGCTTTGCTGGGTTGAATGATCCCTCAGTATATTTGCATTTGAATCAAAAAAAAAAAAAAAGCATCTCTGGCGTTTCACGGACCAGTGGCTTGCAGGGTACTCCCAGTCTCGTCCAATCACGTCACTCATTTCAGAGAGAGAGAAGATAAGATAATTAGCAATCATTAATGATTAGGGTTTGGCGTAATTTGTAGTGAGAGAGTTCTTCTCTGAAGATTCAGTAGAAGAATATCATATAATTTCACAGCAATACTGCAGCTCTGATTTATTGCTGTGTGTGTGTGTTTGCGTGTGTGTGTGTGTGTGTGTGTGTGTGTGTGTGTGTGTGTGTGTGTGTGTGTGCATGCCTGCGATGTCTGGATAACCTTTTACATATTTTGAGTTTTTGAATGTAATGTATGCAATTTAACTGACGCTTTTATCCAAAGCGACTTACATTGCAGTGAGTGCATACATTTTTCAGTATATATGGTCCCAGTGGGAATCAAACCCACAATCTTGGCGTTGTTAACACCATGCTCTACCAACTGAGCCACAGAGGTCCACAGAGGTAATGGTTTTACTGCAAACCCAAATAAAGTGTGTGAATGTGTGCGTTAGGGATGGGCTAGGTTAACAATTGCTGGCATCCAAACCAATTTTAAATAGGTAATCATGTTGGAGCCATTTATGTTCTAATATGAATTTGGAAATAGTGACATCAATAGGGCATCTGTGAAATATTCTATGAGTGTGCCTGGGACCTGACACTAATTAGATGCACCTGTGCGTGAAACTGAAAGACGCCAGAGATGCAGTTTTCGACCTGCATTGTTTATTCACATTTATATAGCTTTCTGATATACTTTATCCTTTTATTTTGAAACATTGTAAAGGCCATCTTTGTTTCTTTGGGGATTGTTGCTTTTGTTTGATGTGTCGCTTTGAGTGCAATGTAAGTCCCCAATTGGATATATTTGCTGGCCGGGATTATCATTATTATGCCTTCCCATGAACAACTATAAGGTAGGCCGAAGCAGAAAAGTATATGCTGTTATAATAATGAAGGTGATGAGACGGAACTTGTCTGAGGGTGCAGAGAGGCGGCCTGTTGAAACTTCTAGAAAAGCCACTACAAATTCATTAATCGAAAAAGACCACTTTTCCCTCGCTTTCAGTGGCACAACTGAAGCAAGCCACTTGTCTGTCAGGGTTCTCTTTCAGTCGACTCGGTTCAACATCTCACTATGGGATATGCAGCCTTGCGTACCCTATTTGCTGAAATCCTATTCAACACTGCCTGGAACAGGCTGGGAGTGCTTTGCATAGCAGACCCCGCCCCAGCCCATCTTATAAAAGCTCATGCACAGTGCACCCATTTCACTCGCTTATTCACAAAGCCCGTCTGCAGTGTTCCGATAGAACCTAGCTACCTAGATTAACTGTTCCACTGGAAAATTAACAGCTTTCCTCGGGGTGTTAGGTTGCTTATTCTTCCACACAGTAATCCCACTTATTCAGGCTTCACTCTTACCAACCGAAGTTCTCTCTATTTTGGTTCGTCAACAAGAGATTGAATTAGTCACTAGCCTAGCTACTTTGCCCCTTGTGTGCCACGCAAGTTTTGTTGCTAGCTGGTGGGTGAGATTTCATTGTGTACACCACCATAAAAGTGCTCCCCCCTTTTACTACACTAAGTGAAAGACTTATTTTACTACACTAAGTGAAAGATCTCTTTTACTATACTAAGTAAAAGACTTATTTTACTACACTAAGTGAAAGATCTCTTTTACTATACTAAGTAAAAGACTTATTTTACTACACTAAGTGAAAGACTTATTTTACTACACTAAGTGAAAGATCTCTTTTACTACACTAAGTGAAAGATCTCTTTTACTATACTAAGTAAAAGAAAGAGTCTAGTTTGCTCCCTCGTGTTTTCCACACTAGGTAACACAACTGATAGCCTGCTCCCTGCAATTCACTGTTATTAGCCTGGCTCACTAGCATTTGATGCGCAAGCTGGCTAACAATAGAGTGGTTGGCTAGTAATAAACCAACACTAGGTAATTACTATGAACCACTACCTGACTACTTACTCTCATAGTTCCTTTCAGGTTCAACTTGAGTTTGTGTTACACGTGTTGCTGTACTGGCTCGTCTCTGCTCGGCTCCCCCGACGTAGACACTGTTAGTCCACATTAGTCCACATTAGTTTACTGTTCAGCACCTGATCAGCCAGAGAAGGATGGGTTCCCCTGGAGTCTGGTTCCTCTCAAGGTTTCTTCCTCTGAGGGAGTTTTTACTTGCCACTGTGCCCTATATTTTTCTCCCCTCAGGGGAGTTTTTTCCTTGGCTTACTCCTGGGGGTCTATGATTTTGTGTAATGTATTTATTGTTTATATTGTTTAGTATTATTTAGTTGTGAAGCACTTTGTGACATTTGTCTATGTAAAAAAAGCGCTATAAAAATAAACTTGATTGATTGATTGTTCCCCGGCCAGGTGATGTCCTGTCACACAGGCACAGTGGCACCCTTCGGGCCAGGCGACATCCTTTCACACTGGCACGCATCGGGCCAGGCAGACCCCCTGACCCCTCTGCGGGTGCTGAAAGAACGAGGTCTAGCTAGGCTTCGACAGCCGTTATTTACAGGTCCCCAAAAAAGTGTCTGTGTGTGTCTGTGGGGGGGGGGGTGCCCCATCATGGATATACGGTGCCTTAACAAGCCGAATGCTCACGCATCGCATTCTGTTGGAGTCTATTCAACCCAATTAATGGTTTACCACGGTAGACCTCGATGCGTATTTCCACATCAGAGATTATCCTGCACACAGACGATTTCTGAGGCTACAAATAACTAATGAATATCTAACTTATCATTCGGCCACACAGACATTTACGAAGTGTGCTGAAGCAGCCGTAGCCTTCCTTCCGGAAAAGGGCTTGAGGGTTCTCACTTAGATCGCTGATTTGTTGATATGTGCGGTCACCTCGGATCAGGCAGCAGAGCACGAAGCACTCCTGGTGTCGCACCTGCTCGTCCTGGGCTTCTGGGAAAATCATGCTAAAAGCTCGCTCACACCGACCCAAGAGACAAGGTCCAAGAGACCTTGTTGGTGACTCTGGACTCGGTCTCGGTTCGAGCTGCCCCCACCATGGACAGACGAGAGAGATATTCTTCAAGGTGTTTCGTCCAGCCACAACAGTCTCATACTAAATGTGTCTGAGCTCCTTAGGCGCATGGCTTCCTGATAGTGGTAGTCCCACTTGGCCTTCTTCTCATGCGAGCATTCCAACAATGGGTCATAGCACTCCGTCTGGATCCTGCATTGGTGCACATGCGTGCTTGTCTCCAAGACGTGCCTAACAGCACTACAGCGTGGAGAGACCCCTCTGGCCTGCTGAGAAGCTGCCTCATGGGGGGAGTCCTCTCACGCAGGGTTGTGACATCAGATCCGTCATTACGAAGGGTGTTCAATGAGCGGCATATGTTCAGACTCAACGTTCTCGAGTGTGCTAGAGCTCTGTACTAGCCCTCAGGCACTTAACCTGTTCCTACAGGGACTTCATGTCCTGGTCAGGTCGGACAACATGTCCTCAGTGACCTGTCAACCGCCAAGGGGGGACGTGCTCCAAGCAGCTCCTGGCCATAGCACAGGAACTGCTGCTTTGGAGCAGCGACCATCTGTTGTCTCTCAAAGCAACACACGTACCAGGCAGACTAATTTCGGGAGGAGATTTACTGTGCATATAGCCCCCTAGCAAGGGACTGACCACTCCACCCCCATGTCGTCCAGTAGTTGTGGAGGCTTCAAGGCAGGGCCACCGTAGATCTTTATGCATTATTGCGTTCATTCCTGAAGTAATTTCTATGACGTAAAGTAGTGTGCTACTGAACTGTTTTCCTTCCATCCCCGCCTCTTCTTCTCTGGAGGATAGTTGTCTGAACACTCTGCCCGGTGCACACACTACACATTTACAAGGAGAGATCTGAGGCATTCAGAGAGAGGGCACGACCCAGACAGAGCCGTCTCACTGTGTAGTGGCGGTAGTAGTTCTAAAAGCCTGCAGCCCCCTTTGGGAGTCTGGGAGCATTTCACTAGGAATTGCTATGTCTTGGGCTCTGTTCAAGGGCATCTCTGCTTCCCCTCACAATTTTATGAGATTCTACCGCCTGGATGTCACTGCATCTTATTGGTGCATATGGTCCTTGTCACTGGAATTGAGTAAGGTGAACAGGGTACATTTCCATGTACTCACTCAGGCTTTCTGTACAGGCTTTGGCAATCGGGGCGTTGTGCAAATATCCCATAGTGAGATGTCGAACCGAGTCGACTGAAAGAGAACTTTGGGTTATGGTATGTAACCCCGATTCTCTGAAAGAGATGAGGGAGACATCTCACCAGATTGCCTCTCTTTTACGGGGTCATGAAGAGGTGGTTCACAGAATGAAATGGCCTGTCAGGCCTTTAAGATAGAGATTTGGACTTTGCAGTCTGTTTATGGATCTCGCATGAAATGCACATCTTATAGCATCCACAATGTCTCGCTCCTGTCTTGTTTTTGTAGTGCATGTTAGTAAGAACAATGACAGGTGATAATAATTTCATTTGGGCTGTCCTTTTGTAACCCTAACCCATGATAAAACAGTGACTTTTTTTGTATTTGAGGAGTTTTGGACATGTGTCTCTTAGAGTTAGTCTGCTCTGTCCAGGCCTGTAGATGTAGGTTAGGGTTGACGCTGAGCTCAGGTACACCACCACACACACACACACACACACACACACACACACACACACACACACACACACACACACACACACACACACACACACACACACACACACACACACACACTGTCTATCCTCAATAGCTGACCTCACTGCTGCTAGGAAGCAGTACTAGGAAGTGATGCAGTGTGTGTGTGTACATACATGCGTGTGCAGAGTGAACTGTGTGTGTGAGTCAGTGATCACAGAAGTTGTGCCTTTCTGAACTACAGATATGAAGTACAACATGACTCTGGTGTAGATCAATGATAAGTGTGTGAGCCATTGTTGGTTAAACGGTTAGTGTGTATGAATCCTGCTTTTAAACTGAGACCTAGCCTACTGTACACTTAGGGGTTAAACCTAATGATTATTCTTTGACTCATGATTACACTGTTTGTCCATCAAATAAAACAAACCATCAGTGTCTACTTAAGGCACTGTAAACGATATGGGAGAACAGAGATTGCTTATGGAAAAAGAGGGAACCTCATAGGAACCCAAACACTTGAAGATGGAGGGAGAGAGAGGACGCACCCCTTAGTCAAATATGGCACGGTATAACATCCGTATTGAGGTTGAGACATCATCCCCCATGCCTGGCATGACCTCAGCTGTCACGCTACTTTGGGAGTTCCCTTCCTCAGAAATGTCTTTAGCGGTTTGTAGGGTGACATGGTTGACACAACCATGTTTTATTGGTAAAGGAAACTTGGATGGTGTGTGTCTTGTATAAATAGCATTTCTGATTATTGTAATATGATTAAATTAGTTTCCAGGATCATGAGTCTGTACTATAAACTGGAACTGGGTTTTACTGCCTGGAAAAGCAAACAGAATACACACACACACAAATGTGCACACACACACACACACACACACACACACACACACACACACACACACACACACACACACACACACACACACTTCACTAAAGCCCCTTGAGTGTGACCTCCTCAGTGTGAGCTGATAGGTCCACTAATCTTTGTAAGTTTGAGAACCTTGGTTCTATCGGCGCAGTCCTCAGGTCATCCAGCTAAGTGACAAGCCATAGGTTGATGGAAAATCCATAGTGTTATTGCCATACATTACTTTTATTTGATTTTGCCTTTAGTAAGAATAATGCAGGCAGGGGGGAGTGAAGTAGGCCTCGGGTCCTGGGACTGTCCCAGGCATAACACCCCCCATGGGGGCCACATATCCTGGATGACATTGATCTACGACCTGTCCCTCCATCCATATAGCCCTGTCCTGTGAGTGCCTATGAGTGCTGTAATTCACTCCTCTATAGATTTTCCGTTGCAGGGCGGCACCTCTGAACACTCCGGCAGTGCACTCACAAACACCTTTTAGTGTTAGGGGACATGGGTGGGGGAGGTAGGGGCATTTGGATGATCCAGGAATGGACTTCACATTTCTCTGCCCTTCCTTCCTGGCCAGGTATCTCAGTGTGTGAATGACACCAGTGTGTGTTGTACAGTTATCAAGAGTGCGAATCTCTATTGACATAATGAGAGGTCTCTAAACTCACCCTGGACACACACACACAGAGGGCTGGACACATCCTTCTGTCTGTACATGTGTGTACAGTAGTTGAGGTGCTCTCTCCTGGCAGCTCCTGTATCTTGTTCTCTGGTAGTCATTATAGGGTTTTAGTATGCCCTTGTTATAGGGTAGATAAGGGCCTAGAGTTTTTCCCGGTCAAGACACCAGGTGTGTAAAAGTTTGTGGCCCTAGTCATCCAGACTGTGATGTGTCCCCAGTCTAGAGTTTTTTCAAATTCAGAAAAGCTGTCTTGTTTCTTGTATTCCAACATCTTAGCACCTGTCCAACATGACCGTTTATATCATGTCTCATTGGCCCTTCAGTCATTAGTGGGATTGAGAAACCTATTTTATGTACAGTACTGCTCAGTTTAGGCCGGGGAACGGTACTTTTGAAGAAGGTGGTACCCTAAGTCCAGAATTATGGGTTATTTGGTTGAGATGTCCCTGGTGTTGTTAGTCGTCCTATGCTTTTGAATTAATGTGGGAAAGGACACAAGTGCGTAGTTTAGGAGGAGGGTGGATAAATGGATAGATAAACTACCTTATTGACAATACTGTAGGATCAATGAACAGATTATTGTTGTTGTGTCCTCTCTCAATCTATGTCTTCTCCTCTTCTCTCTCTCTGCAGACGGTCCAATCACACAAGCCCCACTTAGTGGCAGTGCACTGTCAAGAGGTGGGAGGAAAGAACTATGAAGCATCTATGTCACATGTGGATTGTTTTGTCAAGTAAGTGTTTTTTTTACTGTCATATTCATTAATTCTCCAGGTCAACAGTTGGTAATCTCCCCAACCAGTAAGACGTTAAGCAAACCATAACAGAGATATGAGGCGCCTGCTGCCTCCCATTTATCTACCCTTCTCCTAAAATATGCACTTGTGCGTTTTCCTCCATTAATTTAAAAGCATAGGATTGTTTCTAGCTATTCTGCTAATCCATTCCCATCTAAATCCCATCTAAGTTTACATGTGCGTACTTTAGCAAAAGTGTGGAGATATGGGATGCGGCAACTGTCTTTATAGCCTGGCCGGCTCTGTGAAAATGAGAGAACAACTCCCCCCTCTGGTTACATCTCATTGGGGATGTGTTTTCAAGCAAGCAAGTCACAGGACTTTATTACAACAACATACTGTCATTTGAGTAATCCGCGGCTCATTTGTCATTGTTGTTGTTGTTGTTGTTTTTTTTATTATAAAAGAATGTAGAAACATAATATTTTTATTAGAGTTCTGTATGATGTTTGACAATGGATAAGAATCGGATGATATACATAGTAAAAGCTATTGACCCATTTAAGATGATATATTCCTTAAGTGCACTATAGTGTATGTAGTGAAGGAGGGAAACGGTTTATGAGGCGTCAACCAACATAGTATGATAGTGATACTGTATCCCCAAAGAATCATGTCACCTAGGAACTTCACTGCCCTTGTGTCCATGACCTGAAGGTGAGTGGAACAAATAGGTTTCCACAACAAAGCTAGCTAAGTCATGAGACATGGCCAACATGATGTGTGTGTTCTCTTCAACAGAGAGCTGCTAGCCAGTGATGCTATGAAGGAGTACAGCAGAGCCCGTGTCTACCTCGACGAGAACTACAAATCCCAGGAGCATTTCACAGTAAGTGCTGCTGGTCCATTTGATATGCTAAGACAAGGTTTTGACACTGGACGATGGGTTTGTCAGTCATGACACTCCACTCTGTACTGTAACATCCACCTGGGAGGCTAAGACTTCCAGATCTAAGATTTCAGACTTTGTCTGAGCATGTGCAATAATCAAATCAAATCAAATCAGACTTTATTTATGTAGCACCTTTCGTGCAAAATTGCAATACAAGGTGCTTAACAATATAATGCAAATACAACAATACAATGAAAAAACAACAATACAGTGAAAATAAACGGTAATTTATCAAAATGATAGTATAGGAAATAAGAAACATGGTAGAACAGAGAGACCAGTGTAGCACAGTAGAAGAGGATAGATTAAAATAAAATGGATTAAGAGAATGCTAAGATAAAAAGGTATGTCTTAAGATTTCATTTAAAGGTGTTTACAGATTGTGACGCCCTCAGCTCCTCTGGCAGGCTGTTCCAGAGGTGAGGACCGTAGACACTAAATGCTGCCTCCCCGTAGTTCTTTGTCCTCACCCAGGGAACAACTGAAAAGCCGGTGCCAGAGGACCTGAGTGATGTAGAGGGAGCATATATTAAAAGCATGTCTGACAAGTATTCAGGCGCTAGTCCATTGAGTGATTTGAACACCAATAAAAGGATCTTAAAATCTGTTCTAAAACTGACAGGCAACCAATGACGGGACTTAAGGACAGGTGAGGTGTGTGTCTCCTTCTGGTCTTGGTCAGTACACGTGCTGCTGCATTCTGAATGATCTGTAGCTTATTTATAGCTTTCTTAGGTAGACCAGAAAGGAGAGAATTGCAGTAATCAAGCCTGCTAGTGATAAAAGCATGCATCAGTGTCTCAGTATCTGCCTGGAAGAGAAACGGTTGCACTTTAGCAATATTTCTAAGGTGATAAAAGGCGGTTTTAGTGATATTACTGATGTGAGATTCAATAGTAATGCTATCTAGCCACATGGTGGTGCTAGATGCTATGGAATGTTTTAGGATTGCTCAGCCTTACACTGTGGTTGTGTACCAATAGTCTCTCCTCTGTTCCTTGCATCTCTCTCCTTCCTTCCTTCTCAAAAAGCATTATAGGAGAATAAAGCATTGGAGGAGAATAAAGCATTATAGGAGAATAAAGCATTATAGGAGAATAAAGCATTGGAGGAGAATAAAGCATTGCCGGATGGGAGAAACCGTAGATCTCCTCTGATGCGTTTTGTGAAGGACGTGAGGAAGGAGGAGGCGAGGACAGCACTAACTTTTTAAGGCTCCTTCATTATCAGCTGATATAACAGATCAGTGGCTGATAGTTAGGTGTGTCTTAGGCCCCGGCTACATCAAGGGCATTGGGGCCTGTCTGTTTCATACATTTTGGCAGTTTTTTACGGACACATTTTGTTTGAAAGAGTTTAACTTTTCATAGTCCATTTGTCAGTTTAGTCAATTGGAAAAGAGGTTTCGTATTGAGTTTCAAGGTTGCATTGTTCAGTTGCTTGGTTGTTTTAAAAGTCTCGACCAAATTCCACAGATCAAATCGGATTGTGATTTCATACGTATACGTTTTTATGCGCTTTCTGATAGTTTGGTGTGGCCAGGCCTTAGTCATTTTGCAGGATATTTTTAACTTTTCTCCCACACAGCTTTTCACTGCAGCTGTTGCCTGCCCACTTATAATAAATTGATCTGTGGATGATTTATAGTAGGCCTAACATATGGTCTCATTAATATTTAGATATTTTAAATGTTACAAAGAATGGCCATAATTTGATAAACTTTTTAGTTGGCTGCCTGCTTCCACCATTCCTTTGACAGTCCTGCATTGCTGAACATCGTTGTGTGGCCTCTTGGTGGAGCCAAATACTCAGTGTTGATATTGGCAGTGGAAAGTTTCAGATCTTCAGTAGCAAGTACATCCCCTTGGACACACACACACACACACACACACACACACACACACACACACAGACACACAGACACACAGACAGACAGACAGACAGACAGACAGACAGACAGACAGACAGGGCATGGTTTATGTATGTGTGATTTACGCCTTACCAAGAAGATGATTATTGCCCTTAGGGGTCCTCTAGGGAGGACATTCTAGTTCCCATTGAATAGTAGTGGTGCGATGGAAAATGTAGTTTATGTAATAGTAACATAGATGTGAAATATGTGTATCTGCGTTGAATACAATCTATGATTGTTGATTATTCTTTAAAAAAAAAAATAATAATAGTAGTGTTGCGACCACACTCACCTACTGTATGTTCGTTCTTACCCTATTTGCATGACACTGACAGATAAAAATCAATCAGTTTATAAAAAGTACATTTACTTTATTATTTTGACAGTGAATTCAGCAGCAAACAAAAGTGGGTTTGATTAGTTAATTTCCATTATGTTATGCCTATAAACAGAATGTACTGTAGGAGGCGCACTGATGTGGTTCGGGGGCCTTGCTAACAATCAGTCTAGCTGTGACTGCTGAGCTGTGTCTGTATGTCTGTCATGATTCTCATCTCTGTCCCTCCAGGAGATCGTACCATGGTATGCTGCACCTCCTCACAGCAAACACTCGTAAATCACCCCACCACCTAGTCAAATGTGCTCTTTTCATAAATGTATTAGGAATGTATCACGAACATTGGCCTATTGCAAGAATAATTAACTGCCATTTTAGTGAGATTATTACACTATCTGCTTGTCTAGATGTATTTGTGTGTTTGATTCCCACATTCCCTAGCCTACAGATTTCCTTATTTTGATAGGTTGGTTTTTTGACTATTTCTTGTGTAACTCAATTTGTGAAACACTTCTGTCAGAAAAACCCTTTCCAATGTGTCATATATAATGTAGATATTCAAATATTTACAACAGTAAATATGGACAGGCCTCTCTATTCAATCTCACTCAGGGCTTGCCATTTAGCCCAAATGACATCATATTTGTTTTCTCAAACTTCGATTTTTTTGCTTGGGGGGTAATTGTTTGTTGTCTGCTTGGCCTGTCAATTTTCAGATAATCTAAGTGGAAACCCAGTGTAAGCCTTGAGCCCTACCAGTAATGGCAGCGTGTGTGTGTGTGTGTGTTTTCCTTTGGAATAGATAAGTGTGTGTGTTGGGGCTGGCGGATGGGCTGTAATGTGGTGAAGGTGTAACGACCTGAGGGAGTGTTTACCTGGCTGGTGTGTATGGTGGCACTTGTGACGGTGGCATATGCTCCCCTTGCGCCTAGTCATGTCTAATGACCCTAGTGACTGTGTGAGAGCTTTGTCAGCAAGAGAGGTGTGTATGTGTATGTGTATGTGTGTGTGTGTGTGTGTGTGTGTGTGTGTGTGTGTGTGTGTGTGTGTGTGGAATCATGGAAGAACTGGGTGATTGTGAGGAGCTGGTACAGTTGTTGTTGTTACAGTACAGTATAGGTTAACTTCAGCCTCATGGTTATTTGTGTGTATTACAACTAAATGACAAATTTAAACTCACCTGAAAACAATATAAGAGAGAGCAAGTATACAAACACATCAGCCAAATAATATATGTTTTTTAAATTCACAATTTTAAAGGCACCATATGCAGTAATTTGCTCTTTGACTGCAAGGGGAATTGCAATGCAATTGCTCAGTACTACTTCTAACATAAACAATTAATCTGTCGATAATTTTCTTGTTTTATCCAACACATGTAACTCATTTCTTAGTTACATGACCTTGAAACTAGCACAATGATTTTTGTGGTTGAAAGTGCAGCTG
The DNA here is from genome assembly GCF_951799395.1 of Argentina silus. Classification (NCBI taxonomy): domain Eukaryota; kingdom Metazoa; phylum Chordata; class Actinopteri; order Argentiniformes; family Argentinidae; genus Argentina; species Argentina silus. The sequence continues at coordinate 7,717,510 of NC_139653.1, read as the reverse complement.
TTATTTAGTTTGGAAATGTACACATAAACATGAACATAGAAGTGATCCAGCCAGTGGAGACACTTGAAACAACACTCTTCACATGAAAGGTGTGCTTTACCAGCAGCTGTGCATTCATACTGTGATAGAAAACTCTACACCATATATCTCCCCAAACTACCCCGCCAGCTCTGCATTGTCTATGTCTGCCATGAGGGCAAGGAGGCACGCTACTCAGTTGCGTGACTAGCTACACAGTACAAACCTATCCTGCTAAACCCGAAGCTATGAACAAATCCCCTTATTCCCCAAACAAAGCTCAGACAAGGCTGTAATGTCAAATGAAATGAAAAATCATCACAAAGAATACACCTTTTTGCACATGAAGGCTGCGATTGCTTTTTTTTTTTCAAGTGGAAAAAGCTACATATTGCCCCTTTAATATCACTATTAGAAGGTTATTCATTTGTGTAAAGTAAATATGCTTCTATTTGTAAGAATGAGAGCTGAATTAAGGTTCATGTCAGATGCTAAAGAAGGAGAAGATGTAGTTGTGTTAGCAGTGTGTATTTCTTACATTTAAATTGTACATATTGTCTCCTACAATCCCATCAGCCATGTCCAACTTGGAGCAGAGGGAAACAGCCATCAGTAGCTCCATTCTCTCCAGCCAGGCAGTGAATGTGGACAGAGAGAGAGTAGAGTGAAGCAGGCCAGCCACAGCTCTTTCCCAGAGGGCGGGGGGAGCCAGCCTTGAGTGACATGTCCCCCTCAGCCTGAGGCTGGGCATGGCGTTTTACGGCCCTGTTAAGGTATACAGCAGGTAAAATGTCAATTAGGAAAGCCCGCCCTGATAACTCAACTCCCAAACCACTTGTTCCAGGCCATTAATATTTATCATGGGCCCGGCCCTGGGGCTCCCGGGGTGTCATGTGGAATGATGTGAACTAATGCCTACTCTTATTACCACTCCCCACACACACAGACACACACAGACACACACAGACACACACAGACACACACAGACACACACAGACACACACACACACACACACACACACACACACACACACACATACATTCTGGGATATGGTTTGCTTCACACCACCCTCATAGTCACAGTTACAACAGCCTCTGCAATACACACGCATGCATACACACACTCGCGCACACACACACACACACACACACACACACACACACACACACACACACACGCGCAAACACACACGCACACACACACACACACACACACACACACACACACACACACACACACACAGCCACTCGGTTGTTCCAAAGCATTTTAATAGGAAATTAAAGGCGTCCTGCTCGGCTGTGGTCCACAGGACAGGACAGGGAGTGAGAGGCCAGGGGATAAATCAGGCTCTGGGGTTTGACAGGAACATGCTCCGTTTCCTTCTGGGTTCTCCTCAAGAGCAGCTGCGGCCCGACAGGTCGGCTTAATCTGTTTAGGTGATATTTGAGAAAGGTGCTATATTTGACGGCTTCTGTGTATGTTTTGATTGGATTTCCCCCTGCGGTGTAGAGAGTAGAGACATGGAGGGTGTGTGTGTGTGTCACCCTGAGAGACATAGGGAACAGCAGAGCACTCTCATCTCTTAGCTCTGTCTGTCTATCCAATTAGCTCTGTTTGTACACACACACACACACACACACACACACACACACACACACACACGTGCCAACACATGAGCACACTTAAACACACACACACACACACACACACACACACACACACACACACACACACACACACGCACACACGCACACACACACACACACACGTACGTGCCAACACATGAGCACACTTAAACACACACACACACACACGTGCCAACACATGAGCACACTTAAACACACACACACACACACACACACACACACACACACACACACACACACACACACACACACACACACACACAGCCATACTTAGGTACAGTATATCAATTTGTTCATGCACCATCACAAAGTGACAGAATAGTCAGAAGAGAAAGTGAGTGGTCACACAAGCTTTCCCCCTGCTGCTGTTCCCTCCTCAGTCCTCACCCCTAATGGTGGCTGCTGGTTGTAGTTGTTCAGTAGCTCAGCCTCTCCCTGTACTGTGGCTGGGGTGAGGGAAGTGTGGCTAGTGTGTGGTGGTGAGAGGTGAAGTCATCCTGCAGTCCTCCCCAGCCTGTCCCCCTCAGCTCTGGGCCCCATTAAGAGGTATGTCAGGAGCTGCCAGCAGCACCTCAGCCCCGCTACGCTCCGCTCCAGAGGTGAGGCGCCTTAATTCCTTCCTCCAACAGGACGCCCCTAATGCAATCATCAAAACTGCACCCCGCACTCGCTTGCTCGGGAATTTATGAACACTTAGTGTCCCTTGTCTGCGCTGACAGGGGTGCGTGCGCGCGTGCGTGTGCAGAGTTGCTTGCACTTGCCTATTCTCCCGGTTGGCCAGTTGAAAGGGGCTTGTTTCATCTTGTATCCCCTTTTAGAAGCCCTTATGAATTTACACACACACACACACACACACACACACACACACACACACACACACACACACACACACACACACACACACACACGGTGAAGGAGTGGGAGAGAGTGGGGTCACAGCTAGGGGGTCGCGACACTGTTTTACACAAGCAGGTTAACGAGAAAGAGCAACCCACTCCCACCACCACCACCTCCACTACCACCACCACCACCACCACCACCACCACCCTCATGGTTATTGGAGACGGCTCTGGGAGCACAAGCAGGTTAAATGATTGCAAACTAAATCTAGAGGCTCTTATTTCAATATGGTGAGAAGTACAGAGCAGACCAAGGCAATTTGAATGGAGTAGATGTCAGCGGAGTAATATTGTTGGGCCATAACTCTCCCTCACCATCACTCATGCACTCAGAGCATACACACATAAGTGCACTCACTCTCATACACACGTGAATACATACATACACACACACACACACACACACACACACACAGGACATGTGTTGAGCGACAATCAATGAATCTGCCATCAGAAGTGAATTATGAGGGAGAGAGAGCGTACTGGGCCTCCATGGAAATATTTCGGTTGAAAATGTATATATAATTAATGGATTGTGTAGAGAGGCCGAGAGAATTGATGCATTTATTACAAGGAGCCTAATCTAGGGAACTGAGCCTCATGTCCTCCTCCGGCCCATCACAACAACATCTGACACACACACACACACACACACACACACACACACACCCTCATAAACTGTGCTCTGATAAAGTGTTTGTGTGTGGTGGGATTGGTTTAGTGAGGGCAGCAGGATCTGCAATGGAGTAAATCAGGTCTGTCTTGGAGGGGGTGGGAGGGGTAGAGGTTTCTATGTGTGTGTGTGTGTGTGTGGGAGGGGGGGGGGGGGGGGGGTACCAAGGAACAGATAATGATGTGATTCCAGCATGCAGCGGGCCAGGCGCACCCCGCCACCGTACATTATGATGTGAGGCCCCTTGCCGGCGAGGGGCAGAGTGAAGGTGAGCCTGTCATATCGATCTTTTTAGCGCTAAAATATGAGCCACTTTACTCTGCTCCCCAGCGCGGTGATGTGAAAAATAATAACTCGGACCCAAATTAAAAATATTGATCGCTTAGGAGGTGTTGAGAGCAAATAAACATCCTCTGAAGGATTTTTTTCTCCTTCTCTCCTTCTATGGCAGCTCTCTCCTCCCCTTCCTCCCCCCTACTCCCCCTCCCTTCTCAGCGAGAGGGCTGGGTCAGGAATGCTGGTCTGCTGGACTGTAAATATATCTGCCCATCTCGACCCTTTCGCCTGCAGGATTCAGTATTTACACCACACCGCCAGCTTGCGTTCAAGCTTTATTGTTCCCAATCCGAATGATCAGGCCAGGGAAATTGCTCTCCATCCACTCTGTAATTGTTTGATCTGGTCTTGACTCCATAATCTGGCATTAGCTTTGCTCCATTCACGGCGCTCAGTCATAATTTTTTGCACATCTGAGCTTGACTTTTTTATTTCCTGCCAGTAACTGATGAGCTGACACCCAGCCGTCAAACGGGTGGGAAAACAATTGCCACAAGGTTAATTTTATTGCCTGCTCCATGCATTTGTGAGCAGGCGGGAGGTGTCCTCTGCCCGGGTCCTGATGAATGGTCGCTCCGTGCGGGTGGGAATGAAAATGAGAGGGGAGAGGCCATGCGTGGGGAACAGAGTTAGACTGCCTGTCCGCAAATCTAAATGGAAATTCTCTGACACGCTAAAGATGTGAACTCTGATAGATAAGAAAGATGATGTTCTATTTCTGTTATGATGATGGTTGTCAAGTGGCCCTGCGTACGCTGGCCCCATCTCATTCTGATTAGGGTGAAGCCATGTAACTGCTACATGGTAGTTGTTAGACTTCTCGTGTCAAAACAAATATGAAAATATCTAAATGCTGTAGGCTAACAGTTGATTGTCCTCCTAGTTGCGCTAGTATAGTATTGATTGTTTGAAAGGGCGTATGTTTTATATGGAGGAGAGTCAGTGAATGTATACATATGTGATTGAGCATGGAGAGTGATTTTGAACTGCAGCAGAGTAGCAGTGGTCTTTAAGCATTGGAATCGCGTGCGTGTCTGTGTGTGTCTGTGTGTGTCTGTGTCTGTGTCTGTGTGTGTGTGTGTGTGTGTGTGTGTGTCTGTGTGTGTCTGTGTGTGTGTTGACATCAGTGAGGGGCTGTGGCTGGCGCTGTGTCCCGTCCCGGTCGGGTTCTTCTCCTGCTGAAAGCTGCTCTCTGTCCCTGGCGTCAGGCCCTGCTCCAGCCCTAGAGCAGCGTAGCCCACCCTCCATCCATACCTATTGATTCCCAGCGCAGCTTCATTTGCATGGCCCAGCTGACCCGGGCAGACACTGGCCATTATATCCCCATTAGCTAATCTCTCTGGTTTGATTTCCATAATCCTCCCGCTATTGAAGCCCCTCACAGGCCCGCGCTCTCCAGAGAGAAGAGAGCCTCTCCCCCTAAAGACCTGCACAACAACATACACACACACACACATACACACACACACACACACACAGTGGAGACACAGGCACGTTATCCACTTACATTTTGTGACATCCTGACAAATAATAACACAAATACAGTACCCATTGAGGATAAAATGGAGATACAACTTTATCCTTAGGGCAATTCCAAAATAACAGATGATGCTGGGGCTCGATGCTTTCACTTTCAAAAGTATGCCAAGCAACATTTAACAAACCATACAACTCTATGCACAATGACTACTTCTAACAATATCTGAAACTACCACTCATATATACTTTAAGAACTGTGCAGATTCAAAACATTTTATGTAATCACGTTTCTCAAAAACTGTTATATATCTGCTCAATTTTGATTAAAATATGCCTTCAGAAAAAGTGGAGCTGTTAGCTATCACATGATACTTGAGTTTAAAAATATCTCTTTTGTTTGTTGAGCTACAGTAAGTGCATCCGGCAACAGAATGATGGTAACAGAATGATTGCATGAGTCCCCTACAGAAATGCATAATTTCCGGAATTGAATGTCATTCTTTACTTGATGATGTAGCCAAAATAGGGACACAAAGGTAGAAATATACAATAGACACTCTCATTAAGGTATTATTTTATCAACATATATATATATAGATATAGATATAGATATAGATATAGATATAACATTAAAAAGGGAAATTCATAAAAACTCACAAAACACAACAAACATAAAACCCATCATTTACTGTGATTTAAACAACAACATTTGTGTTTTTCAGTGTCTTCTTTATTATACCAAAAGAAAATAGTCTACACTTTTGGCAGCAAAAAAAATATTGGAAAAAATAAAATGCAAGTGGGCCTATGTCATGTGCCACCCACTCTGCTCCTACTGTTCAGAGATAGCCTCTGCAAAATGAAAACGTTTTGTGTCTGCAACTGGTGGGAATGTTCCTAAGAATCTGTCTTAGGGACACCACACCATATGTGTCAGTGCGCTCTTTAATGATGAAGATAAACCCTTTGATAAACCCTTCCTTTTTGTAGAAGTTTGCAACCTGTATGTCATCATTCTCAATGGAAGATACTTGCCCTCCATATTGGTGTGATTTGCTGGCATTGCTTTTGTCCTTAACAATAATGAAGTCTCAATTTATTGGAGCATGAATATGATGCAGTGCTTGGTGAGGATGTTGATGCAGTGGTTTCTAACTACTACTATATGATTTTACACTATTTTTCATCTGTCCCTATGCAAGAACCCTTTTGGACCCTTTCAAGTTTCATGTATATCCCTTTTGGGTTACACTCTGTGAAAAGCGTTCTACATGGAACCCAAAAAGGTTCCTTAAAAGATTCTCCTATGGGGACAGTTGAAGAACCCATTTAGGTTCTGTACTACCTGTATAATAAGTGAAAGTAGCCAATTCAGTTTCAGTAATTCCGTTACCGATTAGCTATGGTCATTCTGTTACCGATTTGCTTCATAAACTAAATCAATAAAATCAGTAAAAAAAATCGATATCAGTAAAAACATTACAGGTATTTGGTAGGTCTATGTATACTTCTTACTTTTGTTAACTTTCATTATTCTTGCTCCTCATGAGGCAGAGAAATTGTAAAATATACCACACTTACTGTATGTGGGTTTTTGGTAGCAGACTGGGCAATGATTCTTCAGGCCAAACTATTTCATAAAAACTAAATATAAGGCTTGATATTAGTTAACCAGCTTCTATACTTGAACATTAATGAGGTTTGATGTTTTTCTAAACACCTTTTAAGACTTTTTCTGGCTGTTGTTTTCTTTGTCACTTTTCTATATGTTCACCAGAAGTCAAAGCCTTTGCTTATCCCTATTCTTATGATGGAAGATGGATAGAAATGTATTTCTCATTTTACTTCCCAAAAATATAGACTCTTAGCTTTCATTTGACACCCAGTTTCATATGCTCTGATGAATTTCACATTTTGGTTCTCATGGGTCCCTTTACACGGAACTGCCCCTTATCAACTTTATGCAGTACACAATGGGCTCTGTGAGTGTAGTGCTAAGATGCGTGTGTGCGTGTGTGTGTGTGTGCGTGTGTGTGTGCATGCGTGTATGTGTGTGTGTGTGTGTGTGTGTGTGTGTGTGTGTGTGTGTGCGTGTATGTGTGTGTGCGTGTGTGTCAGGGGAGGCGGTGTTAAACTGCTCCGGGCGTCTCTTTAAAGCCCCCTTTAAGTACTGCTTATCTGTCTATGCAACAGATTAAGTCCTCAGGAACATGATCATATCTCAGCTCCTCCATCCCTCTCAGCGGCCCTCAGAGCACACATGGCTTGTTATATATATATATAAAACATATGTTCTGTGTGTATATATATATATATATATATATATATATATATATATATATATATATATATATATATATATATATATACATACATACACACACACACACACAGAACATATGTTTTATTTTCTACCTCCTGCTAAGCTAGCTGTTTAAATTGGAAGTCTTCTTTAACTCTTCATTGCATCTGATTTGAGTAACTCACATCAACTCACCAATCACTTTGTGATTTAGCCTACGTACTCCTCTTGCACAGATCACTCAAGTCCTTTAAAATGCCTTTTTCCTATTTGGTTTATGTTTGGTGATGTAGGCTATGTCTGGGTGGGGTCCACTCAACTGTGTTATTCTTCCAGGAACCATGTTATGGATTAGCTATCTATAAAGACCAAGCCCACTACCTCCCACAGCTCTATCCCAGGAGCTTGTCCCACTTGTCCTGTCTTGTCCTGGAGGGAAGAAGACTCATCATGAGGCCCAGTCAAATGGATCTTAATCGCCGTCCACAGTATTCTCATGGAACGACAGTTTGCATTGATTGCAGAGAAAACTCTTGCCACCCCCCACCTTTCCAAACGAGCTGATAATTAATAAGGGCCAGCTTCACAAACAGCAGTCAACAGGGCGCAGTGATAGATCGGACTGCCTGGATGGATGCTCACTAACACAACAACCTCCTCTCTCTCTCCCTGGCCTCCAGAGAGGCCCCCCCAGGTGTCCATTACCCTGCCTGATCACAAATGCAGAGCATCACCCCTGCTAATTAAATACCCAACAGTTGCCATTGTTTTTCAGCGGACATTATTGGCATGCATTTAATAGTTCATGAAGTAAGTGGCATTGAGGGCTTCAGGGGACAGCTCTCAGCAGAAGATCGATATAGGATCCGGAGCCAGAACACAAAGACACCGATCACTACGCAGTCTATGGTGAACAAGTGTGTCTTAAAAAGGAATTGAATTTCCATGGCGGCTGAAGATCATAAGCAATGTATGGAAAGCGATAATATTTAATGACATTTGTCACAGTATTATATGTGATTGTGTCTTTATCTATTTATACTGTACTACTGTATGCCAGAAGTGTAGTAGGATGTAGGGTTGGGCAGTATACATTTTTTTAAAATATCTTTGATATCGTCCTCAAATTTTATCGGGGTATACGTTATTACCGCGAAAAATAAAAAAATAACGTTGTGTGGGGCTGGCGGTAGCCTCCATATATTTAATCTGTATTGAAAAACTGAATGATTGATGTGGTGACTGCTATACCATATGACATTTAGCCTAAACAGTCATTTAAACTTTACATCCCGATCACAGCTTGACAAACTAAACTAAACAGTTGGATAGCATAATGTGATAGCTTAATAAGAAGCATCACATGCTGCATTTGTAAAAATATATAACTTGTCTCATGACCTATTTCTTATAGCCTTTAGGCTTATCATTTGTCTATAAAATATTGACATGGCCAATTCAGGGCCCTGATGTTACCAGCATTGTCAGTCCATATGGCCGAGAGTTTATTTGCATCCAGGTGCCGTGCGGAGTGCATCAACAATGTTGTTATCCACTGTGTGGTTTTCGGGAAAAAAGCTAGTCTGTAGGTATTTTGACTGTAGTTTCCAGTCGGCTGTGACAAAGTGGACGGTTAATGACATGTATGGCGTCATGTTAACTGACGACCACATATCCGTTGTCAGTGAACAGCTGAACCCGACAGCAGCACTTGATACAGACAGATATCCTATCAGTGCACCTGTTAATGGGTGTTTCAGGTTGAGGTGTGAGTGCAGATTAGTTCCTATTAGTGTTCCCATCTCTGGTTGTCATCTTTTTCATGCAAATCTTGCAAATAACCTCATCCAAATCTGCAGGCTCCCCTTTATCGTTGGGTTGGAACCCCAAATACTGCCTTACAGCAGCAGTGGCATTTTTTTTTTAGGGGCCAAGTCATCTTTTTTTTCTCCTACTCTAACCTGAGGTGGAAGAGGTCACGTGCAACACCGAAGTTCCACTCCTGAAGGTGAAACATTGTAATTGTTTCTCCAACCACGCTGGCAGCAGCATTGTGAATTGACAAACAGCGCTTAATTTGGCAGGTTGATAGATAATGGAGCAGACATTTTATGACCATATTGAAAAGCATACTGTGGGCATTTACAAACCTCATGGGATACTGTATTACCGTTATACCGCCCAACCCTAGGAGTATGACTGACTGCTTTCAAGGCGATGGTATTGCTTAGTGGTTGGGCAGGATGAGTCCACGATTGACCCGTAAGCCTGTCCAAATCTAACTGGCTAACAGTGAGATATGGGAGTGTCTTGAACAGTAGGGAAATTGTGTTAGTGAGCTGACATTCACAGGACTATTACTGTAGAGAGACTGTGGTACTGGATGTGCACTGGCTGAGGATGCCTATGGATTCAGGTTACATTGTGTGTAGCGCCACCAATTGGAATAGCACTCTCTGTGTGTGTGTGTGTGTGTGTGTGTGTGTGTGTGTGTGTGTGTGTGTGTATGCATACGTGTGACATGGAGGGGAAAAAACTCAGCAGAGTGTTCCTAATAGTATTATGGGCTGTCAGGGTGAGTCAAGCATAGCAGGAGTGTGTTTGACGGCCCCTAACCAGTCTGATTGGGGTAATTGGTGGATCCGGTCTGAGGTCTGAGAGAGACCCCGGGCGCGGCAGCCATGGCTGTGAGCTCTGTTAATAAGGCTCAACAATGTGATCATCTCATTTCCCTCCTCACTTACCACAGCTACCTCAGAAACTTCAAACAAACCTGCCTCCACACAGACACAAATGCACGCACACACACACAAACAACACACACACACACACATACACACACACACATGAAAGGTTAAAGTAGGAGCCCATTTATTTCAATCAAACCATCACAATGACTCTAAATGGGTTTTCAAAACTGGAGAGAGGATGGGGACAAAAAATAATCGAATAACCCAATTACTGCTAGGCTTCATTCTAGAGTTAAGTGCATTTTCATTGTGTAGATTTTCTCTTTTTTTCTTCTACTCTTACCCTACCACCCATTTTTCCTCCTTCTTCAGCAAGCATTCCTTCCCTGCCACTTCTCATCTAATATGGCCATAATTGGGTTTGCTTCTACAAATCAAATTTCTCCAATTGGGTTATCCTCCTCTGAAATTGGAGAGGTCCCTTGGCTGGCATGGGCGGGGAGTTAATCTGCTTTTGTTAAGCCCCCTTTGGTGGCAGCAATGGCAACATCGGGCCACCGCCAGTTAAAAGTATTCGCCTGTCACTGTGGACACGCTCGTAATTTACCCTCCCACCCCGCCTGCCCCCCAACTACCCCCCACACGCACACACCACCACCCTGCGATTCCCCTTGTGCAAATAATGACATTTGAATCGAGCATTAACAGGCTTAATTACTTTAAAATTGTCATTTTAATTTACACTGATATAGTATTGATCACACAAGCAGAGATTAAGGCCCTCAGTGGAGCGGATGATGTGGAATTAAACAGGGCCAGGTCTCCCCTGGGGGCCTGCCTGGCCTGTCCCACCGCAGCCAGAAGAGGAATGATATTTCCCCGTAATGAACTGGCAGCATGCGCAGACATGAATCTCGGGCCCGCTGGAAAAGGAGGGAAATAATGGGGTTTGGGGAGCCATGGCGGGTTATTCATTCACTGCCATGCACCAATTCTCCTGTGATTCATCCCAAGGCCGGCCCTGGCTGCTGCGTGTTTGCCTGCTACATTCCGACTGGCTGACCTTTCTTGGCTAAGTGTATATATATCCCCCTCTGTAGGGAGCACCCTGGAAGGGGGGCTCGGGCAGGTACCAGGCCACAGGAAGGGGGAGGAGGATGGGGGAGAGGGGGGAGGGGGGAAGGAATCTTCAGGGAGCCATCAGCCTCTCTAATCCAAACATCCCCAGCAGGGAAAGTGTCTGTCCGTGATTCCTCCCCTCATCCAGGCTCACCAGGCCTGTCGGAGAGTGGGACACCGTCCCAGGGAATTGATCTCAGCTGCTGAGCCTCATGTCACGTACAGCTGGTTAATATCAGATAGAAATCGTTATCTTAAATCCAGGCAATTTCTCTCCTGTAAAAAAAAAAAAAAGAAAGATTTTGTAACTGGCCTGTTGTGGAGTAATTATAGTAGGGTAAACATCCCCTTGACACCTGTCTCTAAAGAACAAACTCAAACAATCTCACTCCACATACAAGTGCATTCATCGGCTTGCACTTAAAGCCGTGGACCTGACATGAATTACATGTTGGTCATGGTGTCTGAAAATATATAAAGAAATGCTAATATATTGAGCTTTCTTCCCCAGAAACGGATCTTTGTGACAGAAATGTGGATGTATATCTTCGACTTGGGGCTCCCTTAGGTAGTTTTCCATAGTGTTGCTGCTTTAAAGGAATACTTGACTCAAACATTATTTTAGAGTATATTTCAAAAAGGCTTGTATGTTAGGCTTGTAAACGCTGGAACATTTGACCGCTGCTATAACCACAATCATTTTAGCGATTGCAGATTTTCTTTCCCTGAAGAAGTTGAGCACTCTAAGGCTTGTATGCACAACATTTTAATAATATTTTGGTTACCCTTCTTATGTTGCACTGATGGGAAACGTACTTAAATTATTTTTTAGTAAATATACAGAGGTCCAACTACATGATGTTTGTTTGTCAGAGTTATAGGTTATTTTTCTGAATATTATGGTTGATCATTACACATACTGTATTGCTTTGAGACTAGACTATGTCAAACCAAGACCAAGATTGTCAAGACAGAACTTTGTCCTTGAGCAAGTTGACAATTACCGGTTCCTAAAACAGTCCTAAAGCACCAAAGCAGATTGAAAAAGGGGGGGATTGTGTGTGAAGGTCTCATTTCATTGCATTACCAACACCTGGATGTCACGGGGTGGAAGCCATTCCAACGATGAGGAGCAAAAACAACACCTTTCCTCCTGGGCTGGCAAATCTTCCCATGTGTGGGCCCCCGGATGTCTTCAATACACATAATGGACTTGGCAAGGCCTGGGAGTGGCCCGGCTTAGGCCCTCTACTCTAAACTGTCATCCAATCACCTTATTCTAATGCTCCTGCATTGTTTAGTCAACCAGCCGTCCATTTACATCAACCCATAACCATGCCGCTACACCGCAGAGGCACTTAATAGAATTAGCAGGTATTGTGCAGCACATTTTAAACACGTACGGACTACACTCACTCACCCCCCCCCCTCACCCCTCACCCCCCCCTTTCCCTCTCTGCATAGAGTAGTTCAGTCCTACTCCCTCCCTCTTACAGTGGTCAAGCAATGGCACTGTGTTTCTCTAATGTACCGTTTGTGTCTCTCTTGCCTCCTCTACTATGGTCATATACACTCTAGTGTGTGTGTGTCTCTTGCCTCCTCTACTATGGTCATATACACTCTAGTGTGTGTGTGTCTCTTGCCTCCTCTACTATGGTCATATACACTCTAGTGTGTGTGTCTCTTGCCTCCTCTACTATGGTCATATACACTATAGTGTGTGTCTCTTGCCTCCTCTACTATGGTCATATACACTCTAGTGTGTGTGTCTCTTGCCTCCTCTACTATGGTCATATACACTCTAGTGTGTGTGTCTCTTGCCTCCTCTACTATGGTCATATACACTCTAGTGTGTGTGTGTCTCTTGCCTCCTCTACTATGGTCATATACACTATAGTGTGTGTGTGTCTCTTGCCTCCTCTACTATGGTCATATACACTATAGTGTGTGTGTGTCTCTTGCCTCCTCTACTATGGTCATATACACTCTAGTGTGTGTGTGTGTCTCTCTCCTTCGTGCTCTTACATGGTCTCATTAATTCTCATTCATTGTGCAGTCTGGTCTGTCTTTGTTATTTTTGTGTTTGTTATGTTTAGGGTTGAGAAATGGACATATTGTATGGTGTTCAATTCCCCTCTAAAAAACACTTAACATTAAGTAGCCCTTATAGGACTTTCTGAGGTAACACCATAGTACATACTTACACAAATTGAATGAAGAACGGTCCTTACTCCGCAAGTGTAATAACACAAACCACTCAACTCCATTACTTTGCAATTGCAAAGCAATCCAGAGTTTATTGAAGAGCCACTGTACATGTGTACAAGCAGGTAGAGGCAACTTCATGTAGAGCTTAAAGGTGTTCTTTCTTGACTGTAGTTTTATAGTAGAACCAGTGTCAATAATCTGCAACTCCGTTTAACTCTATTAAATAGAATCTGTTCATTCTTATGGCTCAAATTTCCTAATCTAATTTGAGGAAATATTTGAATCTCTGTTTGTGTAGCAGTGCATGAATAGACCCGCAAAACTGAAACATCCACATGCTCAGAATTTGCAGTCATATGCCATGTCCTGAGTGAGTGAATTTCTTTTCTTCTTACATCCTCACACTTCAATGCTATCTTGTAAAAACAAATCAGTCTCATATGCTTTGCCCCTTGTGATTATCGGAAGATAAATGCAACTCAAATAACCGAAAATTGTTTTGGCTTCTAATTTTTTAAACATGCACATGACAATTGATTTGGAATGGCTCTTAGAGGGGGTCAGGGAAATGAACAATCCTTTTGTCCCCTACCCGACATGCCCTGTGAAACTATTGGCCATAAAAGAGCTGTACACTCCCAATGAGGGGGTGGGTTCTTTAGGCCCAATAATGAGGCCTTTCTTCCTTGTACCCGGTCCTCTCCAATTGATTTTTGTCAGGAACAATAATACAGTCTTTCCAAGGTTCTGGGGGTCAGAGGCAGAGTGAAGACACTGCAGATGAGGGGCGGCACTGTTTGGAAGTGAGCAGTAGCAGCACATGATGGAACCTCTGGATATATCTAATGAAAGCTGTAGGCTTTGGAAGAGGGCGGACTGGGCTAGTTTATGATGTATTGTCAGTGTGTTATTGTCAAACACAAACACTATTAAGATGTGCAATGAGTATGATGCCAGACTGTGATTCTAAATATCAAGCATATCTGCCTGAGAAAGTATCACTTTTATGTGCACATACTGTACAGAAACCTTTATTTGAACTCCTGGAGGACATGCAATTGGTCTCTTATAAAGGCATAAAGTAAGCATTAGCATATTTCAGTGAGTAATTTTTTCCAAGTGGGGTTTAATCTGGCACAAAGGCTGCCCCAGTCAGCAGGGCTGATGCACAAGTTCACCCACAATGGCTTCTTGTGTGTGAGACACTCCTCAGCTAATTACTAACTCATTAAAGAGCTCTGTAATTAGATTGGATGTTATGCTCTGTTAGTTAGATTCAACCTCTTAATTTTAACTGCCTAATTACATTCCTATCCTTTACAAGGAACATCTTTCAAAGCTCTCCGGTTGGCCAGAGATGAAGGGTTTCCATAGAAGCCTCCGAGCACTGAGGTATGGCCTCCTGAAACCATCTTGTCTATGCCTCTCTATATAAGATACATGTGTAATACTCTATGTAAACCCTGGAACTCTGTTTTGGATGCATCAAACACGCAATGACAAGAGGGCTTTGTTTGATATGTTTGTGACCGGGATGAACTTGAGTGCAAATGAATATGAGATGAGAATCTTAGAATATGGAGGACAGAATCCAATCAATCACACACATTATGCATATGATATGGAACCAGGCTAATAGATTTGATGTAGTTTGGGGGATTAAATGGATGTACTATATGATGCGTTTGGACCCTCAATCTCACATGACCCTAATGATATACAATGCCCCTCTGTCATCTGGTGAGCTTTCAGAGGGCCAACCCTAGAGACTGCTTCCTGGTGTACATGGGCCCCCAAAATCCCCTTTTTAGGGTGTTGCTGGCTATTTACAGGAGAGCAGACGAGGGTCTGCTGCCACTCTCGCCCCTGGCACAGGTCCTGAGCTCACTGACATCTCAAAGCTTCCTTTTAAGGGGGCCAGGAAAGGGACTGATGCTGCGATTGTACTGATAGAAAGAACATCTGCGTAAGAAAAGTCTCCCACTCTGTTGTTCAGCTTTTTCTTATTTATTATTATTATAATACAACAAAAAAAAACATGACATAATTTCTGTTATCTAAGAAGCTGAGGCTGCATTTACATTTGCTTTTCATGCAGCGCCCATGTGCTCTTGGGGCGATGCACTGGAGTATAACTAAGCTAGCATGGAGGATATCCAACCATTTAAATCAAGCCCCGGGAATTTTACATAACACATCATCGGCAAGCATTGGTTTTTACATAAAGACAAAGAGTCCACAAAGACAGACCAGACCGGGTCTTAGCCCGAGACGACCGACTGCATGTGTTTTGCCGGCTCTTCTAAAGCTTCACGGTCCTGTGGTCACTGTTTGTGCTCAAAGAACGCCTCTGCCCATACCCAGGGAGAAAGCTGCTTATTTTTGCCCCTGAGAAAAATTATTTTTGTCTCTGCCTCAAAATTGAAATCGGTCCTCAGATGGTTGGCCCCCTTCGTTGACTCTACGGGGGACAAGTCTTCAGGTCCAAGTAGAGACATCATCGTTCGATGCCATTAATTGTCCCTTCAACGTGTCAACAACCATATAACTGTTTTATGAAATGGCGTCTGAGCTGGTGGACGTTGCCTTCGTTCGGGAAGAGTTGTGTCTATATGGAAGGAGGGTGACGGGTGTTGATGCAGAGAAATGAGGAACATTCTGATAAATCCCTCTTGCAGCTGACTGACGGATACAGCTAAGATGGCTCAAACTAATATATTTCATTGTGGAGCTTGGCAATAGAGCTGTATCTCATTGGACAGCCAAGGAGGCCACTTCGTCATTGCAAGGCCATGATGACTAGCCACAGCCAGCATGGGACCGGGACAAAATCACAGCTGCCTCCCTCTTCACAATGACTGATTGCCTCCCTCACTGACGTCACAGCAGTGATAGCTATCCCAATATCCTTAGGGTGGTTGATGGGAGGTCGCTCAATACACTGTATTGACATACAGCTGCTGCCAATGTCAGTGGTTAGTTTTGCAGAGTGAGATGAACTGTATGTATCATAAACCCTAGAATAACCCATAGAATTTTACAGAAAATAGCATGTTACAGCATGCTACAGCATGTCAAGAAAAACTTCCAGCCTCTAACTATTTTGAAATACTTGAAATGAAATCTCTTCCTTTCTCTGCCTATATTATTTTATCCCAATGTATAGGCCTATCACAGATGAACCTGGATGAACCTGCCAGATATTAAATCAGATAGTAATCTAGATTGATGAACAGTCCATGACAACATTAGCGCCGTTTCCAAAAAGCAGAGGGCAAAAATCAATAGGCTCAAAGACCTGTCATTTGCATGAACATCTATCCCTAATGGGCATACTTTTAGAAAAAAAATTACAAGTTGAAATATTCTTTTTGATTATTGGACATCCATAGCAAAATATGATTTACATTAATGAGCATAAGTGTATTAAAGGCATTTTATCTCCAGCATCCGAAACAATTGAATAATGGCCTTGGCAGCCATGCATGGGCTGAACAAAGAACGAGGAGGTAATGTCATTTTAATTACTAATGGATGCCTCAATTGTTCAGCCTTTGATTTTTCATTTTTAGCCCAATCTAATAACGCAGATAATATTCATCATCTACGTATCCTTTTAAAAGATGATCTCATTAGCTCTATACCACATATTTACTTAAAGAGAGTGGTTATTCACCACGCTGGCCTTTTAAATCAGTGGTTTATTTGAAGATTGGTTTCAAAGGAAGATTCCATTTCTTTGGCAAAAGGATGGTTTTTTTATGTTGTTTCACTGACGTCTGTAGTGGTCGGAGACTAGCGCTTCGACCTTGTGTGAGGTACACATATTTTCTCTAAACCGTGTCTAAGATAGTCTTCTATAGGCCTACAGGTTGTCATCAAATTTGTTACACTACAGTATGCTGTCATAGATTGCTGTGCTAGGTCCTTGAATGGTACAATGCTCCACTGTATCCAGACAGTGATGTTCACATTGGTTAGGACAACTCGTTTTTAATCTCATTACTGACGCAGTATGATCTTGTTGGGGTCCAGAAAAAGGAGAAGAGACGATCAAGAGTTTTGGGCAGTCAAATATTGAGGCTTTTATTAAACAGAATCGATTCCGGAGTCAAACCTTTCTCTGACGGAGCTGGAAAGCATAACTAACTTTTTCAGAGCAGAACACACAGTTTTATTCGACTTTGTACTTGGTGCAGACCATCTGTTGTTTGGGATGATTTTACAACAGGGTAGGTGTATGTTTAGACGAAACAAGACCATGTTTGGAGACATTTGGGGACTGATGACCCAGAGAAATGTTTATAGGAGACCCAAGGGGTTAAAATTAATTCTTAACAATCTGAGATGTATAAGGTATCCTAACAAGCCAGGTAAAAAGAAGTAAAATTGAGAAGTAAACAAGTAAGTAACAAGCCACACTTGCTAAGCACCAAGAGTCATTCTCAGACAAAGCTTTTAATTTGGGTGAATGACTCAAACCAACAGAATTGTTGCGATTGCAGGATGCATTCAACACCGTCAACCCAAACACAGCATTTTAGTACTTGGTAAAATCATATGATTTCACTTTTAGCACTATACTGTAGCTGCACACTTAATAACTGTCAGGGAGGTCAACAGCCCAACAGGCACCACAGGTGTAATCTCATTTGCTTTGATGTCCTGTTTTTATACCCTCATAAAAATATGCTGAAGTTGCAGCACAGTATTAGCCAATATGCAGTTGAAATATACAAACATGAATCATTCTCCCCTTTTTAATGGTCTCCTGCTACCTCACTGGATATTCTGCTTCTTATACAACTCATTCAGGGAATGCAATTTTGAGCTCTAATCTAAGGTACCTTGGGTTCAATGCTGGAGCAAGGATTTCATCAAAAATCTTAAAATGACCAAAATACTGTAGGTATAGGCTACGTCTATTACGAGTATTTTGTCTTCATTTTCTCTAATGACCATTTGTCTATGCTACCTCCTTCGAAATGGGAAACAAGGTGCTGTTATACTGTGTATCGAGCCCTTTTAATGTAGTTATTACACTCTTCAATCTGTATTATCTTGAAGAAACCAATGATATGATACAAAAAAGGAAAACACAAAACATTCTACAAAGGCTTTTTAAAAGTCTGAGTCATGCTATGTATAGATGTATTCGTTGTTTTCTTTTCCTTTTTTGTTGAATGTCATTGCTGTGACGGTTTTATTGCTTTAGACCCTTCAGCCGGGCAGGTTAGGGGACCGACTGCACGACTGATGAGCGTGGCAGGAAATTGGCAGATGGAAGCATCCATTTCACCGCTAATTAGAGGGTCCACCAGCCTGTGGACTGACAGGGTTCAACTGGGCAATGTAGTGCCTGCCAGCTCCCATCCCGCGCGCTTTATAAAACGCTCTTTAATTCCCAGGCACAATATCATTAACTTTGTAAGTGGATGAACACAATGGACAAGCAATTTAATTAACTTCTACCATTGGATGTTGGAGGGGAGACTAAATGAAATTAATGCACAATATTTCCCAGGGAGGACCAGGGAGGCAGCCAACCTTGGGAGGGGGCCGAATTGTTGGCAGGTCAGACACTGCCGTCGGTTTGGCCAATTACGCCTTGTTTAGACCCATCCATAATATTTTCTCAAAAATAAAATAAAATCAGTGGTTTGAAGATCAATCATGCGTGCATGTCGCTCTCGTTCAGGAGGATTTTAGAATAATGAGAACAGGAGTGGCTAGAAGTTCTAGAAGTTGTGTTCAGAAGCATGGAGCAAAGCATATAAGGTCCTCTCTGAATGGTCATTTCGGAGACAACTAAAATTGCTATGTTTTCCATTAGCGGCAAATATGTGCATATTCTTGTAAACAAACAAAATATAAAAATGGTACACAATGCTCAACCTTGACGAGATTTAATGAGATGCTTTTCACTGAATGTTCTTTATCATGTGATCTAATTCCTTGAATGCCTTGATTTATCATGGCCATTTAGAACTATTTTAAAGCTCAAATCTACATACTGAACCTTTAAAGCGTTCATTGGCTCTAACACACAACACATGATATATTTAGCTCAAATCTACATACTGAACCTTTAAAGCGATCATTGGCTCTAACACACAACACATGATATATTTAGTTGGCTATACTTCTTTCTTATGTTGTACTCACATTTAAAATTTTGCACTCATTTTTCATTTTTTTTCATGAAACATTATACCGTAAGATCTAGCAACACTTAACATCACATTGGCATTATTTCAAGATGATTTCACACTTTTCAAGATGATAAGGGAATGAATGTTATTACTATGTAATCATTATGTAAGCCAGGTAGTTTGTAAGTAGTCTCCACCATACTGTAGGTACAAGAACTGCATTTGCTTGCTAGTTGGTTACAGGTTCCTTAAAGGTCCAGTATGCAACATTCAAGCTTTCTAAAAGCTTCATAATGGTTGTAATAACTATGTTTAATTGGCAGCGATCAAATATTTCATTTACAAATGCTACATGTTTTGGTTTGAATGGAGTGTCTAAAATGGAGTGTCCTATCTGACACTCGGTTTGCATATAAAAACGTTGTTACTGCCAGGGATGTTCTAGGGGAATGGCCTCCTCGAATCGTACGCGCATGCAGAAACACAACATCTAATGTCCGGTGGGGGTTTCTGACAAACTTACACCCTGCTCCTTTAATCATTACATACCTCTTATTTCATAAGAATTGCATCATAGCATGTCTTTGTAAGGTCTCCTCCCTTCCCACTCCCATGTGAAATGTCTGTGTGCACTAACATGGCCTGGTACCTATCCCCCCCCCACACACACATACACACACACACACACACACACACACACAAACAACCCTCAGACAAGAGCTCCTTCAAGCAAAATGATCGATGACTAAACATCCAACCTGTTTTTCAAATAAGAGGAAGTGACAGAATAACTTTTAATGAGAGTTTTGTCTGTGTATCCAGTCAGGGCCTTCCACCACCCGGATGAATAATAGACACTGTGGCTCAATACTCTGAATACTCAATCAATTGGACTGTGAGTGGTGCTTGGCAAACACATATGGTGGGGTAGGGGTGGGGGGTGGTTCCTAAAGCCCCTCTCTCTCTATTGACGCTTTCTTTTTTTGTCGGGGTGGTTTTCATTGCAGGATGACAAACACCCTGTTTGTGCAGTATTGGAGATTTGTGCAGAGAGCCTCCTCAGAAGGCGAACAGTAAAGCCCCGTTCCTGAATATCAAGTGGCCTCTCCTTGCATTGCACCCTGCCTTGTCAGAATAACCGTTGGAATTGTGCTTTTTTTTTTCTTTTGAAATATCTTATACATTGGTCAAATGTTTGATGTTTTAATGCTCATTATATACATGACATGTTGAATAAAAATGTCTACTGATATTGTGTTATTAATGTTTGAGATGCTGTGTAGATAGTGGGCAAGGTTGAATGTTTATGTGCTTGGCAGCTAATGATCAAATTGCGCACACATTGGTTAGTGTCCATGGATCCCACCATGAGCCACTGTGGCATTGCCTGTTCTCTTGATGCATGGCAACACAGCTCTGTCATGACAGCATATCTGACTGACCTTTTAGATCTGAAGACTGAATCTACGTGTGGGTGTTTGGAGAACTGTGTGTGTGTGTGTGCGCTCGTGCTTTTGCATGCTTGTGTGTGTGTGACTTGACGGATGAGGGGTCTCCAGGGATTTCATTGCAAGAAGAGAGCAAAACAGCCTATAATCCACATTTAATTTAGGCTGCCTTTGGGCCCATAGATTAAGCTGGAGAGTAAAATGTCCCATGGAGATAAGCCTCAGAGCAGGTACAGTAATACACTCCCATATATAACACTGTACACATTTGAAGTGTCCCTCTGACAGCAGGGTGCATTATTAGTGCTGTCTCTGTTTGAAGCTCGCCTGATCCATCTCAGTTTATAAAGGCTCCTGAGACACTTGTGTCCATCACTTTGTCTCTGCTCGTAACACTCCATAGACCGTAAGTCTATGGCTGGTGGCTTTCGGAATGTACAGCGTTGCCCTCTGAGGTTCACGCATCGTGACATACTGGTCAAACAGGAGGGTGTGAGGCTACTCTCCTGAGACGGACTGTACTCCCTTAGGGCGGAATGGAGGTTAGACCCTGCAGAAAAATTATTACTTTTATGTTTGCTTTATGGCTCATTTTTCACATTAAATGCTGGAAATCCATTTAGAGGTCACCAATTCTGTACTTTTTATCATCTACTATATCTAATTTTTGCAGCAGAGTATTGATAAAGCACTCAGTGGAGCAGACTGTGCAGGCTTCGGACCTCTCTAGTCTCTATTTTGAACTAGGCAGTCCAAAGAGACTGGTTCAGAGCCTATCTACTGGGGTTTTGGACATGTCATCTGCTGCTCTGTCTCCCATAAGTGACAACCAGAGACTGAGCACAGACTTTTCAGTGCCGGTGTGTTATTATTGCTTATCTGGTCTGAGTTGTGTGGCAAATTCGAATCCCGATAAGAGATAGCATTGCAAGAGCGGGGCAATAAAACCTCGCTTTTATGGTGCGGTTATTGTCTTTCTGTCTACAATTATGGCGATTACTCATTTCCCCTACCTCCTCCTGGCCCTCGTGTCGTACTTAATAGAGTGCATTATATGAATGGAAAATTAAGTAGCGGTCGTGACAGTCCGGTTTATAAATATGTAAAATATACTTTTAATTATTTCAAGTGAATCGGGCAGGTAATCAATAAAGTGGTACGTGACAAACATACGCTTGACACAGGCCATTGTAAAGCGGCTGGTAAAAGATAAGCACGTCCTGTCAGCGCAGTCCGGCTCTAATTAATATTTTGAGCCTGTCATGTCCGGAGACAAATGGATTAATTGCACCCTGCTAATATAGGCCTAATAGGTTCTTCATGAAGAGTGCCGGGGGGAGGAGGGGGAAGGAGCGAGAATGAGACCAGCCGGTTGGTTTGAACTCCGCCAACTAAATATTTATTAGGACTAGAGGTTAAGTAGATTTTTGTGATTACACAGATAGCCACTTAGGCGCAATTATTTACCATTTATTTGAGGTTTGATTAATTGTGATTTGTTAAAAGTCGTCATATTAATTCCATTTTTGGCCATGGCATTCACTGGGGTTGCGGAGTAATGGATGTCTGCTTAGTGAGCTGCAGTTGGCATTTATGAGAGCAATGTTTCAATTTTTCAATGCTGTGTGGATTATCTATACACCTTTTGGGCAGTATGCTTGACTGCTGATATTACTTCACTGATAATAAATCAGTCTCAGTAAAGTAAAGTAACTGTTACTTTAGAAATGTATGTTTTTTGATGCTCTGAATACGAAGCAGTATGGTTTCGAAATGGTAGATTTTATTATTATACAAGCGGTTGATGAAAACAAGCGTTGTGATTGGCCAAGAGGCGTTCAAAGCCGTGATTTAATAACGATAATGTCACGGTTAAATTGCACATTATGATATTACTACACCGCAGTAGATTTGTGTGTATCACGTTCTCTTGACAACGTTTGTAATTTTGGGAACTATATTTCTCAGCGCAGGGCAGAAACCACCACAATCTATCACAAAATAAATACTGAAAACATTGTTTTCTTGTCACAATTTACAGATTTGTTGTATAACCTTATAAAAGCAATAATGCCCTCGAGACCGTGATTTATCATCAATATTGTCACTTGGTAGGTGTTTGCCGGCGCTCCGCTGCGCGTCATACCTAACAACTCCCCCTACCCGTGACAATATTGACGATAAATCACGGCCTCTCAGGCATTATTGCTTAATTATGTAGTGTAGCATAGCCACGCCCACCTCACAGAGCTCATAGAGATTATGCATTATAGGCGACGACCGGTTCTGGAAGAATATGTCCCATTACTTTGCTCAGTATGGATATTTAAGATGAACTATCATAAAATCGATATACCTTTTTTTTTTTTTTTTAAGTTTACAATTAAAAACTTACAATTCTCTCCAGGTCTGTAGCCTAAATCTGGCCAATATCTTTAGTGTGCTAACTGGATTAATATTTGTTGTCCCCATTAAGAGTATTGTCTCATAACTTTACATTTTACATGTCCTAACAGTTCCTCTTTTACATGTCCTAACAGTTCCTCTTTAGGAATTAGATTCATTATAAACTAATGACCAATCTCTGAAGTTATTGAACAGGTTCATGCTTTCAAATTTGGTAAAGTGCCACTTTCCAAAAACGCCAATGGTGAAATGAACAAGGAAATCCGGTCTGGACCCAAATACTGTAGAACACAGTGTTTTGATTATAAATTGAGGGGGTATCCTTTGATAAATATAAACTCTACCCAAAGTTGAATATGCAAGAGAATTTTACAATTACTATCATGAATGATTACCCGGGTAGGGTGGAGAAATGAGGGGGGGCTCTATGAAGTGAGCGGTACCTGAGAATGGTGTTTTGATTGGTCAGACTCCAACCATTAGCATGAGTTCATGCACATTTCTCTGATGTTTTCAATCACAGTGTATTTCGGTATGTACATTGGTTTAACTGTAACTATATTATAACATGACTCAAATGTGTTTACTATGATGTTGACATGTTTACATTAAAAGAAACATTTGCATGACAACCAAAAACTGCCTGAATCTCACAGATTATTTGGCTCTAAAATGTCAATGATTCATGTGCTTTAACTTAATCAGTATTAGGTGAATTTACAACAACAAAAAGGCACAATTGTGACAAATAGCACACCTCCCCTCCCCCCCCCCCTCTCTCTCTCTCTCTCTCTCTCTCTCTGTCACTGGTAGTTTGAAGTAAAAAATAACATAAAGAAAAGCTAATAGAAATAAACAGGGCCTTCCTGGAAGCTGTCATCCCGCTGTGGGAAAGTTGACCTTGAGTCCTCTCGTCTGACGCCATCCCAGCTTGCTCCCTGTCCTCCTTCAGGAGGGAGGAAGAATGAAGGAGCACTGTGGGTTTGGGTTACCAGCCGCTGTTCTCATCAATTAAATGTGCGACAGTGTTTTCTGTTGGATGAACTTATATGTCAAGGAGATGGGCAGGACCTCATGTTTGTGCTTTTGACAAATCAGCAAATGTTTAATCTCAAGATGTGCCTGCGCTCATAAATAATGCAGGGCACGGGCCGAGACCAAACTCTCCCACTGCCAGAGGAGAGGGCGTCTGTCGCCTCAAAGGAAGCGGCAAAAAGCAGAGTAAATCCTCTATCACTGCCCTTTTCTCCGGCTGCTGTCCTCTCTCTCTCTCTGCAGCTCATACGCCCTTCCTTGTCCCGCCACTCCCCTACCTGCACACATCTGAATTGGACTCTGATGACTTGGGCATGAATACAGTTTCTCTTTCTCTCTCTCTCTCTCTACCCCCTGTCTCTCTCGTTGTCATTCAGCCCCTTTTATTTTTCTCAACATATGGACTCATTCCCTCTCTCCCTTTCTCTCTCCCGCTCCCTTTCTGTCTGTCTCTAACCCTCCATTCTCTGCATGCTGTGGTGTAGGAGGAGAAAGGAGGGTTGGAGGGCGAATGCCAGAATTATCCTAGAGGCGAGGGACCGCTATCTCAAAGACACAGAGGATTGAGAGTAGGCTTTCCTCCCTTTGCCATAGATATAAAGAGGGCAGTAAAACGCACTAAGAAAGCGTGTAGTGGACTGTGAACCGAATCAAATCCCCAACATGATTTTTTCTTCCCACAGAGTTTGTTTGGGTTGTCCACTAAGGGGTAAACGTCCTGATTGTTTCTTTCAGAAAATTAAGATTTTAATCCTATTGAAGTAAATCTTTTGGAGATTCAAAAGTCTATCTGAATGTGTCTTTTGAGAAACTGGAATCGTTTATCCCTCATATCAGGAAGCCTTGCAACAAGTGTAGTGTCTGAGTACCCTGTATTGAATGTACTGAACTGATAGTGGCACTTATTGAATACACCACACTAATCGTGTAGTGATTGTGGCTTCTGAGGTTTGAAGTTACAGTATTGCCCTTCTATCAGAAGAATCTCTAACTGAATTGTTTAAATCTAATACCCCCCCCTCTCTCTCTCTCTCTCTGTTCCAGGCACTAGGAAGTTGCTACTTTCTGCACGAATCCTTGAAAAACATCCACCAGTTTGATTTCAAAGGTGAGTTCCTCTACGATCTCGAGATGAAACTCATAATCGTGCCCCCCCATCCCCCCACCCCATCAACCCTGCTTATAACCACTTTTCCACTTCCATCAAAACCAATAAGGTTAAGATTGGTTGTGAAGATGATGTAAAGGGAGAGGGATAGAATGGTAATGCTTATTAATATTAGGATTTAATTCATGAGATTTCGGGCCTACGGTAATTGTGTACTGGGGTTATTGGACAGTTACTGCGGTCTCATCAGCCGCCAGTGTCAGAGGGCCCGGGGGTCCACCGGCCACGCTAATTAAAGAGGGGATATAGATGTGGAGGCACAGCGTCCCATTACACTGGAGTCAGCATTAGCACCAGTCACCCCAGTGAAGGACAGGGCGAGGGGGAGGCGAGAGGACACACACACACACACACACACACACACACACACACACACACACACACACACAGTATATATTGTATGTACAGTACCTACATACTGGGCACCCTGACCCTGGCCCCAATACTTCATGTAAAATAGATGTTAATATTTCCTTACACTTTGTTTACATATACCAAGTGAATATGGAAGAGGTTTCCAGGCTCTCTCTCCTGACAGTTTAAGTTCAGGTTGTATTTTGCACTCTTTGAAGCCTTGAGCATTACATTATGTTGAGGTGAAATAATGTACCGAAGGCAGTGTCCTGAAGCCTAAATAAACAACCAATTCTGTTCCATACAGAATCAATGACTTCCCTGAAGATACTTTCAGTTTTGGAATTTTCTCAAATGGCTCATACGAAAGGATATTTCTCTGAGATCAAAAGCAAGCATATTTGACACAGCCTGGTCTTAAATCTTAATTGCCGTGGATGATCTGTTGCTTCCCCTGGCAGACCCCTAGACATTTCCAGGGATAACCAGCAGGTGGAGCAGTTGCCTGATGAAGGTGTCCTAGGTTATGCATGCAGGTTATACATGACTCTAAAACATAGCCCTGACATTTAGTAGGTCTGGACTCTGACTCATGGTCTCTTAAAGACTGACTTGTCTTTTCTTAATACAACCTCTTTGTCTTTCTCTCTCTCTCTCTCTCTCTCTCTCTCTCTCTCTCTCTCTCTCTCTCTCTCTCTCTCTCACACACACACACACACACTCTCTCACTCTGTGTTTTTCCCCATAGCCAAGAAATTCAAGAAGATTGTTGGGAAAGAGATCTACTCAGACACACTAGAGAGCACTCCCATGTTGGAGAAGGAGAAGTTTCCTCAGGACTACTTCCCTGAGGTGCGTATTCCCACACTGACTTTTTCTGACTATCCAATTTATGCTGAAACATCACCACTTTGATTGACAGAGTGGTGTCAATAATGAACACCCTGCACAGAAATATGCCATCATTAGAAAGACACTGCTTCTTATGGCATAGATAGAAATGCCCTTTTAGAGTGAATAATGAATTATATGAAATGGTCCTATTTACAGTGAGGGGAAAGATCTGCAAACTTTAGTGTGCGTTCGATGATTTTGCAGTACCTACTTACTGATAATGTAATGATCCACTTTTTGAAATTAATGTTTTATGTTGTTATTCAGGATAAATTGCAACACATATTTTAGTTTGAGCCATTTATTGGAGAAATGTGTATTGAATGATTTATTTCATGTAGCCTATTTTGAAACATTAATTGCAGTCTTAAAACAAATACATGGTTTTTTCACTGTGTACATTTGTTTATCCTTATGAAAGCATTAACTGAATCTAGCTTTTCTAATTTAGATTTTCATGAGACTTCATGAGCCGTGAGAGAAAAAAAATCAATGCTAGGCTCACTTCCAGTGAAAGACTCCGATGGCAGAGCCTCGAAAGCGTTCATTTCAGTGCTAGTTGCTCTTCTGTGTAGTGCAGCCTATGTGTGTTCTGTAGGCTCCTCTGTTGGGCCCACATCATAAGGGAGCGGAGAGCTCTGCTGATATAGTAATAAAGAGCGTGACTGCCTGCGTGTCATCCCCATACTCCCCACTCATCTGTCAACCATGCTCCGCCGGCCACCTTCTCAAATATATGCAAAGGAGATGGATACGGCCTTTCACAGACGTCTCCCAATTTCCATCTCTTTCACACACACACACACACACACACACACACACACACACACACACACACACACACACACACATACAGTAGCTCACTCCCCACCTTGGGTTTCCCCGTTTGCCATTTCGTAGATGATCTAAAACCAATTACATCGATTGAGGCGTGAAGTCGTTTCAAATTGTTACAAGAAACTCTTATTCTACGTTTTAAAAGGACAAGCAAAGGAAAAACAAACAAAAAAAAAAAAACTGACAGAGGGAAAGAAGAAGAGAGCAGATAGATGAGAAAAGTTTGGCCTCTGATTTATGCTTCTTTCCCGGCTGGGTTATGAATCTGGGCTGATGCTCCGGAGAGCAGCACTCCAGATAATGTTAGCCCATTTAAAAAGAGCAGATTTGTGTAGTCTATCAGGCCTGAGTATTTTTTTTCCCGGCCCCGTAGTGAGAAATTGGTTGTTATCATAGATCACGGATACTGCTCATACCTCTTATGAAAGATGAATTAATTTCACTAATGCTTTAATGCAAAGCTCTCATGAGGAAGGCAGGCTGGCGATAACCCCTGCCTCGTCCCCGCTTCCTCCGCCAGTGATTTATGCTGTCTTTTAGTAGATGAAACCGCCTGTATTTGCCATCCATCTGCAGCCTTAAGGAATCTATTAACAGTGGATCTGGGACAAGACGGAGCGCCGCCGAGGCCCCTGCTCTGGGGCTTGAAGTGTAGTGGAGCAGAGTTGTGTGGCTTTGGGGCTGTCCTAATAAACACACACACACACACACACACACACACACACTAACACACACACACAAACGTATGTGTGCAACATGACAGAACAGGAGAGAGGCCAGAGCTTGTGATATGTGTATTACAGAGATCAGTGCTTATTTAACTTATCCTTCATGAGAATCTGTGGAATATGTTTTGATGGCATTGTCTGGTTTTAGAACTAACAGTTAAGGTGTAGGCAGGCAGACAGACAGCTTAGACAGATACCATGAGACTAATGTCTCTCTTTCCTCACTCGCGCCTTACCTTTACAGTCCACCATTAATAAACTGTCACTCAGAGAGATGCTGATGACATCCCTGTGGGAGGGGGGTTGTTGTACGGTCCCTATTTGAGTGGCAGCATTGGTTAAAGATGAGCAATGCCACTCCCTGGCATCTCTTAGATTTGAGTGCACTCTGTAGGCATTTGGACGTGTGGATTTGATATCTGGTGTACAGTGTGTCCTTGTAGGTGTACAGTATGTGCTCATATGAAGCTATGACCGCTACTCACATACAGTGCTATGCGTAAGTAATGGGAGAGTGAAGCATTTTTTTCTTCTTTTGGCTCTACAGTCCAAAAGTTTGGATTTGAAATCAAACAACTACTGCAAGGTTAAAGTAGAGATTCTCAGCCATACCATCTTTAATTTGACGGTATTTGTGTGCATATTGATTTAACCAATCAGAAATCACACCTATTATGCATAGTCCCCCTATTTCAGGGTACCCAAAAGTAATGGGATAATTGGCTTGGCAAGTGATTGACAAGTGTTTCCGTCAGGTGCGTTTTCCGTCACATCACTTGTACAGTCATGAGAGAGCTCTCAATGTCTAGTATTGATTCTAGGCTTTGCCTCTGCTATTGGTGTCGGTCAATATGAGGACCAAAGTTTACATTTACATTTTACATTTATGGCATTTAGCAGACGCTAAATGTTTAAAATGTATTTTTTATTATTATTATTTTATTTTATTATTTTCATCAGGAGAGAAACTTGTACAGGGGGGTAGTGGGGATGAAAAGGTCTTTAAGATGTAGCCTGAAGAGATGGGTCTTCAGTCTACGGCTGAAGATTGGTAGTGACTCTGCAGTCATGACAGCAGTGGGAAGCTCGTTCCACCAGCAAAGTGGTGTCAATGAAAGTCAAGGAAGCCTTTTTTAGGCTGAACAATCTGAAACAAACTATCAGAAACATCGCCAAAACCCTAGGCTTGCCAAAATCAACAGTTTGGAACATCATTATAAAGAAAAAAAGCACTGGTGAGCTCAGCAATCTGAAATAGGCTGGTTGGCCAAAGCAGACTTCTGCAGTGGGTGACATAAGAATGCTCACCTTAATTAAGAAAAACCCCAGCTTAACTACAGAGGCTTCACTGCAAGGTGCAAACCACTAGTTATCCTCAAAAGCTTGCAGAATGTATTCTGAAGTGTACAGAAATATCTGCTCAAGTACAAGCAAATGCCTCTAAATTCATTGTGAATGGTGCTTCATCAAAGAGTAGACAATGGCTCAAAACATACTGCCATAGTAACTAGCGAGTTTTTGAGTGCAAAAAAGTGTCAAGTTCTTGACTGACCAAATCAATCTTCAGATTTAAATCCAATTTAACATTGTAAGATGTAGACCGTTAGAAGACATGCTATGGCCAACCATTTGGAACTGGTTTGGAACTGGCTTTCACAACATCCTGTGATGGTGAGTGATCAAGTAAGTTAGGTGTGACAAGAACTATCAAACCAATTAAGATGGTTATGCTTTGTATCCTGCTTCAGACTGGGTGATAGATCAAAAGGGGTAAAACACTAGAAGAGCTGATGTAAAACTCAGTTCTTGGCTCAGACGACATGGCTGGACCTAGAGTATGGACTGCTCTGCTGCTAATTACACCAAGTGAAATGGTGAGCCACAAATGGCGAGCCACCCAGTAAGAGAATTGCCAGAAGACGATTGTGGAATAATAGAGGATTTGATTCCGAAGCGCTGGAATTGAAGAAGGAGAGTAACTGGATGAACTGGATTCTGGACATTGTTATCAAACATATGGAGTCATATGGATATTCCCCTCAGTAAAACAACCTAGGAATTAAAGGACACTTTTGGAACCTTTCAAGTAACTGGCAGATGGAATTGGGAATCTAAAGTACTGGAATCAGAATGGAAGATTCAAAAGCAATAAGATATTGGTCTACTGTGCCTAACAAATTGAGGCAGAGGTTTGTAGTTCTCCAAAGGCAGTCATAGCAGCCTAAAGTAACTGGCCAGCTAGGCCCACAATAGTAGACACATTTGGTTTGTCTATTGCTAAAGCAACAGGAATACAAGGAGGTTTAAAATAGCAGCCTTAATAGTACATGATATTTTGAGATATGGACTGTTATGCCAAATAGTTTCCAATTCTAAAGTAAATGGATGTGATATTGTGTTACCTTAAAGTAGTTGGGATAGGAGAGACAGTATAAATCCTAAAGTAACTGGATTGATTCCAAGATATTGGAGTCTGTAGTTGTACTATTCATCCTAAAGTATAACTGGATATACATCTTTATACAAAGTGTTCCCAATGGCTATCCAATTGCTGGTTATAAAGACATTGGACAATGTGTGGATACATCAAATTTAATATTTTCTCAGATAGTGTTTTGAAGCCAGATTTAACATCTAAGGAGATATCGCATGAACACTACTGTTGTACAAAATGGAACATCAGAAGGAGAATCTACTTCAACTTGAATGACTGATATACAAATGTTCTCAGATTGCGTTCTGAAATCCGAGGTTTGAAATTGCAGACTGTAAACACTGTTTTGTTGCACAACATGCAGCTCAGGAGGGAGCAACTGTAATTAGCTTTGAAGGACTGTTATCCATATTTTTTCAGATTGCGTTCTAAAACCTGAGGTTTGTATTTGGTTACTATGGACACTGTTCTGTTGCACAACATGGAGCTCAAGAGGGAGCAGCTGGAGCATTACACTTGAAGGACTCCTAGATAGCCAGAGTAATCGCCATGGATTACAAATTGCCCAATTCTTATTTATTTATTTTTTCTATTGAGGCAGACAAATTTCAATTAATTTGATTTAAAAGCAAGAGTTTGAGATTTCCTGTCAAAAATATATAGTATAACCTTATTTTAAATGTGCAGGCTCTTGGAGCAAAAGGAACTGACTCCAGGGTAAAGAAAGAATACTAATCCAGAGACAAGTAACATTTCCCTAGCAGGAGTGAATTTGGACTGAAAAAATTGACTGCTCTGCTGCCGATTATACCAAGTAACATATTCCTTAAACACAGAAGTTGTCACTGTCCTTTTATTTACTTACAACATGCATTTAATTTCCTGATGATAAGATTTTAGGCAAAAATACCTCAAAACAAACTGAAGATGGCCACAGTACAGGCCTGGCGGAGCATCACCAGAGAAGACACCCAGTGTCTGGTGGGGTCGCAGACATCAGGCAGTTATTGCATGCAAAGGATTGTCCACCAAATACTAAACAAGAGTGCTTAATTTGGACATTTGATAAATCTGTCCCATCACTTTTGGGTACCCTGAAACAGGGGGACTATGCATAGAAGTGTTGTAATTTCTGAATGGTGAAACCAATATGAACACAAATACCATCAAATAAAAGTTGAGAACATCTGCTTTAACCTCATAGTAATTGTTTGATTTCAAATCCAAACTTTTGGAGTATAGAGCCAAAAGAAGACAAAATGCCCCATTACTTACACAGGGCTCTATATATATATACACACGTACGTACAGTTGTGTTCAAAATAATAGCAGT
Organism: Argentina silus; assembly: GCF_951799395.1. Taxonomy (NCBI): domain Eukaryota; kingdom Metazoa; phylum Chordata; class Actinopteri; order Argentiniformes; family Argentinidae; genus Argentina; species Argentina silus. The sequence goes on along the minus strand of NC_139653.1, from coordinate 7,685,350 downwards.
GTGATTAAAAAAGTGAGTAAAGCTCAAAATCCTTATAATAGCTTTTATTTCCATACACGCAAATGCATTGGGAACACTGCACATTCTATTCCAAATCAAAACATGAAGAAAAATGTACCAAATTTGTTATTACTTTACAGAAAGTGAAGAAAAAGGAATATTAGGCTGTTCAAAAAAATAGCAGTGTCTGCATTTTTCTTTACAAACTCAAACATTTACTGTATAAACTGAAAAGTGCTTGAAGATTTAGCTTTCCTGTGAATCACTGAACTAATATTTAGTTGTATAACCTCTGTTTCTAAGAACTGCTGCACATCTGTGTTGCATGGAGTCGACCAACTTCTGGCACCTGTGAACAGGTATTCCAGCCCAGGACGATTGGACTACATTCCACAATTCCTCTGCATTTCTTGGTTTTGCCTCAGAAACAGCATTTTTGATGTCACCCCACAAGTTTTCTATTGGATTAAGATCCGGGGGTTGGGCTGGCCACTCCATAACGTTAATCTTGTTGGTCTGGAACCAAGATGCTGCTCGCTTACTGGTGTGTTTGGGGTCGTTGTCTTGTTGAAACACCCATTTCAAGGGCATTTCCTCTTCGGCATAAGGCAACATGACCTCTTCAAGTATTTTGATGTATCCAAACTGATCCATGATCCCTGGTATGCGATAAATAGGCCCGACACCATAGTATGAGAAACATCCCCTTATCATGATGCTTGCGCCACCATGCTTCACTGCCTTCACAGTGTACTGTGGCTTGAATTCAGTGTTTGGGGGTCGTCTGACAAACTGTCTGCGGCCCCTAGACCCAAAAAGAACAATCTTGCTTTCATCTGTCCACAAAATGTTGCGCCATTTCTCTTTAGGCCAGTCAATGTGTTCTTTGGCAAATTGTAACCTCTTCAGCACGTTTTTTCAACAATGGGACTTTGCGGGGGCTTCTTGCCAATAGCTTGGCTTCACATAGGCGTCTTCTAATTGTTACAGTACTCACAGGTAACTTTAGACCTTCTTTGATCACCCTGGAGCTGATCATTGACTGAGTCTTTGCCATTTTGGCTATTCTTCGATCCATTCGAATGGTAATTTTCCGTTTTCTTCCACGTCTTTCTGGTTTTGGTTGCCATTTTAAAGCATTTAAGATCATTTTAGCTGGGCAGCCTATCATTTTCTGCACTTCTTTATATGTTTTCCCCTCTCCGATCAACATTTTAATCAAAGTACGGTGTTCTTCTGAACAATGTCTGGAACGACCCATTTTACTCAAATTTTCAGAGAGAAATGCACTATAACCAGCATGTACAACATTTGCTGCCTTCGTCCTTAAATAAGGGCCACCTGTGTGACACCTGTTTTTTCACAGAATGAATGACCTCACTAATTGAACTCCACACTGCTATTATTTTGAACACGCCCCTTTCAATTAATGATTCAATTACACAGAATCAGCAGCATGCATGTCATGACTGTTGGGTCTGTTGGTTTTATATTACTCTACTACACCTACTAGTAAATTATTTTCCATGTAGTAATATAATTTCTACCAAAAACAGTGATTGATCTGGTTAGTGATGTTGGACTGCTATTATTTTGAACACAACTGTACATACACTCACCGGCCACTTTATTAGGTACCCCTGTTCAACTGCTCATTAACGCAAATATCTAATCAGCCAATCACATGGCAGCAACTCAATGCATTTAGGCATGTAGACATGGTCAAGACGACCTGCAGAAGTTCAAACTGAGCATCAGAATGGGGAAGAAAAGTGATTTAAGTGACTTTGAACTGGCATGGTTGTTGGTGCCAGACGGGCTGGTCTGAGTATTTCAGAGTATTTCTGGTCTGGGATTTTCATGCACAATCATCTCTAGGGTTTACAGAGAATGGTCAGAAAAAGAGAAAATATCCAGTGAGCGGCAGTTCTCTGGGCGTAAATGCCTTGTTGATGCCAGAGGTCAGAGGAAAATAACTACTCGTTACAACCAAGGTATGCAGAAGACCATGTCTGAATGCACAACACGTCGAACCTTGAAGCAGATGGGCTACAGCAGCAGAAGACCACACCGGGTGCCACTCCTGTCAGCTAAGAACAGGAAACTGAGGCTACATTTTGCGCGTGCTCACTGAAATTGGACAATAGAAGATTGGAAAAACATTGCCTGGTTTGATGAGTCTCGATTCCTGCTGCGACATTCAGATGGTAGGGTCAGAATTTGGCTTAAACAACATGAAAGCATGGATCCATCCTGCTTTGTATCAACGGTTCAGGCTGGTGGTGGTGGTGTAATGGTGTGGGGGATATTTTGGGCCCCTTAGTACCAATTGAGCATCGTTTAAACGCCACAGCCTACCTGAATATTGTTGCTGACCATGTTCATCCCTTTATGACCCATCTTCTGATGGCTACTTCCAGCAGGACAACGCACCATGTCACAAAGCTCACATCATCTCAAACTGGTTTCTTGAACATGACAATGAGTTCACTGTACTCCAATCGCCTCCAGATCTCAATCCAATAGAGCACCTTTAGGATGTGGTGGAACGGGAGATTCGCATTATGGATGTGCAGCCGACAAATCTGCAGCAACTGTGTGATGCTATCATGTCAATATGGACCAAAATCTCTGAGGAATGTTTCCAGCACCTTGTTGAATATATGCCACAACGAATTAAAGCAGTTCTGAAAGCAAAAGGGGGTCCAACCTGGTATTAGCAAGGTGTACCTGATAAAGTGGCCGGTGAGTGTATGTAAATACGCTGTCCCAGAGCTCCATGCTCTCAAAGTCCCAAAGGAACTAGGCTGGAGCCGTGGGAGCCTGTTCCTATAAGTTGAGTCTGCTAAAATGACAAGAACACTGACTCCATACTCTCCACTGTGAGTTACAGTCTTAAGTGGAGGGGAAGGGGGAGTGGGGACATTAATTGAAAAGCTGAATAGGAAGGAACTGGACAAAATAGCGGACACATTTCTTTTGAAAGGTCGAAGTGATGGATTTGGCGGCCTGTCATTTCATGTTGTTCCGTCAATCCTTTCAACTCCCCAACTACGTATTTATTTATTTGTTTTTTGCAGTAAATATATGGTTCCAAAAACAAACATTCCATACATCATATGTATTTGTCATTGCTTTATATAAATAAAGAATACGACTGAGACCTTTAACGTCTCCTTCCCATTGATTGTTCACAGAAGTGAATTAAAACAATAAATAAATGAAATCACAGATTATCATCTCCGCAAGTTTGTATATTTCTTGTTTGGCACCACAAGACTGCTCATAAAAGCATTGGTTGTGGGCTACAGATAGCCTTTCAGTACCCTCTGTTGTAAGCTCTGATACCCTGATTATGTGAGGCGGCCATGGAAGTCCTATTCCCACTGCCAATCTGCCCTGAAATGGAACAGGGGGTTAGAGGCTCTATAATATGCTTGGCTAATGCCTAAAAATGCCTAAAAATGCTTACAGAGACTCTCTGTCTGCACATGGTCCAGAGTGGATGGCCAAGGTGGTGGCTGTTGTGACACCCTTTTAGGGTGCACCGTATGGCTGGTTTTAAAGTCCAGCTTCATCCTCCCCACACTGTCCCATTCCCCAGCTACACACACACACACCTTGGCCAGTCCTATAAAGCCTACCCGAGACCCCTTTTATTATTTGATGGGACCCACCTCTTGATGGAATAAAGATAAATGAGGGGGGAGAGGGGCGGGGGGGTCTGTGTGGGGCTAAATCAATCAGGGTTTGTGTGTATTACTTATTACTCACAGTGCATTTCTGTCACATGCAGGCCCTGTGTAACCCCTCTCCTGCACCCTCCCACGGGCCTGTACTCCCCCCTCCCCCCCCTCCCCCCCCCCCCCCCCCCCCCCCCCCTCATTATTTATGGTGGTCTGCTCTCTCAGACGAGATATAAGAAAGGTCAACAAATAAAACGGACTGGGAAGAGGAGGAGGAGGGTGTGTGTGTGTGTGTGTGTGTGTGTGTGTGTGTGTGTGTGTGTGTGTGTGTTCAATCCTGCGTCGTGACATTTGTGGTAGAAGTGAAAACTTCTAATGGACACAAGAGGGGACTTTATGGAGTGGCTTCCCGTAATGGTGAATCCATTTGATAGCCTCGTTGTACTACTCTTCTCCCCTACCCGCTCCCATCCCGCGTCGGCATTGGCTAGGAGCCGGGGGGTTGACGATGGGGTGACCCACCCACTCTGTACTGCCATTCATCACTGTCAGAGGCAGGAACCCATCACCAGCCCAGTGGAAGGTCAGTCACAGTCCCTGTCACCCCCAGCCCCACAACCTTTACTGCTCACTCTGCCAGACCCCCCCACCCATCCCCCATCATGACCCCTGGCAGGCGAGAGAGTGGCAGGGAGAAGGTCTCATGATGGCCTCACCAGGAGATTACATGGGACTGGACAACACTTGCGACCAACAACAACATTGTTCTTTTGTCAGCTTAACTACTGTAGGAGTTTGTCTCACTCACTGACACTGAGGACTTACTTGAAATCATCTATCGTCTTGGCCACTGGTGGGTGTTTGCTTGCCAGGATGTTTGGTAGTATGTCTACCTGTAGCCTATACAGAACAAGCTAGTGAGACCTTACCAGTTCTGATTAGTTATCCACGATTTTACCGAAAAGTAAAAGATTTCTGAACTTTCATGTTCCCCGACTATTTTGAATGACAGCTCCATGCTTGTGTGTGTGTGTGTCTTTGTGTGTGTGTGTGTGTGTGTATGTGTGTGTGCACGTGTGTGTGAGCAATTGATGAAAAGAGGGTCAATCAGTCATACGTGGAGGAAATGGGGCAATCTGAGGTTGTGTGTCAAGGAAGTGATGGATTTTAATGCTGTGATTGTAGTTAATGGCTCTTTAAATTAAATTTAGATTAAATGTCTTCCTCGCTGTAGTAAGAAGACAGGTTAGGTGGGTTCCTGCAGAGGCCAAGCCCACCCTGTCTCATCACTCCCGGAACTCTTCATCCTCATCCTCATCCTCCCTTTCCCTACACTTTCTTACTTCAACTCATTACATTGACATTATGTCAACACACACACACACACACACACACACACACACACACACACACACACACACAGTAGTACACATGGATTTTACTGTGTAACTAAATGTACTGAGAGTATAGCGAGTAAAAACATCTGCTACCCACGTAAATGTAAATGTGATTACCGAATCAATTCCCTTGAAGCATTTATGTGATACAAATGGTCTCTCTTGTGTTTTGTTTATAAACTTCATTCTCAATAGCAAATTTCATAATAATGTATTGATTGAATATATTTTATTAAGACAACAAGAAACACACACACACACACACACACACACACACACACACACACACACACACACACACACATAAAGTCATAATTGGGCCCATACATTCCGCCAGGCGGTATAGATTAATTCAAGTATGCTAATGTAATTCAATTTGATACAGTTAATCTTGTACTAATGCAGATTGAAGGATGTGAGACGCAATCAAATACCTCTCAGGCTTTAATTTGCATCCAAGTTTTTAACTGAAATTAGTGAATTTGTAATTATGTGACCTGAGCCATAATTAGTTTATTCATCACTGTGATTAACTCCCCATTAGGAAGCTCAGAGAGCTTCTTATTTATTTATTTCTGCATTCAAAATGAGAACGGTTACACTATCAATTTGTCTCTCATTTAATAACCAGCTTCGTGGTAAATCATGTGCTGTGTGAGATCTCGGACTTCTGATTGGATAATTGACTCTAGCTGTAGCACTATGAGGATGAAACTAAAGGATAGAGGTTGACAAGATGGCCATAAGTTTGAAGTCATATTGCTTCATTGTTAGTAAGAGGTGTAAGATGAACACAATTATCCACATGAAGGGGAACTAGATTTATATTAAGATGCTGATCTTAATTAATTAAGATTGTATTAAGATACATTTATATTAAGATGCTGATGAATAGTGACATTCTGAAATTAAAAGTCCCATTGAAGTTTATTTTTCTTTGCATTGTTATTAATTATATTGTCTGTAAATATTCAATGTTCAATTTGGTGGCTGTACCACATGCGTTTGTCATGTTGATGCACTGCAGTACTGTGAGCTCCAGTGGTATGACACCCATGTTAACATTGGGGCTGTACCTGTCTCCCTTCTGCTGTAGAGCAAGTGGTCAAGAAAAGGCTTCATCAGGACACGATGGGCCCTGGCTGACTGGTGAGTCCTCAAACCTGTCTCACCATTATAGTATCAAACTGGATATCTATGGTTCTCTTCCAGGTGCTTTGTAGCGTCCCAACTGTGACTACACATAAACCCCATCTAAACCCTATCTGTCACTTTTTACCCATGATCCATAGGGTGTCTCCCAGGGGGCTTTGCAGGTTTAGTCTTCATAGATGGCAGAGAGAGAGAGAGAGAGAGAGTTGAGTCCTCTCCCAACGGCGTGCTAGGAATGGGCCGGATTGGATTGGATTAGGCCTAATCGCGTTAGTCAAGCAGTTGCATATGACAGATGACAGAAAACATTACATGCAATTGAACCTGTGCGGGAGGAATACAAACGTTTGCTGGTGGCGTGGAGGAGGAGGGAGGAGAGAGGAGGGAGGAGAGAGGAGAGCAGGGTAATCTAATAGAAGGATGACACGAGAATAAAAGCGCTCAAACCTCACCGCTCTAATAGAGGCATGACGTGAGACAGGGACGAGAGAAAGAGAGAGCAGCGAGGGGCAGGGATGAGAGCAAGAGAAAGATATTAGATAGATGGATAGATTGATAGATAGATATGTGTCAGCAGGATAAACCCTTTAAAATGATACATCTTGTCTCAGAGGGGGTCCGGAGGGGAAGAGACAGAGAGCAGCAGGAGAAGAGGATAGAGGTGAAGTCTGCTTTGAGCCGTTTCCTTTGAGCTGGCAGAGAGAGTGTGCACATTATTGGGTCTTGGTTTGATTCGTGTTTAGCAGCAGCAGCACCACTGGGAGGGTGGGCCATTACTAGTGGACCTGTCAGTCTACTCGGAGTGCATCCAATCAGATGGCCTCTTCATTCATAGAACCCAATCTCTGTATGCTTCCAAGCCAATCAGTGGTCCACAAACCAAGAGGTCAATTATGTTCCCATTTGAACCACACACTTCTTCAGTACTAAAAGGAGTCACTTAAGCGTTGCTACCCTTACTACCATAATTATCTAGATTACCATAATATCTAATAGAGGTATTATGACATGGTATGTCTTTGTGTCTGTCTGTCTGTCTGTCTGTCTGTCTGTCTGTCTGTCTGTCTGTCTGTGTGTCTGTGTCTGTGTCTGTGTCTGTGTCTGTCTTAGCAGTCAGGAGCACTCAGGCTCTCCATCTCTCTCCCCCACCACAGTACCTTTGACCTGGTCAACATCCACCTGTTCCATGATGCCTCCAACCTGGTGGCCTGGGAGAAGAGTCCCTCAGTCTACTCTGATACAAGACACAAGGCTCTGGGTTATGTCCTGGACAGGTAACTACATCCAGTCTCCAGCTATTATCTTCATCTCTGCATCATCTCTACATCTCTCCTTCTTTATCCATCCTCATTATCCTCTCCAACACTCCTCTACACCTATCCTCTCCATTCCTCCGTCATCCATATTCTTTATCCCTCCCTCACCCGTCCTCTCCTTCTCTCCTCCACCTTCCTCTTTGTTGCTTGTTTCAACCCAGAGCAACAACCTCACCTCTGGCTAGAAGAGGATCCTTCACCCTTACCAACTAAAGCAAACATGACACCCATTCCTGGGCCATGCTAATGTTGATTTATATGATATCCATTTGCAGTGAGGCACAATGATGTAGTGTGTAGTACCCCCTGCTCCCTACCTGGTCATACTAACACAGAATGAAAGGCTCATACCAACCCTGCGTTATGGGAAATGGAATCTGAATGCAGAGCCCCTTTCACCACCGCCCCTTTGAATAACGGCATGCATACATGGGTGGCATATATATGATCAACGGCTTTGACACCTGTGAGTTACGAGCTGCTTTTTATATTTCAAAGATCATATTTTCCCTCTCCATCGTTCTTCATTTGATGAAAGAATGCTCTGCGTTTAATGGACAGGGAAGTGGGAGTGTTTTAAGAATATGGCAGCTTTTACAATTTTTATGAAGTCATCATTTACCTGGATTTATGGGCATAATGAAGTTTCAAAAGGACCTTTCTTGTTGCTTACATTGAGGGTTTTGGTCGTATTTTCTCTCGCTTTCGTCATGCTCTTGAAGTTGATTTATTTTTAAAAAGTCTCCTCGTAAATACTGCTAAATGGTGCATTTTCTGGGTACGTTGAAAAGCACTTCCACGGTGAGTGGCAGTTTCCACGCTCCCCGACTCTAAATCCCCTTGTGTTGAGGAGGTATCCTTGCAGTTAATTCCTGGATATATCATTAAAAGGTGACAATGGCAGGGATTTTTTTGCCCTTTTTTGGGATGGGAGACCTAGGGTGTGTGTGTGGAGGGGTGTATGTTCCAGCTAGGCTGGTATCCCATGGGGGTGGAGGGGGGCATCGCGCCTCAATCGCTCACTTTGGTGAAACACTCGGGCGCAGATCCGGACCGCCAGAGTGAAAAAAGGTTGCAGGGGCTGGGGGGCCACACAAAGGGCCATGGGCTCTGTAGGGGCAGTGAATAATGGGCCGGTCCTTTCACAGGGGCTGCTAACCTTTTGGCAGCCACCAGCAAACTCCATTCTCCTCTGCCGATCTGGGAGGACAATGTGCCCAGGCCGGCTTTGAATGAAGCGCTACCACCAACAGTGTTCCCATTCAGCGGCCGGTTGGGAACCATCTTTTTGGCCATTGTCCTAACTCTGACTCCTACCCCAGAAAAGAGAGCAGGAAAAGGGAGAGGGTGAATATCTATAGCCAAGACCCCCTCCAACCCCACCCCTCCTCCTCCTCCTCTCTCTCTCTGAGCTCTAATCTCTTATTGTAGGGGGGGAGAATGAGAGAGAGAGAGGGGGGGGGGTGTAGTGGACACCACCAGCTGAGATCCAGAAGGCTGCTGCTGTTGCAAGGTCACGCAGGCCTGGGGAGAGAGCTCCGTGGCTGGGCCCAACCAACCTCGGCCTCTCTTATCTTTGGGCCAGGCTAATAATGCAGCTTACTGGGGCCTATTGAGAAGACATCTGATAAGCCTTCCCCTCTGTGGCCCTTTTAACTGCTAAACGGTGTTTATCTCCAAAGCTCTTCAAGGCCTCGGGGGAACAATGCTGAGAAGGAACAGCGTTTAGCCAGCGAAACCTCTCTCCATTGAGTCACATCAAAAAAACACTCCTCTGTAGCTCCCCGCTGATGTGTGGCCAGATCCATGAGAGCCTGTTTGAAATGTAGCCCTGCTTGTTTTCATTCCCCCCCTTTTGAAAATGGAGATATGAGCTCAGCTGATTGAGAAAACACGATTTTCCTTCTTCATTGATATTTTCCTTGATGTGTGGGGTTATTGTTTTATGTTACATAAGATTTATTTTTATGGAGTAGTGCACAAATGAACAACTTCATGCAATCCCCTCACATTGGATATGAGAGAAAGAATTCCTGAAATTAGTTTTGAAGGTATGAAGTTGATCAAACTGTGGTTATATCTCAAACATTTTAAAGCTTCCTTAAGGAAAAGAGTACCTTGTGTACTATATATAAAATACCTCCTAATTAGCTTAGTTCCGGAAGGATTTGTGATGCAATGAAGACACTGATTTGATGAGATAATTCAGAGATCTCTGGCAAAGAGGATGAACGGGAAACTAGGCTGCCGAGAGCATGTGAAATGATAGCATGAGATAAAAATCAACACACATTTTTTCCTTCAAGAACATCTTTTATCTATTGGAGTTTGTTCCTTTTTTTCTCCCCCTTTCAGAGTGGCTGGTCTGGTTCAGGGGAGAACAGTTTTACATTACAACTGTGAAATCCTGGCATAAAGACTGCCTTTGTTCCCCGCCATTATTTTCACACAAATATAGTCCATTGTCACACAGCTGAAGTTAATTTGATCAACATTGGAGACATTTAACTGTTTTGTTCGCTGAAAAGGCTTGTTTCATGCTCATTTTCGGGGCATTGAAAAGCAATGATTGGCAGAAAAATAATGTTGCCGCTAACAATCCAGAGCAATTAGTTTCCCATGGGGAAGCACTGGGCCGCACTGGCCGCCACACAGTGATGCTTTGTGATTTTATGGACGGTCATCAGTCAACTGTCAGGGCGTCTCAAAGAGCCCTCCAATCTAAATGTTTCCCTTTAGGCTTTTCCCAGAACAACAGGCTGAAAGAGGAGAGAAAGGGGAGCCAGTTTCCAGGCAATAGACATGTTCTGCTGGAAGGGGGACTGAATAATTGCAGGGAGATCCTCCATAAAGCCCGATGAATTTATTAGACAGCGGGAGAGAGAGTGGTATGGTGTGTATGTGTGCCTGTGTGTGTGTGTGTATGTGTGCCTGTGTGTGTGTGTGTGTGCATGTGTGTGCGTGCGTGTGTGTGTGCCTGTGTGTGTGTGTGCCTGCTTGCCTGTGTGCGTGCCCTAGTGAGAAATGCCTGAAAGAAATAAGTGAATAAATATTATTTGAATATATAGTGAACATAGTAAATGTATGTTTATTATACTAAATTGGCTTATGGTATATGCACCTGCAATGGCCTTTGTATTTGGGTTGCATTACTGCAGGGAATATAGAGGAAAGGGCAGAGTGAAGAGCATAGCTTGTGGTGTCTAGGGGGAAGAGGTAGATGTGTTAGGTGTTAGTGTGTTAGGGTCTGTCTGTCTGTCTGTCTGTCTGTCTGTCTGTCTGTCTGTCTGTCTGCCTGCCTGCCTCCCTGCCTGCGTGCGTGTGTGTGTGTGTGTGTGTGTGTGTGTGTGTGTGTGTGTGTGTGTAGGGGGGGGGGGGGGGGGATTGTCAGTGTGACTCTGCGAACTGCCTCCTCACCCTGGGAGGCCCCCCAGTCAGTCTTCATTCTCCCAGTGAAGGACTAGTTCATTAGACCTCCTGCAGTGTCACCTTTGCTCTAACACATGCTACAGGAGAGAGATTGCCATGCAATAGAACTGAAGAACTGTAAATGAGCAAAACACTTCTCTACCATTTGCTCTACAGCATGTGCCTGCAGAATACAGGTATGGGGAGGCCAGTGGCTGCTATGATGGATATGTCAGAACCTACTGTAACCAACACCAGAAGATACAAAGCATGACTTCCCTGCCTGGGTTTGTTAAGGTCCCAGTTAAAAAGCGACGTTGGTTTGACGTTGTGTTGGGTTGGCTTATCCTCTAACCTCTGTGTGACCGCACTGCCCCCCTTTCTCTGGGTGGTGTGGGAGAAGAGGTAGGGGGATGGGGGGGTATCTGTCCCCTGGGTGTCACAGGTCACGTCAGGGGTCTTCCCCTGGCCCATTCAGCCACACGTCAAGGAGCACATTCTTCACAATGTTAACATTCTCCCAAATTTATGAAAATCACTCACAATGGATGACTTTGTGCAGATGTGAGTTGTGTTGACTTGAATTTGACTTGCCAATTTGTGGTAAGTCATCTTGTCAATCTCACCGTGACATCACCCCCAGGGGCTGCCACAGTTGGAGAGCCTAATCCTGTTACTCTGTCTTTTATGACTCAGATTAGCTGTCAATCACTCTCACTGGCATTTTGGTTTGGTGTATAGAGTAAGAGTACCATGCAATGTAAAACAGAATTCATTTTTGTGCGGGTGAGTGTGTGTGAGAGAGAGAGAGCGCAGTGAGAGTGTGTGTGTGAGAGGAATGTGCTCCCAATGCATTGTGCCTATGCTGTAGGGGGCCTGGGAGCAGAGTTAGGGGCCGTGTTATAAATTAGCGGCTGACCCCCGTCTTTGTGTTGCCCCAGGAAGGCCTGACTAATAGCCCCCCCTCAGTGAGAACGGCCCCTGTGAAGAGCCCCTTTCAGGGGTGTCACCGCACGATGAATTGGCTGGGGGGAAGCATGTTTATAGACTGTGTAAAGAAGTGCGTCTTTGTGGGGGAATGTCGCTGACACTGTTACAGTTTGCCCGAATGAACTGTGATGACGCGGCTAATGGGGCCCCCGCTGGGGGTCTCACAGGGGGGCCCCAGGACCCCCCACATCAGCCCTATTCACGACCAATCCGCTGTGGCTAATGTGGTCGATTCTTCGGGCGGCACAAAGGGCAAGCGAAAGTCAACTTTCACACCGGCGGGTCACCCCAAGTGCTTTAGGAAATGAGCGTGTAAACAGAGTGTTACCTTCTGACCTGCGGCTGATACCTTAGCCCGCAGACAAAACCACCAGGGCCGTGGTATTAGACATGGCTATTAGAGGGATAAAGCTATAGTCTCTCCCCCCCAGGACAGGCCCAGGGGAAACACACACACACACACACACACACACACACACACACACACACAGACCGGGGATATAGAGAGGTCTGCCTAGCCCTAGACCTTATCCTCCAATCGCTCTCTTCTTTTCTCTCTCTCCTTCCTTTTTTCTCCCCTCTCTCCCTCTCCCTGTTGATACTCTCCTCTTCTCCTTTTCTCATACTCTCCCCTCTTCTCTCTTCACTTTGCTCAGCTCTCTGTCTTTCTTCTTTGCAGTCTCTCTCCTCCCCCTTCTCCTTTTGAGAATAAGCTTAATGATATTTGTTCTTCAGAATTTGATTGTAATTTTATGTAACACATCTAAGTCACACACAATACAGCCTACTCTGTTCATACTTGATAATTTGACCTGGATAATTTCATCATAATCACTACAACATCTTTATTTTCATTTGTATTATTAAAATATTTTGAGTAACTCACACTTTTAGTTTTGGTTTATTTACCTTTGAGCACAAGGAGACATGGATCTGTACAGTGTTGTTATGATATGTGGAAGGAAGGTCATTGATGACATCAGCTTTCGTCTGAGTGTTTTGGGGTTAACCCTCCCCCCCACACACACCCACACACCCACCCACCCTCCCTCCCTCCCTCCCTCCCTCCCTCTTCACCCGCCTCTATCTCACTGCTGGGCTGAGACAGAGGTGCAGGTGTCCCACACAACAACAAAGCACCTTTTTCCAGACTCCTGTGCCCACCCCCTACCTCCCTGCCCATCAACCCCACCCCATCCCCACACAGACACTGGCTCTGCTTTACGACAGAGGGCCAGGATGAGACCCACCACGGAGTACCTCTCTTTTTACGGCCCTATAAATATATTGTTATCTGGGGGCCCGGCAATCCACCCAGAGATTTATCCCCCCGATTAGCGAGGCAAGCATCCTGAATCATTAATTACACAAGAGGCAGCAGCTACCTCAGTCTTAATTTCTTATCTCTTCCCCTGTAGATGGGGGACTCCTCCTAAGTAAATGATTAGGTATAGGAAGTTAATTATACGTCGCTTAGGTGCGTTTTAAATGCGCTTGGATGCCGGCGCTGCCGTAGGGGTGTCTGGGGCTCTGGAAGCATTCCATGACTCTAGGATCTGGACTCCATGAATCGTCCTCACAGATCAGCTGGACTGCCTGACTCTCTCTCTCTCTCTCTCTCTCTCTCTCTCTCTCTCTTTCTCTCTCTCTCTCTCTCTCTCTCTCTCTCTCTCTCTCTCTCTCTCTCTTTCTCTCTCTCTCTCTCTCTCTCTCTTTCTCTCTCTCTTTCTCTCTCTCTCTCTCTTTCTCTCTCTCTCTCTCTCTCTCTCTCTCTCTCTCTCTCTCTCTCTCTCTCTCTCTCTCTCTCCCTCTCTCGTGTATTCTAAAGCATAGGATTGGTCTGAGCACAGGCTCTCACACCGATCTGTCTAAATCCATATGGGAGAGTGCACAAGTGCACCTCAAGGGAAGTGTGGCGAAATGGGACGGAACTCATACAGAAAGCATCTACAAACATTACTCATTGAAAGTAAGCAGTAACACAGATCATGATAGGTCAAACAAGCCACTCCAAAGAAATCTTCTCATTTACTATTTTAAATTGCACTTTACCATTAACTCACTTTCATTCCCTAAACTATGATTTGATGCTTTCAATGCATTATCAACCCTTATTTCATCCATTCACATTAGATATGAGGGGGGGTGGGTTGGGGGGGTGGTGGGGGTTCTGGGATGTCTTTTGATATGTTTGAGATGGACACCTGCAGCCAACGTATTTATGTCCACCAGGTGGTGCTGTGCACTTCAGAAATTAAATGCCCCGAGTCAAGAGAGAGAGTCAAAGAGAGTCGAGAGCTGTTCAACCACTTTGATGACAAACTGTTTCATGTTTTCCAGGATTACTGACCAGCGATATGAGAAGGTGCCATATTTTGTCTTTGGGGACTTCAACTTCAGGTTGGATTCAAAGCAGGTTATTGAGGTAAGCATGTTCATATAAGCGTGTGTGTGTGTGTGTGTAATTATGTATGTATGTAATTTACTTTAGGGGGCACATACACAGAGCCCTCAGAATTATTGCTCATTATCCTCTCTACTGTGGCCAGCACAGCTGTGTTTGCCAACCAACCCTCCAAGTGCATTGTTATGTTATGGTGCCATTCCCTCTCTTTTCTCTCTCTCTTCCTCCCTCTCTCTCCTCCCCCTCTCATGGTGCAAATGGGGCCACTAGGAGTGTAGTGGAGTCATTCAGCATTCCTCATCATGTGGATAGATAGGGGGGCTGTAGTAGGACAACAAGCCGTAAAGTTCTCCTACACAGACAGTGGTTCTCTATGATAAGAGAGAGAGAGAGAGAGGGACCTACTTGTGGGGTGATTCCTTCTCTCACACAATGGCCCCTCAAATGACTGGCCTTGTTCTAGGTGTGGGGCATTGTTCCTCTAGAGCAGAGCCTCTCAAAGGGAAGGGAAGGGGGAGGAGGAGGATGAGAAATGAATGGAGGGGTTTCGCTCAAACAGTTCAGGAAAGGCTTCATCCTGTGAGGTAAGCGAGGAGGGCCTTTTGATCAGACGTTGCAGTTCTGCCATCCAACCACTAGGGGAGCACAAAATACTGTCTTGTATATCAAGGCTATTGCAACGGACTCCTGGATTGGCCAATCCGATAAGAGACAGGTCATCTGTTTTTCCCCTCATAGAAACTTCATTGAGGCAGCATGTTGATTCATGCTGCCGTGTTCAACAATATGATGTTTGGTCTGTATCTATGGCATTGATAGATTGCATTGGAATTCTGCCATGGAACATTGGATTTCACAGCAGTAATTGGGTCACATTAGAGCTGATCATGTGAGGATATACGAGTTTCTTCTGAGATAATCAGTGGAGGTCCCAAGTGCTGGAAGAGCAAGAGCTAGGGCAGTCTTGTTGAGAACACTGAAGACTATTTAGAAGAAGAAATCATCGGAAATCAAAGACACTCTGCCTTCTTATTTGGTGACTTTCATCGTGATATTTCATGCTATAAAATGGAATATCAACTATGATGAAATTATAAATGTCATGCTGTGGACATAATTTGAGAGAATAAGTCATGTAACAGGACCATCATCTTCAGCACATCTCAGAGCATTACAATCCTCCGTAACCGGAGGTTCTAGATTGTTCTAGTGATCTAGATCACCCCATTACCCCCTCCTCTTTCTCCCCCTTGCTCTGTGATAGGTAAGCACACCCCCTATCTGTGTCTCTAGCACTCTGAAATGCTGTTTAAGTGGAGCGGGGTCATGACCCCTTTTCCAGGGATGTGTGTAAGGCTGGCACCGGTGTGTGTGTGTGTGTGTCCTCCGTCCAGCTCCTTTCTCATGCACCTACACCACCCCCCTTTCACATGCGTACACACACACACACACACACACACATACGCATGCACGCTCGCACACACCACACACCACACACACTGCTCCAGTTGTTGGGTGCAGATGTTTCGGATTGATTTTCCCTGCATGAGGGGGTGGTGCCGTGACACTGGGGGGCTCTTTAGTCAGACTCAGGAAGTCCGAGCTGTGGGCCATGAAGTCCCCCCACCCGGACACACACACACACACACACAAGTCCCCTCTCCTTCATAAGGGGTCTTCATACTCACTGTTTAATAACACAAAAGGCTGATGTCATGCAGGCTAGTTGCTCGTTAAAGCGGCAGTATTTGCTGGTATTATAAACCCGTCCAGCGTAGAGCTTGGATGTCTGATTTAATGGTGAACCGGTTGGGTGTGTGGTTCTGGAGGGAGCTGTGATGTCACCAGTAAACAAATGGGTGTAGCCTCCATGTCAGTCTAACTCACAGCAAGGAGCCTATTTCAACCCTTTAATGACCATTAATGTCAGCAGGACAATTAGTGCACATCAGGGGGTGCTTTACAGTAGATTGGTTGTGGTGTATCGATTGGACGTGCTTATCTGGAGATTGATTCAGACACACTCACGCACACACACTCTCTCTCTCTGTCTCTCTTAACTCTCTCTCATACACACATTAGGCACCACCTATTACCTTGACCCTTTTGAATGCTCTTTCTTACAATCTCATGAGCAAGAATCGCCCCATACAGTACAGTATATAATCAAACAGCAATGATAATAACTTTCCTTTTTTTGCATTTTCAAATGTTTTTTGCACCACTTCAACACTACTCCTCTCCCTCATGTGTCTGTGTCAGCATGAAGGGCTGCTAGGAGGATCACCAGTAGTCATGCACCATTTACCCATCATGCCCTGTGGATGGGGGGTGAGAAAAAAGGATGTGTCCATCTGCGTGGTGGTGGTGGTAGTGGTGGTCTCCAGTCCTATGCAGGGACATTGTCCTAGGGTTGGACACAGGTGGCGGATTCCAGGCATGCTTGTGCGGCAGGATCAGTAACCAGAGGCTGTGGAACAGCCCCCTCTGAGCACGGCTCCCCATTAATTGTGTACGACAGAGGGAATTGGCTTCAATTGACCCCCATTCAGAGGGTCTTTCACTGGCAGACAAAAGACACAGCCACGTGGATACTAATGCAGGGGCTGAGCTCCCTGGAGGTGGTCCACACCACCACCTCACTCCTTTCTCCTCCCATGCCTGCTTTCACTTGGCCAAGCTAGGCAGAGGTGCAGGGAGGGGTGGCTCCAGGCCCAGACAGAGAGAAGGGCCCAGCCAGGTGCAGGTGTCCAGAGGAATGGTCCTGCCCTGCTCAGGCCTTGACTGGGTGGGAGGATGGGGCTATGGAACAGTGCAGGACAGTCATGGGTCCTGCATTTGATGACCTGATTTGGGGAAACACCCTCTGTGATGTTCAGGGTTTTCTGTGACCCATAAACACAACAGACAAGCCTGTAACTTACTGCAGGATGTCAACAGCATTGCCACGCTGCCTTTATTTGGTCCATTTTAAATGTTCAAGACCTTATTTACACCCTGTTCACTGCCTGTAGTCTTTAATAGTGGTAGGGTAGTCAGGGGTGTGAGAAGGCTAGTGTCCAGGGATGCTAGTGCTAGAAATGCAGAAAATGCAATGCTGCATCCCATTTCTCCACCATTCTGAAGTATACACTTGGGCACCTTTCCGCATGGATTTAAAATGGGAATGGATTGGTGCAAGTGGCCATGCTTGGAACAAATCCTATGCTTGTAAATTAATGTGGGAAAGTGCACAAATGCATACTTCAGAAGAAGGGTGGAGAAATTAAACACAACACTAGTCTTAAAAAGAGGTGGCTGCTGTCCTGTCTGTTTGTCTATACTTGTCCCATGCGTTTTGGAGCAGAGCGACCACTTGTGTGCTGGGGGACGGCCTGGCCACGACGGAGCTGTGTGGTGCATGATGGGACGTGCTGGAACCCCCGGGGGACAGGGGCTGTGAATCAGCACCGACAGTGACAGGACCAGGGCTCCGTGCCTGGATTCCAGTATATTTAAAATCCCTCCTAATTAAACTTAATAGAATGTAAATTTAATATCTGCAGAAATTGTGTGCTCCTGGCTGGCCCGTCTAATTTAAGGATTGATAGAGGCCATTGGGAAGGTTAATTACTGACTTGATCTACTGTCCCTGTGACATAGCTTGTGCCTGTTTTAATTGGAGTTTATCTGGTGCTACATGGGCAGATTTCATTAGGCTAGCGGCCTCTCACCGCTAAAGGGCCCTGCCTTTGAGTGAGATTCAGGATATTGAGGGTATTGAGTAGTGCCACCTGTCTGTGGTAGTTGGAAGGGCAGGGGACGGCCCATAGGCATCAATCTTTTCTCTTTGTCCCTGGCCTTTCTCTCTTGAGCAGCATGAAATTGAAGGTGGGGCCGTTGACTAGCCCCACTCCAAATGAATGCTGTAAAAAGCGCATTAATGACAAGTAGGGTAATAAATATTTCATTTTTCACGCTGTGAGACGCTTTACAACGTATGGCCCACGCCAGTAAAAAGTGTGTGTGTGTGTGTGTGTGTGTGTGTGTGTGTGTGTGTGTGTGTGTGTGTGTGTGTGTGTGTGTGTGTGTATGCGTTCATGTTTGTTAGCTAGCATGTGTGTTTCTGTGTAATAATGTATGTATGTCCATGGGATATTTGATAGACATTGATGCCCATTGTCTTGGCTGGTGAACCTGTTCTGCATAAATAATTTCCACAGCTTTTCCCTTTTTATCCAGCCTTTGATTAGCATGTGTGCGTCTGGCCTGCTATAAATCAAAACCCAGCCAGTGTAATTAAGTGTACACTACATTAGTCAGGCTAATTAATTTTGGGGGCCATCCATCCATTAGTCAGTGGGCTAGCACTGATTGGGCCTCTGTTCTGTGGGACCCTCGACACTAGGGACTGTGACCCTCCTTGGCCCCCATCTCACACCCCCACCCGTCTCCAGCTCTCTCAGATACACGCACGCGCGCGCGCACACACACACACACACACACACACACACACACACACACACACACACACACACACACACACACACACACACACACACACACACACACACACACACACACACACACACACACACACACACACACACACACACACACACACACACACACACACACACACACACACACACACACACACACACACACACACACACACACACACACTACTCCCAAAGTCCCACATCAGGAGTATCTACTTAATCAGATTAGATACAATCTGTCAAGAACAAACACACAGTGATAAACATGGTCATCTTATCTCAGAGGGCAGTCTTAGGTTGTATCAATATGATAAACCCCCATTATCAGATTACAATGAATCTTAGTATTAATGTAGTAGATTTATCATGCATGTCAGTCCACCCTATTTTCTATGAGCTGTATGTGATATTTCATCATATTCCATACAGCTTCACCTTGTTACAGAGGATGCACCAGATATTGGTTACAGAGTCATTGTGTGACACTCTATTTTCTATCCCCTCATTTTCACATACAGTAGGCTCAGACAAAGTTGTTTCTTTAGTTGATATGATAAACCATCATTATCTAGTAAGAAGACTCTAATCTGTCACAATGGGCCTCCATTATATCAGTGATAACCCATCTGGATAGATAGAGACTATTCCCCCTGGACAAAAGCTCCTGTTTTCTCCTTTTTTCTCTCGTTCCTCTGTTTGCCTTCCATGCTAATGAATGCAGAGAGAGAGAGAGAGAGAGTCAGCTATGAGGGCGGAACGCGAGCAATGTCCCTTTGATCAGAGCGCCGGCCTTCAATTAAAAACACGCGCAAATGAAGAACAAGCCGTGGCTTCTGTTAGTCCTACTCATTAACAACAGACCGTTTGAGGCCGTCGCAGCGCTGCAGCCATTGTGTGCTAGCCTGAGCCGGGCTGGCAGCTGGGCCCCGCCATGCCAGCGGTGGGTGGGATGGCGTGACCAGGGGTGAGGGCAGCGCCTGGCACCAGTGGGTACCCGCTGGTGCCCCCTCAGACAGGGCAGTGGCCTCCCAGGCCGTGGTTTGGCCCCAGCCCACCCGGTCCATAGCCTGACTAAGTCCGCATTGAATGTCAATGATGCTGGCTGCCGCACATCAGCAGCCTCAATCTGGCCCCACTGGAGAGGACACTCACTCAGAGCTCTTAACCTCTAGTGGGGTGTGGGTTAGCATCAGCAGCACTGCAACAGTCACAGACTCTTTTAATCTCCCGCACTTTGTCTCACAAACAATAGGCTATTTCTGTAAAAAAAAAAAAGAAGAAAAATTAAACCTTACTCACTCACTTACCTTCTCACTCTCTGTCTATCACCCCTCCTCACTTTCACTCCACCAATCCCTCCCCCTCTAAATGCTTTTGGGTTTTTGTCCCTAAATTCCAGAGCACTGATCATTTGTCTTTAACGGCTCAGGAAAGATTTTTCACTCCTAAAATAAGAGCTGAGAAGAAAAGGAACACTACGTTTTGTCTAGAGGAGGCGGGGGGGGTGAGAGAATTTTTTTTTCACTGAAAGCTCTTGTGTTATATTGGGTCGGGAAGCCGGCCTATGCTAAGGATATTAGCTAAAAGATATGGATAGGCAGACAGATAAGTGTATTCTGATACAGGCCTGTCATATGAGCTGCCTGACACCCCCTAGGACATTATAGTGTGTTCAGAGATATTAGGCTGTCA
The DNA here is from genome assembly GCF_951799395.1 of Argentina silus. Lineage (NCBI taxonomy): Eukaryota > Metazoa > Chordata > Actinopteri > Argentiniformes > Argentinidae > Argentina > Argentina silus. The sequence continues at coordinate 7,664,824 of NC_139653.1, read as the reverse complement.
CATGGTTGTTGACAAGACAAGCAATCATGTGTGTGGTGTCAAATAATGAGGCGGTGTAGAACTACCAGCGGATGTGTTTTAGAGCCGACAGTAAAAAGAGAAACACCAGAATTTTCGGTCCATTAACTTTGAATAACCTGGCAAACCTGGAATAAACTACTGTTACTATTGAGTTGAGAGTTCGCTTCTTTCCTTAGGAGTGCGTTTTCATCTTGTCCCTTCAAATAATTGACTGTTTCTTCCGCTCAATCTTATGTGTTTGTCTCCTGCAATGTACTAGATTAATGCATTTCCACAGAGTCCTCACCCTCTATCTTTGTTAAAAAGGACACCAGCCTTTGAAAACACAGGCTTTTTATTTAGTCTAAATGAAATGTGGCATAAACTGTGGAGAATAAGGCTGTCTTTGTGCCTCCTGCATAGTGCCCTGCTTGTATGATGTCAGTCTATTTTTGACTAATGCAGTCCTCTGCCTTCGCGAGCGGAGCAGAATAATAGCTTCTCTTTCTGCAGGGTGGGTTGGGGGTGCCAAGCAGGTCCCAGGACGGTGCATGTTGTTTCAGGGGGTTATGTAATGGTTTATTCACACACACACACACACACACACACAGAGGGACACAGCCTGTCCCTAGCTGTCTGAGAGTGCTTTAAATCAGCGTCAGATCAACAAGTCATCCTAGTTCCAGTTCGAAGGAGGCCAAACTTTGTTTGAGTTAACTTTGTTAGATATGTTTTTTTTAGTAAGCATTAATGCATGACAAGGGTGTGCATTAACAGCCGATATCCGTACACTTCCTCAAATGACCGGAAGAGTGCGGATATCCTTGTTAATGCACACATTCAGTGTTCTACACACCCTATGACACCTTGGGATTCTGCAGTGTTAATACGCCACGTAATTATACAGTAGTTCCCTCAAAATGCTCCCACACAGGCATATTCGGTTGTCCCTTGTTACATACTTTCCCAGGGGGAATGTCTGTAGCAGCCAGGTAGTCCATAACTTTCCCCAGGAGTTCACAACATTGTTGCTTGAATCCTTATGGCAAATCTGATATGCAGATCACTCCTGTTCAAGTATAAGGTGTCTAGTCTAGAATTGCAGTTACAAGTTTAATATGCCAACATACAGTAGGGATACTGTTACTATTTCCCATTTAGCTAAGTTAGTTAGCTGGTTAGCCAGCTGCATTCTCTTGTAAAGATGTCTTTCGTAGGAAAGAAAAGTAGTGAACCAGTACATAAGCTTGCTAGCATTTCTCAGATGCTAGCTATCTGATAAATTAGCCAACAAATCGCTTGTTATTTAGTATGACATCCATCGGGGTAGTGTTATTACAGTGTTGGCATGTCAGATATGTATTTTAGATTTTAGATATTGTCATGATTGTTTTGTGGTAGCCAGGGGTAACACAATTTGAAGCGAGAGGGATGTCAGCCATGTTTTTTGTTTTGAAAAGCCATTGGGTTGGCACATGAATATGTTAACCTTAAACCGCCCGGCACCCCTTTCTCAGCTGTGAGATTTAGCCAATCAGATCACATATTTCTCAGAACTCGTTTTATAGCAACTCTTCGATCATACAAACCAACATTTTATTTGTACTTTCGCCCAAAAATACTAATTACTTATGGCTGGGATATATCTCAAATTGAAAGTGAATGCTGTTTGAATATGGAATATAAAGAATGCATAATGAATGTTAAGGTGATGAAGAGATGTCATGATTTAAATGGCCTTGTTCATGGGGTTGGGTTGTTGAGCTGTGGATGCTGTCAGTCACAGAAGAGCCCTTTGTGACACTGCTGTAAACCCAGCGTTGGCACCCAGGGCCTTTAAACAACTCTGCTCACTGACATTAAGAGTCGCTCGGCTCCTTTTCACAGCCTCGCACAAATATCCCATCATATTTAAGAGGCCCCATTAAGTGGCACATTGAGAATTCATGGGCCTCTCTCAATCCCCCTGCAGTGATTTATCTGTGACTGCCATATTGCCCCGGTTCTTTGAGGAAGGGGGGGGGGGTCTCCTCTTTTTGTTTTTGAGGAGGCCCAAAACAATGCATTTCAGGCCCATTTCTCCTACAAGGCTTTCCTTTCAGGGGGCTGAGACAGGGACAGGGGCTGGTCTAACATCTGTTTGTGTCCAGATCCAGGCGGGACCCGAGCACAGCGCGCCTCGGCGGCCCCCTTCTCCTCTCGGCGGGGGTCTTTGTTCCCCGATTTCATGCTATCAGAGAGGCCGCATGTTTTCCTGTGCGGAGCTGTCAGTGGCATAAAGAACCCGGAGTGGGGTCACATCAAGAGGGATGGGCATGAAAAATTGGTAAATGTATCACAAAGCCCACCCACAAGATGGTTGCCTAGCGCGTTGTAACGGGGCGGCATCCCTGTACCTTTCTTTCCAGCCCTGAAACCCTGAATTATACCGTGGGGTCCCCCCCTCTCTGGCCCCGGTGGACAAGCGCATCATTTAGATGAAATGGTGCAAACAAATTAAAGGGTAGTACTCCCTAATGAATCGTTGTTCTTTGTCTCTGGGGAGGCCATTGTGCAGGGGTCTTCTTCAGACTGTACACTGAGGGAGACTGGAAACCAGAAACTTAATCATTGTCCACTTTTAGAAAATCTTCTATGGAGTACAGGAAATATCAAGCTCTCAAGCTTATATACAGTATATGTTTATGATCATTTAACTTGGTCAACTTATTTTTCATACAGAGGTTGCCTACACTGTGGAGTCGACACTTGCTGTAGTACAGGAGCTTTGTTAGAGAGTAGTCGGTCGTGTGTGTGCGTGCGTATGTATATGCATGCGTGCGCGTGTGTGAGTTTAGCAGGAGTGCTCCCCTCAGTGATAACACTGGTGTTGCCCTCCAGAGAGACTTGGATAAGACCCTTCATTAATTGTTCAGCCGTGATCTCTATTGATCACCACGGTAATGAACTCCACAGGCTCTGCTCCTCCACAGGACCAACACTAATTGCTGATCAGTGATCGCTTCTCTGATATTCTCTAATTGACTCACCAACAACAACCTCCCTTCCCCTCCCCATCCTGCCCCTCTGTTTCCTCCAATTGATGACTAGCTGGCTAAAGCTAGAGTGGAGTGAGCGTACATTTGTCTTAATTAGAGTGATAATGAGATTTTGTAGGGCCGGGGACACAGCTTCCTATAGAGCAGAGTTAATAAGTATGATGTTTCTATGTTGGCCATGATTTTAATTGTTAAGCTTTCTGTACTATGCTTTGCATCAGTAATAATCACCAGATGGTCTAAATTCACCTTGTTTCTCCATTGCTGTGATGTGAAAAACTAATTGCAGAAACATCGATGTCTGCTGTTTATGGCCTTAAAGCTGCTTTATGCAACACAAAACCTTAATCTGACCACTTTCAAATGGCTCATTGTCCAAACATGCTATTGTTTGACTGTATGGCCTTTAGTGAGGAGATCATGGAAGCTACCTGGTGCGTTAAACAGTCCTGCGGACATCTGCTGTGATTGGTTTCAAACTGCTGAATTAAAGTGGCAGTCTTAAAGAGGAAGGTCTTCAGATTAGATCTTTCATGAGGTTCTCTTTGTACAGGTGGCAGTAATGTGGCAAGAGCCTGGTCTGAGACAATGGCTCTTCTTAACTCTGCCCTAATACGCTGAGAAGTGCCTACCCTCCTTTTACACTTTCTACACACACTCACAATGAAGCATCTGGTGGCCTTTTCCTGCAGAGAAGTATTTTTTCCGCTATTGTGTTTGCAAATGTGCATGTGTGATTGGTAGCAATCACATATACAAGGGTAAGACTGAGCTTTTCAAGGGAATGAGTGTGTATGTTTGTAAGTTTGGTATAGTTGGATTTGTGTGTGTGTGTGTGTGCGTGTGGGGGGGGGGGGGGGGGGGGTGTACTTGCTCCCAGCTCCAGGGGTGTGTCTAGAACCCCCAGTAGTGGGAGGTCAGTGGGGTTAAAGTGATGAATTTTTATGGGCCTGTTCCTTGTGTTTCAGCCCTGTCCCTTTCTCTACGCGCTGCACTGCCTCTCAAAGGCAACCAAGCAGGTCAATTTGTCCCGCCAGGCCCCGGAGAATGGGCGAGCAGAGGAGTTAAATACCAGGGGGGCGAACACACACACACACTCACTCACATACACACAACCTCACACACTTTCTCCCCCACCCCTCCATCCTGTTGTCTTGGATGATTTGTGGCCTGTCCATTCTCCTTCCGAGGGGACAAATGCATTCGGTCGGATCCTGAAGGTAGCCCAGGGTTAAGAATGGCAGCCCTCCCAATGCCACTCATTGTTTTAGAGAAGTTTCCCAGATGTTATAATGAAAAGATTAATAGGGCACATTATCATTACCTCGCTCCCTTTTACCTCGCCTCGTTTCAGAGGGGGCGTTACGCAATTGGAGACCCCCTACAACGCGCCCTGCCATCACTGCTCTTCTGCTCTCTCACACTCTGGGGTTCATGGGAAGGAATGGGTGTGTGTGTGTGTGTGTGTGTGTGTGTGTGTGTGTGTGTGTGTGTGTGTGTGTGTGTGTGTGTGTGTGTGTGTGTGTGTGTGTGTGTGTGTGTGTGTGTGTGTGTGTGTGTGTGTGTGTGTGTGTGTGTGTGTGTGTGTGTGAAGGCTTTGAGGCATCGTAGGATCTTCTTCCATTCTTTTTGCCAGGGAGCCACAGGGCTAACCTCTCCCTCCTGTGAGTTTTGTTCAGGGTTATACTAAGGTAAACGGTAGTATAACATGGTTATACTCAAGCTCTCAGTCAGATCTCTGTATAGTACTATCAAATCATCCCATGTTAATAAATCCCCCTCCCAGTTCTGGCATTGATGAATCCACTGTGTTTAGTGGGCTTAATTAGCAACCCATGGAGAGTGTGTGTTGGGAGATCTCTGGCCAGACTCCAGGCAGCTCGGGTGGGGAGGGTCAGTCCTGATTTAAGAGCCTTGCTGTGTAATGGGAGTTGGGGAGGAGAAGGTAAATTTGTTTTTGCCCACTTTGAAACCCCGGGCCGCACTGGTTGGGGCAGATGTCTCAATTACGCATGCGGGACAGGCTGATGAAGGGGGGAGGGTAGGGGAGGAGGGGGGGCAGGGCAGAGGAGACGAGAGTGCTAAGCTAAACCTGCCAGTTGTTGGCACCTACTCTGAGATGGTTGGCAGTTCCTCCTACGCACGGCGGTGAGAAAATAATGGCACGTTGTGACAATGCCACTGCCCCTGGTGACAGAAAGGGCAGCCCCCGTCCCCTTTTGGTAATGGAGAATGATCTCTTTAAGCACAGCGGAGGCCATACTCCACTCATTGTCCCATCTCTCTCTCCTCCACTCTCTCTCTCTCTCTCCCTCTCCCCTCACAATCAAGATTTAATTGCCATGCTCTAAATGCACTCAATGGGTTATTATATTGGGCCGAATGGCAGGATAGTGAACAGTGGCATAGGCAATGATTGACTGGCAACCTCCACTGGCAGGACTGAGCGATGGAAGCAAAGCCCTGCCCAGCCAGCCGCCATGGCTTAAACCCCACTCCCATGCCAGGGCAGTCCTTTGGCACTCTGCCGCACCCCAGGCTCACGTACCCGCGGGACACTAAAGGCCTTGGAATGTTGCAGAGGTGTGTGTGTGTGTGTGTGTGTGTGTATATATATATATATATATATATATATATATACACACAGTATATATATATATTACATATCGGGGCCAGTTCAACTCATTACAATGCACTACAACATGCACAGGCATGCATGAATGTGCATGGGATACTTATATCTATATATATATATACAGATCAGTGGAGGTTATCAAGGGAAAGAAATGTTGTTTATAATGGTAACTGGCTTTGAATATACAAGTTTGCACGTGTGTGTGTGTGTGTGTAGTACATCATATTGGTTGTGTTGGGGTTAAATGGGGGTTTTGGAGGGGTCGTGACAGTGTTGTGTTTGAGTTGGCCTCAAACAGATCTCCATCTGTTTGTAAGGCCGGATCAGGAGCAGAAAGGAGGAGAAGGGCTGATCGGTGTGTTTGTGTGCTTTGAAGTGGGACAGATTGCTTTTAACTCTCTAAAGAGAGACGCTGGAATAGAGAGGTCTTTTAACCAGCCGCTTCCTACTCGGACAGTCATGAGATTACTTGATTGAAGTGCAAAGCGACCGGCATCCCCCACGATGCACCTCGGCAACCTCCCATCTAACACCCCTAGCCCCGTCCCTCTACAAACAGTCCCTCCATCTCCCAGTGTTGACCCGCCGTCACCTATAATGTAAAGCTCTGTCCGGAACATTCTTTGTACGGGCTGTTAGGAAGGCTATTGGCAGTGAAAAGCAAAAGCAGTGAAGACGTCCCATTGTACAACTGTACATACTTGTTTTCCAAACTTCTCATCCTTGACAGATGTCCTGCTTTTCTCTCTCTATTTTTTCCCTACCTCTCTTTCTCTCTAATCCTCTGTATCAAATGAAAGCCAATTGCAGTCAAACGAGTTATGTTAATATCATTTGGGGGGGGTCAATGAGAGCTTGTTTAGATGTAATGTATTTAGACGCAGGTGCTTTGATGGGCCTCTTGAAGAGAGAGCTCTGTTCAGGACCCCCCCACCCCCACCCAACCCCAGTGGTCACATTACCAGGGTGCCTATTACCAGATGCATGATCCACAATTAACGGCGGTGAGTGCTGGGTTAACTCGTGGTCAACATCTGTCCTCTCTTTCTGATCGCCTTGTTTGTTTTTTTTTTCTATTAATTTCTAGTTTCTAGTCTGAGCACCTGGGCTCTGCTGGCAGTGAGACAGGGGCGTTCCTGCATTGATCTGGGCCTTAAGCGGTGGCATGGGGTTCTCATTTATCCTGCCCTTCGTTAGGGGGGGGGGGGAATCTCATGATGAGAGTCTGTGGTGGGGCTGATGATGGGACGGTGGGCTGGGCCTGGATGAACGAGGGATGGGGGAGGAGAGAGATAGAGGGAGGTTGTTTTTCGCTGAGGCATCCCTGGACGACAGGAGAGAGCTGTGATCAATGGCGTGCAATCAGCCGCCTCGGACTCCCGTGACACACTGATCAGTCATAGTCAATGAACACATGAATGAATCAATCAATCACATGTCTGAGCCTACCACGGAACAACGTAGGCTCATCCAGCATGTGGACAGTCCAGACCACTACACCGCTGGGTACAGTGGACGCACGCACATAGTGCACAAAACAAATCTGATTCATCCTCATAATTGAATTGTGTATTTGTATTGCAGCTGTGGAAATTTGTATTTAACTCTCAAATAATTCCTCTCGTATTCACTGCATTCCCAAAATGGGTATAGCTCTCTATGCCTGCTTAGCTAAACAAATTCTGCCACAAGATCAAGACCGCATTTTTGTTGTCGTGTTTTTTTCCTTGTTGAACCTTCAGGTCAGAGGCAGTTGGCACAAGGTGTGACACAGACACAAAACCATTGTGGACCAATGATCTCATGAGATCTATGATCTCATTGTCTAAGCTCCAAGAACGAATTAACCAAAAACTCATTTAAATCGTTTGTATGCTTGCTTGCGCAGGTGTGCTTTTGCTCTGAGATGGGGACATATTCATGTATAGTGATAAGTAACATTGACCCTTGTGCTCAAACAACAGATTTTCCTGGCTAGGGCCTCGCTTGCTGGATTATAGAAATCATTTGAACATGAATAGAGAGCCCATTTCTGTCCCTTAAATATTGATGTTTTTTTAGGCCAATAAGCTGTGTGGGTTTCTGGCTCTGCTGCTGGCTGTGAAGTGGCCAGGGATTTCTGCTTGGCTGGGTTTTGGATTTGCAAAGCTGACAGAAGGGGTTCTCTGGGAAGAATAAGAGGGCCAAACATAGTCACTAACTTGAAAGGCTCATTTGAATAAGATAACTTTTTTTGATTTTCTTTTTCTTTCTTTTTTTTTTGCTCAGCCCTCCTGAAGGACTTGATGGCTCCGTTTTCATTCTTTGTGTGTTTCCTTCCGATGTAGTGGTGTTGTATTTATCGTAGAAAAGATGGAGTGCACTACAGCACATTGGTGATGTATTTTCAACAATGTTCATCTTCAAATCATCGAAGGAGAATGCATTTTCCTGGATTGTCTCTGCTGGTTGTGGCTACAATGACTTTTTGACAGGGAAAGTATCTCTGCCTTGCCCTTCTCCAGCTCCTTCTTTGGCCTATTCATTGCACAAAGCTGCTTAAGCGCACTTAAGCGCATTAGCATTTGGATGCCAGGGGAGCATATTGACCCTGCATTTGGAGAGCCTAAATGAGTGAAAGATGGAGCGATTTGTTAGGACTTTAGAAAGCAGCTTTAGGGAAGGGAAGGGGGGGGGGGGACTATGCAGGGGTGTTCCACTTTCACTTACTGTGGGTGTTTGTTCTAATCTGGTGTGCTGTTTGGGGCGAGCAGGACTGATTTGTGACATTTCGGTCTAAAGGCCCCTTTTCTGCCCGTTATATTGGCTTGACCCAATTATCTAATCTGTGCTTTGAATTTCAATCAGGGCCGCTGTCCCTGACACTATGGTATGGGAACCACTGGCTGGAGGATTACCTCATTCAACTGTCTTCAAACACAGATGGTAGAATGTTTAACTAATTGTTAAAAGAGTTCACAAAAGGGAATTTAACCATGCACACGGTCCACAGGGTCAGTACATAGTACAAAATAAAGAGGGGGGACAGAAAGATTCGGACGGGGTGGAAGGGGGGGCTGGGGTTCTTTGAAAATAAATCTTTCAAATGCGTAGTGGTGTGCATGTGTTCTGTGTGTGTACTGTTGGATGGCCCACAATAGTGATACAGTGGTCAGCATTGTGGACTGTATAAAATGTGGGTGTGAGTGCGGTGCGTGATGATGATGCGCTTTTTTGTTGTCTTTATGGTGTGCATTGAATAACAGGTGTCCTTTGATGTCATTTAAACGCATTGGTTTTATTTCTTATATGGAATATTTACACAGTATGATAGTTTGTGAATTGTTAGGTCTTTGCCTAACCCCCCTGCCCCTCTCTTTCCTTACAGAGTCTCTGCTCCACTGCCACCATGCAGACTGTCAGAGCCGCCGACACCAATGAAGTCGACAAGCTAATATTCAGAGAAATGGACAATGATCGAAAGGTACGCCACAGCAGTGACATTAGTAAATAACATCCAGGCCACTGCTCTGCTGGCCAACCATGTCCTTGCTCCTCAACTTTGTTGGAGCAAGTGAGGCAAAACTAATTTCTGAGCAAGCAGACAATGAAGTACAATCTAATCTAAACTAATAATGTGCCCTGTTTCACAGTGCTTACCACCCACCACACTAGATGGACATACAGTAGTAGGCCTCAACATGTCAGACACATGCAGGAGAATTATCACTGCTCCCAACACCACAACACATTACACTTGATTAGTGCTCTAATTATAAAGTGCGGTTCAGAAGAGGAGAGCTTTTAATCAGGCCGTTCTCCCTTCTTCTCCTCTTTAGGTTGTACTACAACTTGAAAAGAAGCTTTTTAATTATATCAACCAGGATGTTTTCCGGGAAAACAATGGGACCTCGGTAAGTCATACATTTTAGCTTTATTGCTATATTGCTATAGCTGTATAATGGTGTATTCAATTCATCTTTTTTTTATTGCATAGGTCAGGACTTTTTCTGTTGAGGGCAACAAGAATGTGCAACATTTATAACACGTTGTCATCTTTAGAAGGAAGGAGGGCCACGGAACAAGTGAATGAAAGACATTGATGTGATGCAGCTGCAGAATTTGATTTGAGGTTTTCTCGGTTGGGGGGGGTGGGGGTGGAGGGGGTAGGTAAAAGGATTAGGCAGGCAGGCAGACAGTGAGTGTCATTGTGACAGGGGCAGAACTGAGCGATACAGATGGGAAGACTGATGCCCTCACGCCTCCTTAGCCCAAACACTCTCATCGTCCCTACCAAGAGGTCATACGTCTGATGAATTGCACGGCCTCAGATAAGATTATCTAAAGTGTCTGCTGTAAGAAAACTTCTGATATATACTTCCATTTTAATAAGGCCGTATTTTGCAGTGAGTGATGGAGAAAGCACTAGAGATTCCAATGGAGACAATAGACACGTGTGTGTGTGTGTGTGTATGTGTGTGTGTGTGTGTGTGTGTGTGTGTGTGTGTGTGTGTGTGTGTGTGTGTGTGTGTGTGTGCGTGCGCGCATTCCAAGAGTATCCACTATACCTCTAAAGTATCTAATATGACACTAAGTAGTTCCCAAACGATCTATTCACCCATGAGTGTGTTTTTGTGTGTTTGTACTGTGATAATGTTATCTTCATGTTACCTTATAGAGTGTGTGCGTGCGTGTGTGTGTTAGTACAGTAGCTGTGTGTATCTGTGTTTGTTTTTATTAGTAGCTGTCTGTGACGGTTGGTGTTTGTAGCTGTGCGTGTGTGTGTGTGTGAGTGCGTGCGCGTGCGCGCGTTTGTGTGTGTGTGTGTGTGTGTGTGCAGCAGAGCTGAAGAGGACGCCCCCCCCCCTTTCCAACCAGAGCTCAGCAAGATAAATGACATAATGGGGCATCAGAGATAATCTGATGGTCATGGTCTAGTTAAACACACCGTGTTATGATGCTTATAAAACAAACTACCTTTCCAAAAGGATAAATGTTCCCCCCTACGCCCCTCCTCTTGAAAAAAAATCCATTGCATCCTTCATCAACTACTAGACTTGTACTGGCTTGACAGAAATTTAATTCGAGGCAGCTCTCGAAAATAATTATTGTATTTTGAGAGGAGTAATCATTGGCCAGGACATGATTGAATGTGTCCATGCCTATTGACTTTTGCTATGATTAATAGGTTTGTTTAGTCGATATTAACCATCAAAATTGTATAATTAATTATCCCCGCTGCTGTCAGGCTGGGACGATGGAGAGCCCTGATGAGTATTTGGGAAGATTACATTTTTCCGGGGCTCTCGGGCGTCGAGGGGCACAGGAGCTTGTGCCGATGGAGAGGCGGGAGGGGCTGTTCAGTGCCCCCGTGGTCGAGGATTCTGTGCAGACTCAGGCCCCCCTCCCCGCCACCCCCTGTCCAGCAACGCATCCCCATCCAGTAGCAACCCCAACCCCCACCCCCCACCCCCCCTCCATTGATTTTGTTTCAGTATCTCTTTATTGTAACTTTATCAGTGTGGTGCGGGCAGACGAGTGGCTGGGGGAGGAGGGTGGGGGGTGGGGGTGGTGGGGGGGGGGCTGTTGCGAGTGATGAACTTTTCTGTCAGGGCTGCTGCTCCTCCTTGTCATGCTCCCAACGTACCCGCAAGCATTACTCAAGCCGCAAGAGTTTTAGAGATTAAGGAAATAAATAAATAAATCCCCTCCTCAGCTAAACTTCTTTCATATTTTACCTGTCAATGCTCTTAAGTGGTTATACAACAACCATGCTAAATAAAATGTGACCTTAGTGGACATATAAACCTGCTGGGCTACTGTGCTGTCTCTTAGCCTAGTGCACGCTGCTCTGAATAGCCCCATAGTGTTTTTACAAGTATTGATCTGGTCGTGATGTATTAAGCATACATACATATATACATACTGTGCTGTGCTTTGATGTCCACGGCTTGCTTGTCCTTTGTACAGTACGTCTCCTAGCCATAGCTTTGGTCCTGCACGACCAAGACTCCTTACACAACTAACAGCTAGAAAAGACATAGATGTTACTGTAGAAGAAACATAAACAGTGTTTCAGCATTGTTGATATTTTTTGTCCTTCACACAGGTCTGAGAATAACACACACACATACTGATATTATTTTGGATTATGCCATTTCCCTGATATTCTAGATTCTCACTGGACATGCAGTAGGTCTAGCAACAGTCTAGGTAACAGAGAGCAGAAGAAGAATGTTTCCTGCTGGCTGTAGATGTGTGTGTTGTTGACCCTCAGCCCTTGGCCATCGCCTATCCCCTGATAGTTTATCGTTTCCACACGAAATAATGAAGATCTCATAAAAAAAGAAGGAAAAATATGGCCCTGCAATGAAAGCCAAGTGTGAGGTATAAAAATCAAATTAAATGACCTTTCACCTCTGCGTTTATTGATGGCCTTTAATGGCAGCAGTGTGTTGTCAGAGGGGATGTTTGACAACGTGTAAATCAACGCACAATTACGGGCTCTGGACAAGCGTCTAAGCTGGGTGAGAGGGACAGTCGGCCAGAGACCTCGTGTTCCCCCTCTCCCCGCAACTTCTGCCTTTTAACAATCACAGCCAGCGTGATTTAGGTGTATGTGCTCATCCAGCCGAAGTAAGAAATCTGAACCTGGCCCATTTTTTTTCCCGGGAACTTCTTCATCTTTTCTCCTTGTCTACGATATTGCCCCAAGCCATATCCTCTGGCCCTTCACAACTTCAAGGTCATTTCTGGCTGACAAACTACTCCAGCTTTATAATGCAATGAGTCCTTGAACCAATATAAGCTAGGATTTTTTACTGCTGACCTACCAGACCAGCAAATCATTATGCTTAATTGACCCGGGATGAAATGTAGTGTGAAATTTCAGCCCTCTGCGGGTTTTCCAGTCACCTAAATGAATTACTCAACATTCACTTAGGACTCACACACACATCACGGAAACACACACTGTGCTTCGTCGCACCCCAACGCTGCTCATCTGCTGCCTGTTAAAGGAGTCACTTCACATCTGAGCTGTTTTAGCCCATGGAAACAAACACACACACCTGTGCACACAGACATACACATGCATGCACACAGTAATCGTTTTACGGTAGGGTTAACACACAAACACACAGTAGTCTATAGCCTAACCTTACCCCACCATTTTAATCGCTTTAACTGTTAATTATTTGTAGGAAACATTGACTATATGCTACTATCTATCTATCTATCTGTCTGTCTGTCTGTCTGTCTGTCTGTCTGTCTGTCTGTCTGTCTGTCTGTCTGTCTGTCTGTCTGTCTGTCTGTCTGTCTGTCTGTCTGTCTGTCTATCTATCTATCTATCTATCTATCTATCTACAGGGCCCTCCGTAAGTATAGGAAAGAGGAAGCATTTTGTCTTCTTTTAGTTCTAAGTTTGAATTTGAAATCAAATGATTACTATGGGGTCAAAGTAGATATTCCCAGCTTTAATTAAATGGTTTTTTTCTGTCTAAAGCTAAAACGTCAAAATAAAGCACTCATGTTTAGTATTTTTATATGTTTGCCAATTAAATGCATGTTCAAATGGATGATGAAACCATCCAATGAGACTGGAAACATTTCCACAAACAGACAAGATATTTCTGTACACTTTAGAATTAATTCTGCTGCTGCCACCAGCAGTTACATCATCAATGAAGACAAGTGAGCCAGTTCCAGTGGCAGCCATACACAACCAAGCCATAATCCCCCCTCCACCATATTTACAGATGAGGTGGTATGCTGTGGAATTTCTGGTGTTTTTCTTAATTATAATGAACATTCTTCAGTCATCCACTGTAAAAGTCTTTCTTGGTCTACTAGGCCATTTGCGATTGCTAAGCTCACCAGTGTTTTTCTTCTTTTGGAGGATGTTCTAAACTGTTGTTGTTGGCAAGCCTATGGTTTGGGATATGTTTATGACAGTTTATTTCCGATTTCTCAGCCCAATAATGGCTTCCTTGACTTGCAGTGACAACTCTTTGGTCTTCATGTTGACAGACACTAATAGCAGACTCCAGAGGACCACTTAAAGGCTAGAATCAATACTAGACATTGATACTAGACTCTTATGCCTGCACAAATGATGTGCCGGAACACACCTGACTAACCAGAAACACCTGTCAAGCCAATTTTCCAATACTACTGGTTCCCTGGAAATAGAGGGACTATTTATGAAAAAGGGTTGTAATTTCTAAATGGTGAAACCAATATGAAAAAAGAAAATATTGAATTAAAGCTCTACCTTAACCTCATAGTAATTGTTTGATTTAAAATCCAAACTGAGTGTAGAGCTAAAAGAAGACAAAATGCTTCCTATTTCCAATACTTATGGAGGCCACTGTATATATCTATCTATTTACTTACACACACATGCACAGTAGAGTACAACATACTGTATGCTATGTTACAAACTTAGATGTTAGCGTACTTCTTCACACAAGCGTTCTCTATCTCATTCACACACATTGACACTCTCACACACACTCATGTCATTGGGAGGGTGGTGCACAGTGGAGCGTGTGGCGCGTCCCTGGGTTCCATTCCTCATCCACAGTGTGTGAGCCTCTCCTGTGACCCTGCCTGTGTGAGTTTGATGAATGCTGCACATCTGCCCTCCTGAACCACAGAGACACTGTCTGAGAGCCCTGCTGCCTGGGAAGTAATGGCCACTGTTCTACACCACTGATACACACACACTCTTTACCCACGAGTGCACACATACAGTATTTGCGCTTGCCCCCAAGCCTCCATTCACTCATACAGGCATGCATGTGCACAAATGCATGCAAACACACACACACACACACACACACACATCCCAATGTATGTGCAAATGCCAAATGTTGTAACTTTCTCACTAACATTTGTATTTGATACTTGAATTGATGGCTGCTATTGTACTCGTCTGACAAGCCTGTCATCTCCTGGCCCTGTTGGGTTGTCTGGATTGGATGTCTCCACCACACATTATCCCTGTTTGTTGTAACATCTACATTGGGATTTCATTATGTTCCATTCACTCTTGTT
>NC_139653.1:7637954-7649915 GCF_951799395.1 Argentina silus | reverse complement strand
AGAGCCAGTTATTAGTGTTTTATAAATGCACTTATAAATGCTTTGAAAACTTACCCTGATGTGAAATCATGCAACATTATTTGCAATGGTTAAACAGTTGGGAAAGTTATTTCCTGAATTGTGGGGATGATTCGGCTTGCAAACGATTCAACACATCTTTACACACAGTACAATGTGACGATCTCCCAAATACAGTACATACTACTAGTACTGTCACCATGTTTTTTGCCCCATAGCCCATATTTGAAATCATCCCAGATTGTATTTGTTGATAATCTATCCACTACTTACCCCTTCTCTGTGTTCACTGATGTGTGGTCTGAGCTGGTTTGGTTAATCAATGAGTGGACCACATTGATTAGTAAGTCATAATTAATGTGTACCTACAGTATAACATCTAAAAAAAAGTAGCCTCTCCTTTCATAAACAATTATGAAGAGTAAAGAATGTTCATATGGGACATCAAGTAAAGTGATCATTCAGCATTCATAATAAGTAGTCATTAATTCACATCAATTATTTATTCATGCTTGTCTATACTATAGTAATGACAGAGATGGCATTCACTTTTAACAACACATAACCCAATAACAAACTGAAGCAAGGCTTAGGTTAACCATAACCCAGCTGCGGAATAAAAATAGATTAATAAGCAAAACGTTTAAAAGGTGCGTGTCACAGTGTTGACATCAATTTACAGGCTTGCGATACTGGCTAACTAGCTACTACCTAGCCTGATTCTGTCTGGCTAGTGAGCATTACCCTGAGCATAGTGGCCCCATACAGTATACAGGGCCCTCCATCAGTATTGGAAAGAGGAAGCATGTTGTCTTCTTTTAGCTCTAAACTGTTTGGTTTTGAGCTTTAATTCAATGTTTTTTTTGGGGGGGTTCACCATTTATAATTTTTTTTTTAATTTTTTTTATAATATATAAATATACTCCCCCTATTTCAGGGCTACGTAAGTATTTGAAAAAAATCATATAATGTCCAACTAAAGTCCTAATGTTTAGTATTATGTAATAACTGCATGAAGTCTGTGACCCATTGACCCCACCACTGGGTACATTCTCTGGTGATTCTCTGCCAGGCCTGTACTGCAGCCATCTTCGTTGTTGTTGTTTTTAGGTCTTTTGCCTAAAATCTCATCATCAGGAAATGAGATGTTCAATTGGATTTAAATCTGAAGATTGACTTGTCCAGACTATGGCAGTATGTTTGGGGTCATTGTTTTACAGTATGATGAAGCATCATCCAATGACTTTGGAGGCATTTGCTTGTACTCGAGCAGATAAGATGTTTCTGAATACACACTTCAGAATACATTCTGCTGCTGCTGTCAACAGTAACATCACCAATTAATACAACATAGCCAATTCTTGTGGTAGCTATACATGCCCAAACAAATAGTACCCCCTCCACCATGTTTCACAGATGAGGTGGTATGCTGTAAATATTGGGCAGATCCTTTTTTACGTTGCAATCACTCTGGTACATGATCATATTCGTCTTATCTGCCCACAAGAGGTACTTTTTTTAGCAAACTGTAACCTGACCATACTTTTTGAGGATAACTAGTGGTTTGCACCTTGCAGTGAAGCCTCTATAGTTCGGCTGGTGACTCGTGGAGAGTGTTCCTGATCTGTGGGACAGTTGTTTTCAGTTTTTTTCTTAATTATGGTGAGCATTCTTTGGTCATCCACTGTAGAAGTCTTTCTTGGCCTACCAGTCCGTTTGCGATTCTGAGTTAACCAGTGCTTTCTGTCTTTTTTAATGATGGTAAGTCTAAGGTTTTGGATATGTTTCTGATTGATTTTTCAGATATTTCAGCCTCATAATGGCTTCCTTGACATTCATTGAAGTCTCCTTGGTCCTCGTGTTGACAGACACCAATAGCAGACTCCAAAGGCAAATGCAAAGCCTAGAATCAATACTAGACATTGTCAGCTCTCTTATGCCTACACAAATGATGTGATGGAACACACCTGACTAACCAGACATTTTCCTATACGTTTGTTGCTCTGAAATATGTATAAAAAGGGTTGCAATTTCGAAATGATGAAACCAATCTGAAAAAAGAAAACATTAAATTAAAGCAGAGAATTGATTGATTTCAAATCCAAAACGTTGGGAGTATAGAGCTAAAAATGTTTCCTCTTTCCAGTTCTTATGGAGGGCACTGTAGCTATAGTGTCCCTCTAGCTCACTGTGTACTATTGGTGTTTAAACTACAAGTTGTTTCAAGCTTATAACGAAGCCACACTGGTGTGGAGCTAGCTGGGTATCTCTAAGTTAGCCAGTCATGACAGTATCAAAACGAATATATAGCTATCTAGCTAGCTTGTGGAGCTAGTTAGCGTCACCTTTAAAATAATATGATAGCGCTATGTGATTTACACCTTTTTGTTTCATTTTATTTTTGAGGCAGCAGCTGGCCATAGCCTACTAACCGATTGTATATGTTATACATATTTGATAGTTTTTTACCAAATACTGGTTGTCAAACCCGCTTCTTCAAAATAAGAGTACTGCCCTATATGGTTTAAATGCTAGTAACGCTGAACTGTAATCAAATAACCTGCTGTAAGATACAGAGTGACCTGTACATTGTGACCCAGTAGCAGTCATTAAACCCAAACCTACAGACCTTGACCTTCACATTGCCTGTGCATTGTCTCTACCATTGTACCATTTGGACAATATAGGGCAATCAAAGGACTATTTTCAATGATTACAGTATTAAGCAATTATCATGAAACATTATTGATGTCATTCTTTATTATTATTAGTTATTATTCTAGAAGAATGGTAAGGAGACACATGGTGAATGAAGAACCGTAAGAAATAGTTAAGAAAAGATTCCACATCAACTGAACATGCCAGGTTGGAATCAATAATCTGTCTGAATAATCTGACATTTTAAATTAATCGGCCGATCACCAATTGCGCACATTTTTGCCAATATTGGCCGATACCAATTGCTGGCCGATCAATCGCTACATCCCTACTTGTCATTAGGATATCTGTGAAGCTTGTATGCAGAAATAAAATAAAATATTAAAATAATTCTATTTTGTGACTATTCTTAGGGTGAACTGATATATTTTTTAATATATTTTTGAGTCAAGTACTCCTTTAATGACTCTCTCTGAACCATGCATATTCTAACTCATTCACTCCTGTTATTTAAGAAGAGATAAACAGTAGGCAATAGTGATTGTCCTAATTGTAGATTTCATGGCCCACTGAACACTCATGTTATAGATAAACTGTAGTAAAGTACTCCATATGGTTCTTTGAAGAGGTACTACTTGCATACTGGTAGAAGTGGCTCTCAAGACCAGTGTATAAACGATTTAAAAAATTTAACTTAATTAGAGGAAATCAAACCCAGACCTCCCGTACACCCATTGCTATCTATTGCCCTGTATGATATATTATTGTAATGTGCCTGATTGAAGTACTAGTGTCTGCTGTTTGCCCATCTTGCAATCAAATGGATACCTTTTCTGAAGGATTTTCTCTGTACAGTACCTGCCCCCATGTGCCCATGTCATTCACCCCTACCTCTCTAATCATGTGTTCGCTTATCACAATTCGTTATTGTCAATCAGCAGCATATGCCCCAAACCATTTGAATGACAGTTTTGGAGGATTCCATATTATGTACCCATCGTTACAACTGTGTTTGTAACAAATTAATTGTATGACACCTAGAAATTATTCAATCAACCCCACTTTGTCAAAATCATGTTGTTTGTGCTCCAAATGTATATTTGATGGTTATCAATTGTTAAATATGATTGGATGAGCTCCAAAACTGGTCCCCTGTGTGTGTGTGTGTGTGTGTGTGTGTGTGTGTGTGTGTGTGTGTGTGTGTCTGTGTGTGTGTGTGTCTGTGTGTGTGTGTGTGTGTGTGTGTCTGTGTGTGTGTGTCTGTGTGTGTGTCTCTGTGTGTCTGTGTCTGTGTAATTGGGAGACTTCTGGTGTGTGTATATATACATTGATATTCTCATCGCGGTGGGAGTATGGGGATATTGGGGCGGGGGTCCGTCCTCTCCTCTTCCTCAAACAAATGCATTTGCAATTAGCCCTTTCAGAGGAGAGGGAGGGCAAACACGCGCCCTGCGTGGAAATATGTTTCAGCGCCGGCACGATAATGACGCTTGACCTTTGCCGTCAGTTGTGACTCAATCAGCGCAGATAATGAAAAGCTGTAATCAAACAATAATTACGTGATAAACTGCTCTAGTGGCAAGCGTGGGGCGGACAGGGAGTTTAGTGTGTGTGTGTGTGTGTGTGTGTGATTGCGGGAGAGACATCTGGTGTGTGTGTGTGTGTGTGTGTGTGTGTGTGTGTGTGTGTGTGTGTGTGTGTCAAGGTTCTGGCAGTCACTGTTTTTAAATGACTCTGTGTCTTAATCAGGGACCCCATTTACATTGCTTTGCATAAGTGACAGGTGGATTTATTGTCCTTTTACACTGGGTGACTTTTGCACCTCTCTATCCATATAATATTGAATCATCTCCCTGCAGAGTGAATGAACATGCCGCTGTAAAAGAATACAAATGATTTTCACATACTTGAGAACATGATGAATCAAATTGATGAAACCTTGGCGCAGCATATGAAATTTGATTTGATCTACTCAGTGTCTGCTACAAGCCACATCATTGTCAGTGGTGAATGAGTAGAAATGGCCTAGTTAAACTTAAACAGCCCCCTCCTCCCACTCCCACATACACTTAACACAGACATACACACTCATCCCCCTCCCCCTGTCAGATCTGCCTTGTGCTCTGTGAGCAATCAAGCACTCAATGATTGTTCTCCATCACATAGCCTGCTCCGGACCAGCCCCTCACCATCTGTGAGGTTATTACTCCCCTTTACACAGGCATCTGAGGCCCCACACACACACACACACACACTTGCATGTACACACACACACAAATGCACACACACACACAACACACACACACACACAGATGCACACACATGCATGACACGCACACACACACACACACACACACAATCTCATTCACATTCTCTCTTGTCTATAAATCAATACTAGTCACTCATGCTTAATCTATAACTTAATTCTGTATGTGTGTTTGTCTACTATTTCCACCTGTGATATTTAGTGGATATAGCCACGTCCTGTGTGTGTGTGTGTGTGTGTGTGTGTGTGTGTGTGTGTGTGTGTCTGTCTGTCTGTGTGTGTGTGTCTGTGTCTGTGTGCCTGCGTCTGTGTGCCTGCTTGTGCGTGCGCGCGCGCGTGTGTGTGTGTGTGTGTGTGTGTGTGTGTGTGTGTGTGTTTGGAGTAGTGACTGGTAGATATGATCCCCTCTCCTTTCCACCAGGTAGCAGTAGGTCCTAACTAGTCCAGGCTAGAGCTTCCATTCCATTTATAGCATGAGACACAGTGGTGTTGTTGGGATTGTGGGGGGTTTTTAGTTTGGGGGAAAGGGTTCCTTGTCCCATACATTCTCGTGCATCGTGTTTGCATTTAAGGAATGTGCTACAAGCTGTAAATTCATATCGCTCACCTTCAACAAGTCGTCTGTCAAAGTTGGCCGTGACATGTCTAAGCACTCGACCACCGGGGTGTGGAATTTGGCCATACCCCGCCAGAGTTGTACCTGGAGCCAGTCGGCTGAGGCTCAGCGATAGGCTGCCGGACATCCCGTACACACACACACGGACACGGACACGGACATACACACACACACACACAGACATACACACACACACACAGACATACACACACACACACACACACACACACACACACACACAGACATACACACACACACACACAGACATACACACACACGGACATACACGCAGGGACATACACAGACAACCATGTATGGTAAAAGGTCATGGTAACATTGTCTGAGGCACACACACATAATACATTATATATCTATGATGCTTTATAATGTCTTCGTAATATATATGTTATATTTGTCTATAAGAAGCTTAGGGTCATTATGAGATGATTATAAGACATTATAATACAGTCATACATATATAGGTTTGATAATGCGCTATGTGATTTCTGTTGAGTTGCCACAGCCTGCAGAGTTGTGAATCAGAATCCTATCAAACCAATCACAAGTAGCATCGAGGAATGTTCGAGAGCTGTCCAACTATAGTTTTAGATGGGCTATTACCTTTCCAGGCAAACACTATCATGGCCTTTAGACTGAAACAAACATCAAGGTGTATTCCATAATATGGTACATTTCTGATTTGATAGTTGGAAGAGCATAAGGAGGGTAATCTCCCCTAAAGCCTACAAGGAGATTGAGTAACTTGATGTTATTCATTGTTATGTATTTTTGATTGATTTAGGAGAATGCTTTTAGTTCTGCTGTTATCTGATTTAGTTTCTCTTGTTTTGTGGAAGATCGATGCAAAAATGTAATCGAGACCATGGCAGGGGGCAAATGCAGTGAACGAGAAGAGAGTAGGGGGAGAATGTATTCCTGCTTTAACCTGGTTACTGAGAATGGGCTCTGAGGGAGGTTTGAACAGCATCAGACAGGAGGTATAGCACTATCAATGTACTGTACAGCTCAGGAGTTCACTACATAGAGAGAGTGAGAGGGGAGGTGGAGAGAGTAAAAGAGAGAATGATGGAAAGGTGAGCAGAACGGATGGCTCCAGTCCCATGCGTCTGTGTTTGCCGTGTCTAGACAGGGTGAAGAGGAGTCGGGCTGCAGCACGGCCGGTGGGGTCGCAAAGGTGAGGAGGGGCAGGGTGAGGGGGGTGTTGATAAACAGTTGTCTCTTCACCGTTTGGTGTTTAACAGGAAGCCGGGAGAGCGCCCCGGGACCAACCTTGGCACGTTAGCATACATTTTCCAAACGTGGCGGGTCTATGAGGATGGGCCGAAGAGTGACTTCCCCTCTGGGAAAAGCAACAGCGTTTACAGTGAAGGGGGGAAGAAAACCTTGAGAGAAACGGATTGCCCATGCCGAACATCCGTTTTAGTAGGGAGGCGAAAATAGCATTTGGTAGCAATGACATAAATGGTTATCTGCCAATTCTCCTGGACTCCAACTGTAAACACTCATCCGTCCACACACTGTGTGTGCTGCTGCCCCTCAATAAGGATAGAATGAAACTAGCTGCTTCATACCTCATGTTATTTGGTCCTCATAGGTTTTGACAGTCATTTAGGTATTCCCATAGACAAATCGGCTAAAGCTCTCTATTGGATAACAGTGCTGTGCTATTATTGAGTGTGATGTTAGCTTATTGAATGTCAGAATGGCCCCTGTTCGGCCATTGAGGAGGCCATGGGAAACATAGCCCTTGCCCCACTTCCTCTGGCATGCAGAAAGATGAAGACACTATAGTCACACACACACACACACACACACACACACACACACACACACACACACACACACATTTACACACCCTCTGGGCCGCTGAGCAGCTCTGAGAGTGATGTCATCCTGTGGGAGAGAGAGCGTGTGTGTGTCTGTGTGTGTGTGTGTGTGTGTGTGTGTGTGTGTGTGTGTGTGTGTGTTAGCCGATTTGTCTATGGGGGGGGTTGGGGGGCTCTTACAGTCCTGGTGTGCCAAGTGAAGGAGGCTTCTTGTTCTCTCCTCAGGACAAGTGTGAAAGGTCCCCTATACTCCGGTTGAGGCGCGTGACTCTGTTTATGGAGTACCACAGATGTCCTTTAACAACTTTCCTTAAGCGCTGCAAGAGAGATTCTAACGTGCTGCTATTGTTCGGGGAATAGACTGTTATCAGCTGAGCATTGTTTTACAGTCCCTCCCAGCACATTCATCATTCTAACTGCTGGGTATCCATTGAATATGATGAGTGTCTACTACTGTAATGATAGCTGGTGGATTGCAAACGACCATGTGTCTGAGCCTCTTCACTGGTCTCAATGCCACTGTGAGGGAACCTTTGTTTTAAAACCCTAGTGTATAGAGGGTTAAATGAACACTTCCTCCTCTTGTTCAAATAATTGATAGATGTAGCTCTCTTCCTTGATAGCTCTTGGAGAGAGGAGCAGTCTCAGTGAGAACCTGTGGCATTTTTGGACCATGTTTGTACTGCGCCAATGTTGTGCCCTGTGAGCTCCCCAACCCTGAAAACCTGAGGCAAACACAGTTTAATGGCGGAGTTTTATTGATAGCACATTGATGCATGATCTTTGTGAATGAATTAATGAAAGTGTGTGTGTGTGCGTGTGTGTGCGTGTGTGTGCGTGCGTGTGCGTGTGTGTGCGTGTGTGTGTGTGTGTGTGTGTGTGTGTGTGTGTGTGTGTGTGTGTGTGTTTCCTGCTCCCTGCCTTGTTTTGCCAAGCCTCCCCTGACAACGGTAAACAAACATGGCCGAGGAGAGGTGAGCTCCTGTGAAAGGAGCCTAACAGCTGAGCCAATCCCTGCATCAAGTCAGCCCGGAACAGTCATGTGACCTTAGCCCCACCTGACCCATGACCCTGTGTCATTAATACTGTAAGGCTTATCTACTGGCTGCCTGCCCTGCCTACATTCACAAGTTTATATTGCCCTCATTAAATACAGGTGCACTCAATGGAACACTGTTTGGGTTGTCACTTATTTGTCATTATGTAGAACAAGATAAGGGCATTTGGCTAGTCAGACATAGGAATTGTGGAACAGCTAGGGGCCTGCCCTGGAGGGCGCTCCCCAAGGGTTGTGTGACTAGAGCCGGGGGACAATAGGGCAAAAGGGACCGTCTGGCCTATTTCCGCCCGGCGGCTAAGTGAGGCTGTCTGTCACACACAGCGTTCTCCTCAGTCCTTAGTGCTGCTCAAACATGTCCCCACTGTGACAGGCAGCTTGACACCCCAACCGGAAGATGAAATGAATAATGTTCAACAGCCAGTCAAACATTAATCCCTGAACGAAGGATGAATGAATGTGCCGTTTCTGGTTTTGAGGGACATGTGGCCAGCTGTGAACTTTACACGAGAGGTTACAATCCAATAAAATAAACTGTTCTCCCGTCCTGATCAACATTTGCATAGACTTGCTTGACTACTATTGGCTTCAGGGAGGAGTGCTAATTAGTCATAGGCTGTTTTGGCTCTGTAGAAAACGCATTGTTAATGATTCATTATTCATGCATTTGTGCCTTCCACCACTCCATTATGCATTATAAGAATTGTTATTTAGCAATTAGGCACGAGAGACTGTGCCTCCGCTCTGCGTCGGGCCAAACAACACCCCTCAGCTGTGACTTTATTCACAATAAAGTACAGACTTGAGTGCCTTATTGCTTTTATACAATGGTAACAAAACTAAACTGAGAATATTGACAAGAAAATTATCAATATTGTCTTAAAGGAGCAGGGATAGTTAGTAGGCTTACCTTACCTTACCAATTACATACTTTACCGTACCTTCTGTTTGAATGTTCCAAATAACAACATCCTCCCCAATAATAATATAACTCCCGAAATGAACTTGCAGTTTAGCACATTAGCTCACAAACACTGTTGTCAAGGTAATGAACTTCATAATTCAAGTGTTTATGCAGGGATATTACTGCAACATGTGGTAAACAAGTAAAACAAGTCAAAGCTGTTACTTTATCTGGGAATGAAGCACGGTTTCGAATGCTTTTCAGCCAATCACAATGCCTGTTCTGATCTAGCCGTTGTATAATAGTAATCATACCAGCTCGTGACTCCTGCTATCAGCCTAATTAATGCACAATGGCCTATTATATTTCATTGATAATGCATAACACACATGTGGTTCTAGAATGTATTGTGAAATTGGCCTGTGAAGCGTTGGTTCCTGGTATCTCAGCCAGGTGCAGTGTTACAGTAGCCTCTATACCAGGGACTGGAACTGGGGCAAACATGTGTGTGCGTGTGTATTTGCAGTCTCCCGGGCTGGCGAGCATAGCGCGCGCGCACACACACACACACACACACACATACACACACACAGGTGGGCAATTGTTGAGTTTATCAGCATCAGCCCATTAATTAGTGTAATTAGTCTTGCTGTGGGCAATAAGGGCCTGATAGGGGCTGACGGGGCTCCGGCCGCACGCCCACTTGCCCCGTTTACCTTCAGATAAGTTTGTGAGCGTGCTAATCGGACGCATTAATCAAACGGTGCACCCTAAGCGCCACACTGCTGTTTGCTGTTGCATTAGGCCTGTTATCTCAACTGGAGGCATTGGAGGGTGCGGTATAAGGGGAACTGCCTGCCTGCCTGCCTGCCTGCCTGCCTGCCTGCACATGTATATGGATATGGAGTGAAATGATTGTTTAATCATCATTGCTGGGTAGTTTTAATTGTTGTCTTTTACAATTGTTATTGTGTCATCATAAAGAACTAGTGATGATAGGTTTGTTTGCTCTAAAACCACAGGGTGGGATATATGAGATGGTTCTTCACACTCTGAGGTGTGAGGGAAAATTGAGCAATATTCTTAAAAAGCCATGAAATCCTTTATTTGACCAGTACTATAGTTTACTCTTGCAACAAGGTTGAGTTCTATTGGATTTGAATCCATTCAATTAAGAAGATCATTTGAAATCACAAATTCATAATAGGCCGTTATTGTCTATGAATATTGTTGAGTTCTTGAATTTTACAATCTCCCCATAATTGAACAACATCCCATTAGCTTTGCAATGGCTGTGTGAAAAATGTTGTTTGGTAACACCAGGGAAAGGTTACTGCAAATTCCTTCAACATTCCCTTTAAACAGAGAGATGGCTTATTACTCCGATAGAGCCAGTTGACTTTGAGGACCGTATGTAGGCCACCCTGGAGATTGCCTGGTCCAAAGCACTTTGATGACTTGCTCTTTTTTGCCTGCTCTCTCTCTCTCTCTTTCTGTCTGAGCCCTCTTTATCCCCTCTCTTCTCTCTGTCTCTCTGTATCACTCATCCTATTCTTCCTCTCTTCTTTCATCCTGGGGATCACTCCTTCTTTAGCCCTTCTTTAGCATACCAAAAACCCTTGCTGCATTTCCACATGCTGTAAGTGTCATTAATGCTAATTGGGGCCAGTGAGCCCTGTAAGGATCCCAGGGCAGACCAGTTTGTTTACCCAGCTGGGGGGCTGTGTGCTGGCTGGGACATGGGGCATATCTTGCCCTCCACATCCCCATCCCCCAGCCCTGTCCACCCTCCTCTAGTCCCACAGCTTGTGGTCACCATGGCACAACTGTGACATTCCCCCTTGTGGCAGCTGGCCCAGTGCATTGTAGTGGAGGTGAACTGTTTACCAGTTCTGTTTGCCCAGCGCTGGCTCTGCAAGTGATACGCTCTCCCGCCATGGCTGCCATGTGACAGTGTGCACGGATGATTGGCTTAAGGAGGTGCCTGTGTGTGCTAGAAGCCGGTCAGTGAATGTTTCCTTCAGGCTAAACAAGCAGCTCCTCTGCTGGGACAGATGGACCCATCAGAATGACTAGTCTAACCTGGAGCACACTGAGAGGAGGGGGATGTTGGGGTCAGGGATACACACACACACACACAGACACACACACACACACACACACACACACACACACACACACACTGTGTTTAATGTTCATCCGTTAACTTTATCATAGTGCAGTGTTGCTTCAAAGTCTCATTAAGTCATCATCAACCTCCTAACAATGGTGTTTGGGTGTGTTTGGGTTATTTTGTCATTTGTTTTTTAACCAGCCCTGGGGGAGAACGTGTGTTGTGCTACTACACCTCGGTGGTGTGTGTGTGTGTGTGTGTGTGTGTGTGTGTGTGTGTGTGTGTGTGTGTGTGTGTGTGTGTGTGTGTGTGTGTGTGTGTGTGTGTGTGTGTGTGTGTGTGTGTGTGTGTGTGTGTGTGTGTGTGTGTGTGTGTGTGTGTGTGTGTGTGTGTGTGTGTGTGTGTGTGGCACTGGAGTAGCAAATTGGATTGGTATTACAGTATGTAAGCCCAGCCTCATCCTTATGAGCCCCACAAACAAA